>NC_136482.1:161230893-161248393 GCF_053919585.1 Euprymna scolopes | reverse complement strand
TATTTAACGGTGAGGACTTTTCGAACCCTAACCCTAACCCTAACCCTCACCCTAACCCACACACACGTTTTGAAGTGTTTCTAAATATTTAAAAAAATATTTGGAACTTATGTCCCCACTCCCACTCATTCCCTCTCCCCCCCCCTTACATCTCTCGCAACGTCGCTAAAAAATGAGGTCTCATTTTACGCTAAATTTATATAGGAAAGTGATGCCCCAAATGTTAAATGTTAAATTTTAATTCTTAAAAACAACTATTATATTATCTTTAAAGGCCGTTGAAATGCATTATCCAAAAAATAGTAGATTTTGATTTCCTTTTAGAAGGTAAACTACATTGGGTTAGGTCATAAAAAACCATAATATTTTTTTTTAATATGTAAATTGACCAAGAATTTTTTTTTTTTTACATGAGAAAAACATATTTGATTTTTTGTTGTCTGAAAACAATTCCAACTTGTACTGAAAATACAAATAAGATAATGGTAAATAAATAATTTCGAACACGAAAAACGTACAGTTTTTTTAATCAAATTCTAGTTTTAATCACGCACATCTTTTTTGAATTTATTTCTTTTAACGAATCGTCTTTTCGTTATTTGTTGTTAATTAATAAATATCGCCTATATCGTCTGTATGTATCAAGTGTTTGCGCGAAACCTGACTTCCTAAACCGGACTCTAAAACCGAAAGGACGGTTTAAACACCCAAGCAAAACGATCATATATATATTTTTGATTGCAGAAATTTCCCTCTGGACCAAAATATCGTAGGTTTGCAATAACAGATGTCACATATTCATTTATTATGTCTAGGCTACTTGCCACTATCTTATGTAATTTTCAAACCCAATTTTAGACACATTAAATCGTTATAATTAAATACTAAATTGCATCTTTGGAGCAACACCATTACAATCGCGACATCTACAGAGGAAGGAGTCCCTATTTTTCTCTATAAATATTTAGTCCTCCTACTACTACCAGTTGACACTGGGACCTATTCTACATTTTCCTACGATATTTTCATTGTGTCCATCGTACCTGGTTATTAGCTACATGCACATAACATAAGCTTTCCATTACCTGATTAAAAAATAATAAATTCTCCCTTCTCAAAATTCGCATCATCTGATTGGCTGAGATCAGCCAATTCTATTATTCCAGAATCCACTTCTTCATATATAAACGAACGCTCAAGAAATTTTCCAATATGGTGGCGCTCTTGGCATGATGCAATCGTGCTGAAAATATAATACAAAATATAAACATATTGACCGCTCCTAAAAAGAAATTTAAATACTGTTAACTTTACACTTATATATGCACAAAAAAGAGGCATTACTTTTTAAAAGCCCATCCAATTTTAGGTATTAGAGTTATAGCTATTGCAGTCTTTCAGTTCTATAGACATTTTAGTCATTCTATTATTAGACAATTTCGATTCTCCTTGACTATTATCACTTTGGTCTTCTTGCTTGGATGAGGTTGCTTGGTAGTATTTCTATCTTCTATAAAATCGTATGGTTTCAAATACTCACTCCGGTTTATGCTTGTGCCATCCGTCTGGATGTTCAAATTGCATTCATTTTGAATATGCCTGCCTTACAAAGTATTTCAATGGAATGTGCTCAGACGATCACGTAGCACTTGATTTCCCCTCAACGTAAATGCGCTCGATTAACACGACAAGCAGTAAAATCCCACCCCTTCACCGGAGACGTCTCTAGATGTCGGGAAACCTTCTATACTGGTAGTTCATTTCCTCGGACAGCTATACTTTAGAATTCCCTCTCTGTCTTCTGCTTCCCTATAAATGTCATGTGAACATACATCTTGATGCTCAACTCCCTACATAGTGTGGTTCAAAATTGTAGCCTCTTGTGTATATGTTGCAATATCCCTTTTTGGAGTAAATAAGAGTAAAAGACATGTGTTTCCAGCGGACCGTCTTTTCAAGTCATGTGGAAAAGAGATGCTACGGTAAATCGCATCATAAGTAAGTGCAATAAAGTATATATTTACTTTTTACTGATTCTGTCGATGCGAGCTTTTATATAGCTCGTTCTATTAACGTTGTTTTGTGCGGCTGTCCGTAGTGAGTTCATTGCTCGTTTCAGGTCTCCTTTTTGTAGCCATGCCGACGTGTTTTCATATGCCTCTTCTTCAAACTATCATACAACTGTTTATCTTACCTTTTTATTTTTCTCGTCTTGTTGTTTCCAGTTCTGCTGCTCCTTGATTTGTTTATTTGGACGGTGATACTTCCTTCGCTATTCAGTCTTTATTACATTGAGTCGTGTACGTTTCTGAGAGGCGACGGTGGTCTATTGGTTAACGACACAGACTAGCAAACTGGTTGCTCTAAGTTCGAATCCAGTGCGTTCCACAAAAAATCGCTTTCACCTCACGTACCTAATGTCTTTCTAAAAAGAATTCTGACTAGAAAAATATCGGAAAAATCAATGCCAACAATAGAATTTTTGGATCCATAGGATATGATGCTGATGATCATATCATTCGCGCAACTACCGTACTTACTAATCCTCTTTCCTCTTATTTCCTTATTACATATAGTCCGTCAGCATCATCTTTCAGTTGTAGTGCATTGTGAATGTTCACTAGTTTCCTAGTTCTGTTGTTTAAGTACCAGAGTCCTTTTTTGTCTATTGTATCACGTGTGATTTACCGTTTCGACTCTTTGGCCATATAGCTTGCATTTTCTGTTTTTCTGTGTTTCATCTACTTTAGACTTGATGCAGTTGGTTCTAATTGCATTGTTTTGTGTAGTTGTCAGTAGTGATTCCGTTTCTCTGTTAAAGTGTCCTAAAACCCCTTCTTTGCTTATTCTAACGTTGCTTTCGATCACATATCTTTCTCCTCCCTCTCTCTCACACACACACACACACGCGTGCGCGCACACGCTCGAGCGCGTGAACACTTGATTTATTCAATATCAACAAGAAGTGCGTTTAATAATTGCGCAACCCTTGCTTTACACTGAACTCATTTTGCATGATTCGGATTTGTTTTGATGATCATCTTGGAGGTTATTGTCGCATCGTTTAGACCAATGTGACCTGCAACCTTCTTCGGTTGCTCATTGTCGAACTCGGTAATCTGTATATCAGGTTGACAAATATATTCTTGCGGGTTTTAACTTTTTAAATTCAGATGAACACATCTCGGCTCGAACAAAAATTTATTGATCGAAATAAGCACCACCAGAATGAACACATTTTGCGAACACAAAACGCGTGTATTTTTGCCAGTAATGTAAAAATGTCGCATTCTAGTGGCGATGAAGTCGCTGAAGGCGTTTTTGATATTTTTAAGCATTTCTCGCGCAGAAAGTTGACGGGATGTTTGAAACACTAGTAGTTGGTGGGTGAGAGGCCTGGAGAGTATGGTGGATGATGCAGTTTCTCAGCTCAATTCGTTCAACTTCTGTGGAGTTGGTTTGGCAACATGCAGTTGGGCATTGTCCAGGAGAATTGTGCCTTTTCAGTTGATTAAGGCTGGATGTTGTTTCTGATGCATTTCATCCATTTGTTGGTAGTACTTCTCTGCCGTAATAGTTTCGCTTGCATTCAAAAAATTGTAATGGATAAAACCGGTCGCAAACCACCAAACAGTCAGCATAGCCTTTTTTCGGTGCAACTCTGGCTTCGGGAAGTGTTATGGAGCTTTGTTGGCGTCTAACCACTGAGCTGAGCATCGCCGATTGTCGTAAAGAACACACTTTTCATCACACGTCACAACCCGGTCGAGAAACGGTTCGTTCTTGTTGCGTAAAAGGAGGGAAGATGACATTTCATGGCGGCGTTTCTTTTGTTTGTCGTTCAATTCGCGAGGCACCCATTTATCAAAGTTTTTTTTCTTTCCACTTCCTTTGAAATGGTTGGAAATCGTTGTGTACGTTACGCCTTATTCAAAAGCAAGTTCTAGAACAGTTGTGCGAGGATTGGTTTCGACTAAGACTTTTAATTGATCGTTGTCAACACCTGATGACCAACAACTGCGCTTATCATCTTGAAGACTCTAGTCACCGTCACGAAATTTCTTAAACCACCATTGTGCTGTACATTCAGTAGTGGTTCCTGTGCCAAACACTTCGTTGATATCGCGATATCAGAAACCTTTTGGCTTAGCTTGAATTGAAATAAGAAAATTGTGCGAATTTGCTTTTTTCCTCATCTTCAACGTTCTGAAAAGAAGACAGTTGTTTTGAAACGATTGTAATTTCAACGAATAGAGCGAAAAACTCTCTTTAAAATATCTATATAAATATAAAAGTTAAATTCTGTGTGTGTGCACATTTCCCTACCAAATTACTCTGTCAATTTTCTGCCTACAGACTCGAGATTTGACATAAGGGGTATTGAGATTTGGGAAAATCTTTTTAATCGGTTTTCGGCCAGAAATTTGGCTGTCAATGGGGACAAAATTCAATGATTTGATCTATGAAAACTCTACCAAACTTATCCACAATTTTGGGTGTAAACACTTGAAATTTTAGATGTAGGTTACTTGGACATGAATTAAACTTTATAATTTTATTTGAGCCCAAAACAATAAATGTTAACGGGTCAAAATTAGGGTCAAAGTTTTTTAAAAAATTGACCTCTCAATCAATTTTCGGTTCAAACATTTGAAAGTTTACATAAAGTGTTTTCAGACATAGGGCAAGCTTTTTAATCGGTTTTTGGCCGCAAATTTAGTTGCCAAGGGGTCAAAGTTCAAAAGATTTGCCCTTTTCGGTTTCAGTCTCTGGCAAACTATTCAGACAATGTTTGGTCCAAATATTTTAAATTTTACATAAGGGGTATTTAGATATACAGAAAGCTTTTTAATCAGTTTCCGGGCGAAAATTTTGCTTCCAAGAAGTCAAAGTTGACAGAGTTGACCTTTGCAGACTCTACCAAACTCCTCCGCCAATTTTGAGTCTAAACACTTGCAATTTTAAATGTAGGTTACCTTGACATGAGTCAAACACACACACACACACACACACACACACACACACACATATATATATATATATATATATATATATATATATATATATATATATATATATATATATATATATATATGGACATAAAGGTATGAAAAATGCATAGGGCCCGAGCAAAACCGGGCTGCATTGCTTCTATAAAATAAAGATATTACACCGAAAACTTATCTGAAAATACATCCTTTGAAAAGAAAATTAAAAATTCCACCAGAACTTTTTTATCAACCTAATAGAATTTTGCACAGAAACTTTCATTTAATTCACGTGGTCAGATTGTTCTCATTCCGTAAGCCACGATCGTGTGATACTCTTAATCAATGCTTAATTAGATTCTTAGTATCGTCTGTACTGTGAACTGAACCTTAAACTTCCAAAAGGTTGTGATTTCAAACTGAGTACACGTAGCGCTTTATTTTTTTTCGCCAAGAGTATAAAAAAAAAACTCACTATTGCGCAGGAACCATTTCAGGTGGCATCTATTGCAATTGCGAGAGAAGTTATCTACTCGCTATTTTCATTATGTTAAACTAGTAATGAAACCGAATGTTCACCGAAAATCTTGTTTTGTGAGGACGTAACGAGCCACGTCCGAACCCTTAACGAAACAACGACATTACGATGTAAAACACAACGACGTCTTCTTTAGATGAGAAACGAGTCTGTACACTTGATATATTCTTTCCTCTGTTTTTAAGAAAATTGATTTCGTATTCATCATGGGCGATCTGCTCGCAAGTGAAGCGATAGCAGTGTCAGAAATTTCGTGAAAATAGTGAATAATTCCACCCCATCTTTCCAAGCTTATAACTCCTCGAAAAATGTAATTCAAGCCCTAATTTTTTTTTTCAATTAAAGGAGTAAGGACCAAGGTTTTATTTTAAAAAAAAACAAAACAAAACAATGTGTTTTTTTTTTTTTAAAAAGGTTTTAAACTTCGGACTTTACAGGTAAATTTCTAAAAAACTGATTTTTTTTTTTGTTTTAAATTTGAATATATTATTTATTGACCTTTTCTCTTCAATTTGTGATATATAAACCTATTAAACATAAATTAATTATTTACTTTTTAATAGACATTTCAAAATGAGAGGCGTAAATTATTCGACCCCCTATCTTTCTAAGCTTATAACTCCTCGAAAAATGTAATTCAAGCCCTAATTTTTTTTTCAATTAAAGGAGCAAGGACCAAGGTTTCATTAAAAAAAAAAAAAAAGACAAAAAGAAAAAATGTGTTCTTATAAAATAAGGTTTTAAACTTCGGACTTTACAGGTAAATTTCTAAAAAACTGATTTTTTTTTTTTGTTTTAAATTTGAATATATTATTTATTGACCTTTTCTCTTCAATTTGTGATATATAAACCTATTAAACATAAATTAATTATTTACTTTTTAATAGACATTTCAAAATGGGGGGGGCGTGAAAATGGGGGGGCGTGAAAATGGGGGGGCGTGAATTTAAAAAAAACGTTTGTCTAAAATATTATATTCGGTTTATTGGAAAGAACATAAAATTTCACATTGACCCTGAAAATATCGTAAAAATAGAATCAATAGAAAAATTTTGATAGATTTTTAAAATTTAAAAATTTAAAAATATTGAGTTTAAAAATTGAAAAATATTGAGTTCGGAAAATTCATTACTGTTTTAAAAAAAAAATAAAAATATTTTTATTACTTTTAAAACAACTGTAATAGTTTATTTTGGAAGTATAATCCATAAAGAAAATAAATAACCCACTTTTAACAGAGAAATTACGAGATTTTTATATTGTATTCGCAGTTTCGTGTTAGGGGTGTCAAAAATTCCTACAAAAATTCTGATACTGCTAGTGAAGCGAACGGTAAATGACAACAACAACAACAACAACAACAAAAGAAAGCAAAACGTACAATAAAAAGGTTTATTGGATCGCTTCGGAAAAATAGTAACATGATTTGCGTCTCTTGGAGAATTGGAGGGCAATGGCTTCCGTCGAAATGAATTAGCCCGAATACATTCCGCACCTGTACATTAAACTTTTGACATCGAAGAGGGATTTCCAGAAGTAATTAAAATCGTTCTATATTCATATCTTATAAATTAACGTATACACATGCGCCCAAATAAAAGAATATAGATATTTATAAATTCATATTTCTGTTTCGTTAGAATGAGGTGATGTACATATGCCAGTTGACAAACGTACGTAATGATTGCACACACACACACACACACACACACACACACAGACACACACACATATATATATATGAGTATATTGATATTTATACGCATATATGTGTGTGAGTGAGTACGTGTATGTATGCGTACGTGTTTATATATAATATAACTACACACGTATACATGTGTGTGTATTTATATTATATATATATATATATGATATAAATAAATATATGTATGCATGTGCGTTTGTGCGTGAGCGTATATATATATATATATATATATATAAATATATATATAATATAAATATATATTTAAATGGAATTGTAGAAGGCGGTACAATGCAGAAGTAACGGAAAGACACAAGCTGAAGCAGGTAAGAAATGTATTAATACAGCTTATAAATACATGTGTACATATTCATATTTCATATACGCAGTATATTTATATTTGCATAGTGGTCACCTGGGAAAGTCGGTCTGGTGGTATGTCCGTGTAATATAATATTTCGAGAAAGATCTCTTCGTCAGATGTTTACTTGACTTTGACAAACGTGCATAATATATATATATATATATATATATATATATATATATATATAAATATATAATAAATATATATATAATATGTATGTATGTGCGTTTGTGCGTGAGCGAAAATATGAAGATGCCATTTATTTGTTTATTTTCGTCTGCGATACATTTGAATGAATTCAATCATTTATACAAAAGTGCATTTTTACCTAACTGGGAATTCAGAATAATTTATCCTTTATCAACGTGATACCCCTAGATGGGGAGCCACATATACATTTGGAAAAAAAATCATCCACTCCACGGTTATGTGATCGACGTTTACAATTCATCAGCGTGACTGAACCTGGCGAGACTCGCAGTCAGGCTCACAACTAGTTTCGAATCTCACTATGTTCGACCCACGCTGATGTGTCCTTAACGACGAAAAACATGTCTGTGGATAATTATCTTAAATATATATATATTTGTCTACATGTATATATATACATATATATATATATATGTATATATATATATATATATATATATATATATATATATATATATATAGTCATCCGCATACAGTATTGTTTCGCTGTATTACAGCTCATCAGTGCGGCTATACAGGCAACTACCTCAAACCAGGATCGACACCCGACCGCCTAAACGACATTCAATATATATATAAAGAAAATTAAGACGTAATATAGTTATATATGAATTTATTTGTCAGCTCAATAAAGAAAAATGTCGTATAGATTGGTTATGAACGGAAAATAAAGTGGAAAGATAAAATGAATTTTTAAAACATAAAGGATAAAAGGAAAAGGTAAAACAAAAAGTAGGGAGATGGTATGGCAATTATAGAACTTGAGGGAGTGTTGTTGAAGTTAGAGAGAGGAAATAATTAAAATGGGGTGGATTTCTAAGAGAAGAGTGCATGGGGTATTTTAAGGCAAGGGAGTATAGAAAATGGAGAAATGTGTCAAAATAGAAATAGGATTAAACGATATGATTATATTGCTTAGTGGATAAATGGATGAAACAAAATATAGGTATATATGCAATGACAAAAACATTTTTTTAAAAAAGGGTTACATAAGATTATACAAGGTGGCCCATTTTAAAGTAGCACAAAAAATGTAGTAGCAATGAGGAACATTCTTTTATTGTTTAAATTACCTGTAGCATTTTTTTAAATTACCTGTAGAGTTATAAAAGATGCTGGAAGTGCTCCCCGTTTCCTAGGCACGTTTAATAACGTTTGCAGATACTGCATGTAGATCTTCTCTGGTGATTCTCCTGATAGTGTTGCTAATGTTCTCCTTTAGTTGATTTAGATTGTGAGGATTATTTGCATAAAGATAAAAATCATATTTTTTTTATTATTCAATTTTCACCCCAAACAAAGCACACTGCCATTTTGAAGTAAGGGGCTACTATCGGGGACATAAGTTGCAGGGAGATTATGAAGGGAGATGAGCAGAAAGATGTCTGTTCACATTGCACTTAAACTTTTGCATGTCAATACAGTTGGGAAGCAGAATCCCGGAATCGAGTTCAAACGTCTAGCAGTTCTGGGGAAGAAACTATTGGAGTAGAAGGCTTTCTTACACTTAGAGATCTCTACTGTGTAGGGGTGGGATTCGGTTGCTTGTCGTGTTTGTCGGAGGTATTTACATCGAGGGGGTACAAGTGCTTGTAGTTCGTCAGTCCATTCACCATTAAAATAATTGTAGAACAGGCAGAGGGGTGGAACATTTTGTCGATAGAACAGAGACTGAAGCTTAGATGACAGTTCAAGACCTATCAGGTTGGCGACTCTCTTTTGAACCCTATCCAGACTAGTAGCAGATGCACCAGCCCAAATGTGACAACAATACTCCATATGTGGGCGAATGGTGGCCTTATAGAGGTACGGGATACTTTCGGGCGTGAGTAGCTTTCTAGCACGGTAGAGAGAGCCCACATTCTTTGCAGCGGCCTTAGCAATTCTCTCAATGTATCTGTTCCAACTCATGTTCCCTGTTAACGTTAGGCCGAGGAATTTAAAAGAAGTACTTTCAGGTAATGTGTTTTTTTTTGGCCACTGTATTGGTCATAAGGAAGGTTTCTTGTGATTATTGAAGGAAACAAGCTTAGTCTTGGAAGCATTGAATGCGACCATCCATTTTTGTCCCGATTCTACAACAGATTTGAAAGGCAACGGCCTGAATTGTTTAGTGAGCTATGTGAAATTTACACTTAAGGCCGCACATTAAGGGGATCATCCATCATCCAGAGCCTATTTTTAGCACTTTTTTTACAGCCATAAAATGTTTTAATCATAGTTATTTGTTTTCCAAGTTTTGCATATTAATTACAAAATATTTGATATTTGCCTAAAACCTCTGGCATTGATAGAGGGAGGGGGACTAAAACTTGCTGCTATGGTTTCAAATGATCTGAAATAACAGCAAAGGGAGACTTAATTCCAAATACTTATCATACGTTATATCTCCTCTCTTTGGTTTTCATACATAAAGTAGATTTCACGGTGTATAAGGATTTTTTTATACTGGGGATATTCATAATACCTCATTTCCAAACAAGGGGACCTGGTTTCTAAACAGAAGTGATGTGAATTACTGTAATGATGATTTTTGTTGTTCTGAATAATCTGATAAGTCCGGAACATTTGCACATTTTTGTAATTTTAACTTACTAGTATTTCGGCCCGGCGTTGCCTGGGTGTTTGGAAATGTATGCTTAGCAAACAAAAAACGTTCAATATTTTTTAATTTGACCCCTATTAGGACCCCTTAACATTTATTGTTTGGGGCTCAAATGAAATTATTAATTTAGATCCATGTCCACGAAACCTATATCTAAAATTTCAAGTGTTTAGACCAAAAATTGTCGGAGGAGTTTGGTAGGGTTCTCTAAGGTAAAATCGTTGAACTTTGACCCCTTAACAGCAAAATTTCTGGCCGAAAACCGATCACTTAGATTTTCGCAAATCTCAGTAACCTGTATATCGAATTTCGAGTCTGTAGACTTAAAATTGACAGATTTATTACGTAGGGAAATGTACACAGACACATAGACACGTTCAATTTTATAGATATATAGATTTATTTTTTTAATAATTTACTTGAGATTAAATTTTTATAACTTGTTCTAAAAACTGAACATGAAAACGCAGATAGTTCTCGGAGTAAGTAGTTTGGCAAGCGGGTGGCAGCAGAGTCGCTTTTTAGAAGATTAGAAGAAAATGGTGTTGCTCAATTGTTAAGCTGATGATATCCGATGTAGACATATATATAGAACATTATGTGTCCCCTTCTGTAAGACAGTTGGGGAGGAAAATTAAAAATACTTTGTTCAAAAAGCACGATTTTTCGTATTCGCTGACCGTAGATATATAAAAGAAATAACCCGTTGAACCGTAAAACAAGTGTTGTTATTTTCTTAATAATGCTGTGAATACTGAACGTTGTTTTTACGTGTTTGTGACTGCAGTAATATGAAGATTAGGTCTACTATAAACAGCAAACTAGATGACGTCAGATGAAGTTACGGTGAGTAATCGCAACGACATCAGACATCTGCTTTGAATATACTCATTAATATTCGGCAAATTTTATTGAAAGCCTATTAATCCATGGACAAAAGGTGAAACCGAAACCACCTGGAAACAGTTTCCCATCAGAGACACATGTTCGAATTCTGTAAAGATCCCATTTATCTTCTTTTTCTTCTTTTTTTTTTAAAAACTTCGATGTTTTCAGCCTCGTAAATAAATGTATCGTTTACTTAAGGTGGCTAAGTGGTAAACGACACAGACTGAAAACTTGGATGTGCTCGGTTCGAATCCAGTTCGCTTAAAGCAAGCACTTTTCCCAAACCCACACCTGACCTGACCTAGATAATAAAATTAAAATATAGTATATTCTCCATTATTTACTTCGTTAGAAACATATGTATATAAAAATGCAGACACACACACACACACATATATATATATATATATATATATATATATATATATATATATATATATATACATACACACCCCTGAGTAGTTGCTCTTCCTTGACAAGGTAATTCGTTTTTGTATCTCTGTAGTAAACCAACGATTAACTTCTGATGAGTTTATTAGCGAGAGGAACCTCTTAGGTTTTTCCATAAATTATTTTTAAAGCAATATATATATATATATATTTTTTTTTTTTGACCAGGACTATATATATATATATATATATATATATATATATATATATATATATATATATATATATATATATATATATATATATATATATATATATATAGTCCTGGTCAAAATCATAAGACCACTTAAGAAAGTAGGCGTTTACGCGTATTACCGAATTTTTAATCAAACAAATGGTTGAAACCATTGCCAAAAGGGAACATACGATGGAAAGAAATCAAATCTGCTTCATTCGAAACCTTAATAATTATTTTTTTAAAAACAAACATTTTCACCTGCTCAAAATGATAAGACCACTGATAATTTATCTAACAAAAGGCAATTATAAATTACTAAAAAGGGTCTCAGTATTTAGTATAGCCTCCATTATTACGAATTACTTCAAAAATTCTCTTCGGCATGCTTGCGACAAAGTTTTATATCAGTTGCGAAGGAATTTTATCCCATGTACTGAAAATTGAATCAGAAAGTTCCTTTATTGAATCATACTGGGTTCCATCCTTGAACACTTCTTTTGCCATCCATCCCCAAAGATTTTCAATTGGATTGAGGTCCGGAGAACTTGCGGAATGATCTAACAGTTCTATATTATTTGAAGAAAAGTATTCTCGTGCTCGTCGAGAAGTGTGTATCACAGCGTTGTCTTGCTGGAAAATCCAATTTCTTCCACACAGACGTGGACCTTCAGTCCTGATAGAAGCATTTTCAAGCATTGAAATGTACTTCAATGATGTTTGCCGGCCTTTCACTACTTGCAACTTTAGGGTCCCAGCTGACGAGAAAGCACCCCAGATAATTAAAGACCCTCCTCCACTATGCCGAGTTGAAAAAGTCTCTTTGGGCAAATTTTTATCATGCCAATAGTGTTGAAATCCATCTGGACCATCTAGATTAAATTTTTTCTCATCGGAGAAAATTACATTTTCCAACTTCTCTTCATCCCAAGTCTGGCATTTGGCGGCATATTTAAGTCGGTTAGTTTTGTGCTGTTCAAGAAGGCGTGGTTTCTGCAGTCGCTTTAAATGATTGAAACCCTTCATTTTCAGATGCCTTCTGATGGCTTTAGGACTACATTCTGCTGCTGTTTGGCTTTTCGATCGACTTGAGCTCATACTGGAGGGTTTTTTTTTTTAACTTCTTCTGATACGGCGATCCAGTGATGGGGTTATCTTATTTTGGTCGACCTGGACTCTTTTTGTGCCCATACTGATCTGGATTTCTTAAAAAATTTGTGATGACCGTTTTGCTACGATTCACTTCGTTTGCAATGGATCTATGGGGGTGTCCACCCCTATTAAGCTCAAAGATCCTTCCTCTCTCAAACTCTGATAATGGTTTCCCTTTTGCCATTTAAGATGTATTTTATCCACTAACAAGTTGCTTTTAGTAACATAGAAAGATTTTCGTATTCATTTTTTCAAAACTAGCCGATTTTATTAAAGTGGTCTTGTCATTTTGGCCAGGTGAAAATGTTTGTTTTTTAAAAAATAATTATTAGATGAGGGTTAAGGTTTCGAATGAAGCAGATTTCATTTATTTTCATCATATTTTCCCTTTTGGCAATGGTTTCAACCATTTGTTTGATTAAAAATTCGATAATATGTGTAAACGCTTACTTTCTTAAGTGATCTTATGATTTTGACCAGGACGATATATATATATATATATATATATATATATATATACAAACAAATTTCATGATGGTGACCATATTACAATGTATTCCTTGAATTACATTGATATTCACAATTCTTTCGTGTTGCAAATTCATTAATTTATTATATAAATCAATGAATCTATTCTATTTTATTTTATTTTAATGATTCTAATCTATTTATATACAGGGTAGCCACAAAGTTTGGCTACATTATGTAGCCAGACTTTGTGGACACCCTGTACATAACAATCTCACCCACTTGTAAAAGAGATTGTAAATAGCTTTTTTTTTCATAAATCCAGTCGCTGCACTGGTCTGCAAATTTTTTTAGATCGACTTGGAGGTAGTTCGCTATTTAAAGGACCGATAGTCCTCTGGGAAGGTTGGTTCTCTGACTATTATAGTCAAATTCATTTTTTGTATTAGGTGTAGTACTAACGGGACTTGTTTCGGTCAACTAAAGATGAACCTGCATAGCTGGTTCCATCATCGTATATTAAGTTGCTTAAGCTTTGTCTCTCCGTTACATCTCTGCATTGTATTGACTCCTATTAAACTAAATGTATTTTATATACACATAAAACAATGCTTCAAGTAAACTACTTTGAGCTCTTAAAATAAATATTAGTCAAGTAGTGTTTTTCTTTATTGCAAGTAACACAGTATAATAATAACAAATGAAAACTGGCCAGTCATTAACAATACAGGGTGTCCACAAAGTCTGGCTACATTCTGTAGCCAGACTTTGTGGCCACCCTGTATATATATATATATATATATATATATATATATATATATATATATATATATATATATATATATATATATAAGTCATCTACCAGCCACCACCTACACCAAAACAAGTACAGGGTGTTAAACAGAAACAAACCGTGCACAATTTTCCTCAGATGTCGATTCAGGTAGATGGGAAAAACCTGAAGTATGTTAACAAGTTTACATACTTGGGAAGTGTGGTTGATTCAAGTGCATCTCTTGATCATGAAGTTATCAACCGTATCTCCCGAGCAAGCAGCGCCTTTGGCAAGCTGCACACAAGATTATGGAATGTTCGGGGTTTAAGCCTGAAGACAAAAATTCATGTATATTAGGCTGTGGTACTGTCCACACTTTTGTATGCCTCGGAGACGTGGACGCCGTACCGAAAACAAATTTCGCAACATGACGTCTTCCATAAGAGAGGTCTACGTGCCATTTGCGGTTTGACTTTGAAAGACAAAATATCAAATGCGAAATTATTCACACTTTGTAAAATCAGCAACATCGAAAGCTTCTTAATCCAGTCGCAGCTTCGATGGGCGGGTCATGTGATGCGAATGGATGATGATAGGATACCGAAGCAACTCCTGTATGGCCAATTAGACAGAGGCCGTCGAAACGTGGGACGACCATGGTTGCGTTACAAAGACAAATTAAAGTCTAATTTGCTGGTTCTAAATATTGAATATAACAACATTGAGCTAACTGCAAAAGAAAGAAGGAAGTGGATAGAAATGTATGACAGATGGGGAGTTCTCGGCGTTTTGCATTGAAAAACTAAAAGAAGCGAGAGTCAAGTCAAAAAATAATACTGAGCAGTGTGGAGCTAAATTCTCGCATTTATATGTCTGTCACCACTGCGGTCGCCATTGCAAGTCTCTAGCAGGACTAAAGTGCCACATACGTCTAAGTGAATGTCGACACGCTGAGTTCTAGACCTTCATGTCAATTGTCGGAGTCTCATACGTCGAAAATCGACGGAGAGTCCATCATATATATATATATATATATATATATATATATATATATATATATATATATATATATATATATAATTATCTGTACTCCTTTGTCACACAATAAATTTTATTGTAATTATACATAATTCAAATCAAAATTTTCATTTATATATATATATATATATATATATATATATATATATATATATATAGTGAATAAATGAATGAAAAAGGACTATATTTAAAAGTGCATGATGTTGATCATCTTCTAATTTATTCCTTTAATTCAGTTGACATTTACAATTCTTGACAGTATCTGTTTCGTAGCGCAAAACAAATCACTTTATTATTATATCAATCAGTGAGTCTATCACTAAACAGTCAAGGATTATAAATGTCAACTGAATTAAAGGAATAAATTATAAGATCGTCACCATCATGAATGAAATATAGTCTTTTGTAATTAATTCACTATATTGCTCTAATTACATTGAGCCTCATATATAAGGACTAGTATATATTATAAGAAAATGTATTTCCACAGAAATATATATATATATATATATATATATATATATATATATATATATACAGTGTGACTCAAAATAAACGGACCCCAACTCTAATTAGGCCTTGTTTCTTAATGTTCTGTTCGAATTAAATGAAACTTTGGTCATAACTAGTTTATTATATTCAAAATATCACATCAAAACACTAGGGTCTTTGGCCTTTTTTTTCTCCGTTCTATAACATATGTTCTAGGTAACCTCCTTTTAGCTTTTTTGGGGGGGCACCCTATATATATATATATATATATATATATATATATATATATATATATATATATATATATATATATATTTATATATATATATATACTAGACTACCCGTGACCCGTTGGGTCAGTATGTTGTATTAGCTATGGAATTCATGTATGAGCGTGACACTGGTTCTACAAAGAATGTAAAATAATTTTTTACAGCTTTTTTTTGACAATTTATGAAGAATTTAAAATATTAAATTTGTTTTTAAAAAATGGATTTAATATGTGTAAAAAAATATGACCGAATAGATTCAAGTATTTGCTGTTTAAAAAACAACAAAAGAAAACACTATTTAATGTAATAGGAACGTGTGCATTTACCGATCCGGATTTCCGTTTGGCGTGTGCAGATAAAATACAGGAGTATGCCAAGCTATAGTAAGGTTTATCAGCTACTGGAAAATCGGCAATAAGAATGTAGTAAGCAGACGACTTTTAAAAAATTGAAAGAAGAAAAAAAAATTAATCACGCCCTCTAGTTATAAAGGGCCGCATTAGTTCCATGGTTATTAATAGTGTAAGAGGGATAACTCTGTCCAATTGTCTAAATAATAAATTGCGCAAATTGATCAATGAAATGGTTTTGGGCGTTGTTACATTAAAAAAATGAGTCTCTTATGGTTTTGGGATAAGATTGGAGATTATGTTTCAAAAATAAACAATTATTAAAAGTATGTTTATGCAGTCATTATACCGATTTGGGACGCCAGAAACGTATTATAGTGTTGTATTTTAATGAACGTTTTATGGGCGAAAACGGTTTTTTGTATTTGTAACAGAAAATAAAAAAAATGTTTTCAGATTTATTTATTTATATTAAGAGTGTAGATAAAAAAGGTTCTAAGTGTATGTATTTCTCGTTACAGAGTAACTTTTAATGATTACACATTAAAGTACAGTTTTTAAGTTTATTAATCAAATGCAATAGGGTGGTTGGTACAGTACTAAAACAAACGTAATTTTTAACGATAATTTAATTGCAAAATTAAATACATATCTGTTTCATTTGTAAAGTTGGTCATTTTACTTTTCATTTTTTTTTCTTTGATTGATTCAAATTTTCAATTATTTCGTGATCTTTTAAAATTTGTAATTTAGAAGTCTTTAAACTGTCGAATAGAAAGTCATTTAAATTAGCCTTTTTATAATCTTCGACAACTACTCATATATTGAAGTTTTTCAGGCTATTTACATCCAATAGAATTTGAAAACCAGATTACATTAACAAAATTATAGTTTTATAACAATTTGATCCAGTTAATAATTTAATAATCAGACGATATCATAATTTAAATTTTAAAATCTTTTTTTTTTTTTTTAAATTGAAAATGAAACTATTCCCTGTCCAGGTCGAGTAAGGACAGTGATACTATAAGAC
>NC_136482.1:161065893-161225893 GCF_053919585.1 Euprymna scolopes | reverse complement strand
TCTTTTTGGAGGAAGCCGGTTAAACTCGTATATGGTTAGTGCCGGTTCCATATATTTATGAATTTCTAGTGTCGTCTAGTGATGAGAGTGTATGTATATAACTGTAATTCACAGTTGTCTATATGACATATGTGTTAACGTGTGTTCGTCTATGACCGTCTAACGTTGTGGTCGTCTTATCTAGAGTTAGTTGTGTGTGTATATATATTTAAATACAGTTCATGACGGGACAATAATATACATAAATACAACAAAAAGGACGAATAATACTTATTTGGGGTCTCAACATCAATCAGAAATGTATCAATCCATCTTTGATCTTGTCTTGGCGGAAAAATGCAATGAAAAATCTCCCCAAGAACGACATAGCCTCGGGTTTTATTTTCTGCAAATTTTTATTCCAGAGTATTTTTCGCTTCTTGGGAAGCTGCAAAGTTGGTCCTAGATTCTTACTATCACATTTGATAAAAGTTGAACCCCTCCATCCCCCAGCTGCTTTAAGCCATTCGATCGGTCAGCTCGACTCAGACAAACTCTAAACACTTACTAATTCCCACGTAACTCAAAAATACCATATCTCCCGCTAAATGACGTCATTAGTATACGTCACTAAAATAACCACCTGTTTTTACATGTCATTTCTAAGTTTTCAACTAAATTGTTATGATAACATTATTTAAGTTAACATTCCTGGTAACTATTATATGTACATAAATATCTAAATATTTTGATTATTCTGAAACATTAACAAAACTTTTTGGCTTGAATTCACAATAATCGTCGATCAATACCCAACAATTAGATTGAATCTGTCTAGAATCAAAGTGTAGTACTGTTCTGTCTTCACTCAGAAGAGGAGAAATCCTGAAAAAAAAAATTTTCTGTTGTTCGTTTTTTTTGGGGGGGGTCTCCTAATCCATTTGAAAAGGGCCGGATTCCTCCCACATGGGACACCAACCATGTGTCCAATGTTGCCCATGGGAAGTAGGAGTAAATAGGGGCTAAAATGAAAATCATATTTAATGAAATATTGTTGAATGAGCGTAAGTTAACGCAAGAATAACGGATTTAATAAAATGACTTTAATATTTTACGAAAACAGGTAATATTCGTTGGAAACCTATTTTGTTAGTAAGTCATTTAATCATGTGCAATTACTGCATGAATTTGCTCTCTCAAATTCAAAATAATCATAAGGTTAATTGCAGGGATCATAAGTTGTTTACCATCAAACACTGTTTCGGAAATTAAAAAAAGAAACAGTATATTTAATCATGGCTCCCCAGTAGTGTTGATCAAACGCCACCTCCCTGCGTCACAAGAACAACAAATGTTCCAGATATGGAATATATATATATATATATATATATATATATATATATATATATATATATATTAGTATTGGGATTAATCGAAAATCAGAAATATCATAACCTTTTGGATTATGTATATTAATTATTATTGCATTACTCACAGGTACACTATGTCATCTTTGTTAGTTGTTGTTTTTTATCTTTTTTATTGGTTTTTGTTTATTCACAACGTTTCGGCCAACTATTCCTCTGGCCTTCGTCAGGTGGTAGCCGCGACGGATAGGAACTTCGAATCTCCTAACTGCATTCTCAGCCATCACTGCCATCCGTAGTTGTAGTCGTCTCACCACATTTTGGCCAATTAACCTCTGGCGCGCTTTGGGTGGGATTGAAACCGCTATTTTCAGACAATGTTCATCTGGAACTGTAGAGATTCAACGTCTCTATCAACTGCGCCACGGGCCCCGAAGGGCGATCAAGGTTGGATTCTTTGATCTTATAAATCCACGTTTATTTATCTGATCTTCTATAGTCGGGTCCGTACCGATTGGAATATATATATATTATTCCTTAATTGACCCCACAATTTTATTATACCATCCCTATTTAAGTTAAAACATACTTATCAAAGTATTCTTATGTACATCTATATCAAAAACACTTGTAAACGTTTTTTTTTTATTTTTAAATATTTTATTTCCATACTTTGTGGACCAGGGGCGTACGCAGACCCCACAATTTTAATGAACCACCATTCTGACAGATCAAACATACCCATTCATGTGCCTCGATACATCTTCTATCATTATATGTAATCAGTTTTTTTTTTAAATAGTCAACCATATAGGAGCCTGTTCGTGACCAGACACACACACACACACACACGCACACACATTCAGCATTATATTATATATATATATATATATATATATATATATTTCTGTGGAAATATATTTTATCTCCTCATAATATGTACGAATCTCAATTTTATTAACTGTATGTAATGAATGAATGACAAAAGTTTATATTTCATGTTGTTGGCCACCTAATAATTTATTCCTTTAATTCAGTTGACATTTACTATTATTGACAGTATCTGTTTCTTAGCACAAAATCAATCACTTAAATATTATATCAATCAAGGAATCTATTTTTCCTTTAACTCATCGGAAGAAATAGCAACCATCAATCCATCAAAAGATAAAGTGCGTTTTGGCATGATTAAAAATCCGAAAATTGTGAGAGAAACTGTACATACCTTATATTAATTAATAAAAAATTAAATTAATAAAAAATTAAAACTTAAAAAAGGGGAAGTAAAAAGAAAATAATAATAATAATAAGAAGAAGAAGAAGAAGAAGAAGAAGAAGAAGAAGAAGAAGAAGGAAGAAAGAAAGAAAGAAAGAAAGAAAGAAAGGGATTGATGATGGAGAGTTTTTGATCAAGTTATTTTTTTAAATTAACATGAACACTAGAATATTTCAATAAGTCAAATATGAACAGGTAAATTATAGAAGAATAACAGGCAAATCAAATGAGGTATAGTTTGTCTAAACAGTTGCATTAAATTTAGCTTAAATTTGCAGTTTTGGAGAAAAAAAATTACAAGTGTGAACTTTCTTTTTGCCGCCTGTGTATATTATGTATATTGCATAATGCTAATACTAGGAAGGAGTGCAAGGTGGCGACCTGGATCACGATCAACGAAAATGTAAAGCTGTGTCACTAAAGGTCACGTGACCTGCTAACGTCACAAAATAAAGTATAACAGGCGCGGTACTGAATATTACGAAGGATGATCAATTTTTATTTCATATCGTTCGATTTCATTTTTAAGAATTATTCATAGTTGATTTCATTTTTTTTTTTCGAAAAAATTGCAAGTGTGTATATAAATTAATAGCTTCACGTCAGGGGAAATAACTCGGTCTTTCTTGTTACAACACGCAACTATCAAAGTACGTGCTGTATGTAATATTTAATTAATTATGACATGACAATTAAGTAGATAACATTCATTATTAATGAAAGTGATAAAACACTAACTAGTTATTATTGCTTTTAATGAAAGGCCTTTTTCGGAAATCACTACAATAACAAAGAAAAAGCCCGTAATTTTACATACATAATTCTTGTTTTAGTTTGCCATTTAAATACATCGAAGAAAATTCGGTATCAGTATAAATTAGTTCATGTTCTTATTTTTTTTTAATGTAATTTTTGCGGAAATAATAAAGAAATGATAGTTTTTAAAATTCATGAAACAACGAAATATTTATTTACTTTTAACGCTGAAACAACAAACAACTCATTTTGAATTAATCCTTGTTTTTCTTTTATTGACGTTTTAGTATACATCGTGTTCCTAATTTTTCTCTTCTTCAATATCTTTTTTTCTGGCAGCTTTCTAATTCTTTTTGGAAAAATGGTCTTCGTCATTATCGATAGTCTAGCTGTTTTATAGTTCTTGCTTATTTGTACCTCATGCATAACGTCATTTTTCAATGACCAGGCCTGTTTTACGGTGACCACGTCTAGACTCGGTTCATTCAGGCAATCACAACAAAAATAACACAGAACACTAAAAAGGATTGATATGCCGTTAAAAGGATTTAAAAAAAAAATTAAAGCGTTAGCTTTTGAAGGCGTGTAAATATAGGGTAAATAATACGCATGCGCAACGTATATATTTTTTTTTATCACAGCCGCCATTAAAAGGTTGTCATAAATCTTCCAGTACAATACGTATTTATTTATTTATTTATTTATTTATTTTCGATGTAGTTGGAAATTAATCGAATAGAATAAAGCACACTTTTCTCTCGCTGTTTCCGTTTTCAAATCCGGCACAAGTTTCTATTATGGCGAGAAAAAACTGCAAAATACAAAATCAACCTGCTTCGCTTGATAAACGATCGTTTATTTGATGAATGGGCTTAGTTAAGAAAATACGAAACAATGCGAAACAAAGTTGGGCTCGTTCGACTCTAAAAAAAAAAAAAAAAAAAAAAAACGCAT
Organism: Euprymna scolopes; assembly: GCF_053919585.1. Taxonomy (NCBI): domain Eukaryota; kingdom Metazoa; phylum Mollusca; class Cephalopoda; order Sepiida; family Sepiolidae; genus Euprymna; species Euprymna scolopes. Next base: position 161,221,561 of record NC_136482.1, on the reverse strand, counting down.
ACATACAATTGTGTGCGCCATCTGTTCAACACATTTTACTTCGTGTGAGCGCGTGTGTGTCCGTATTTCCTTCTTATTTTAGTTTTAAAAGAAATGGTTTTACATTTAATATAATAATCAAGCAACCGTGCCTCCTTTGGAAGTGTCGTCCCTCCGATTAAGAAACCGTGTCAAAGTCATTACGTTGTGAAGTACGCCCCATTTTTTTTTCGGGGAACGGAGAAGGGAGTTCTTATGATATTTTACGCGTCGCTTCAGTAGTTAAGATTTCAAAGTTTTCATGAACGAGCAATCAAAATAAAGGGATAAGGTTTTAATTTTGTTTGGACTTGAATCAAATATTTATAAAATATAATGAATAAATACCAATCCAAAAATATCTGACTAATACAGTTTTCAGAAATTAACACTCTGGCATTTTTTTTTTTTTTAACTAATTAATCGATCCAGACTTTCTCTGATGTCTCAGTTTGTTTTTGCAAGAACTCTAAAAATATTCTATGTTTTCTCATCGCTAAAAACCTTGCATTTTAAACATATATAAATTATTTCTTTTTTGAAGATATGCCTTCTTAACTCATTATTGTCTCTCTTTTTTCTCACATTTGATTATAAAACATGAAAACCGTTTCACTGAAAACATTTCTATAAGGCCAACTCATCCTAAACATATTTCCCTCCTTATAAAACTCCTTATAAAACGCCCTAAAGCAAAATCTCCAAAATCTCGTCGTGAACACATACCTACAAACTAATGACACCCCCCCCACAATAACTGGTGATCAAAACCGCCATACAGCATTACTTACTTTTAGATATAACAAAATTTTAATTCTTAATACATAATAAATATGCAATTTAACTTGATGTCTTAATTAAACAACAAATGCTACCGATGCTAAACGGTCATTTCTCAAGGTTGTTTGCAAAATGAAATTGAAACCAACATATCAATTTTGTTTTTGCTTTTTAACAAAGTAAGTTGTTTTGAATATTTGCCATTTTAAATTATGCCATTTTCTTTTAACTAATTTCAAAGCGTGGAAAGTAACCTTGAATGAACATGTGTTCTCATTACAATAATTACTTTTTATGTTTAGCATTATTTCCTACAGAAATTTGATACAGGATTAAAAAAAAATAGCACTAACGTAATGTTAATTAATCGACATATGTTAATTTCATCATTTAGAAGAAACATATTAAATGGTAATATATATATATACATATATATATATATATATATATATATATATATATATATATATATAGTAATTTATAAAATATATATGGCGATTAAGCTACACTGAATATTCCGCGTTTCATCCACTCTTGGATTCTTCAGGCTAATGCGCGAATTTTGTGGTTGTCTGTCGTTTTTATATACGCACCTTCTATTGAGATTTTAGTTAGCCAATCAGCTTTCTAGTATCCATCGCGCCTTTCCTATCAGTCAATGAACATGCACCTTACAGGACAAAGGTCCATTTTACCTCTGGTTGACCTGTTTCTTTGTGTGTGCTCTAATTAGCCTGGATATCTAGTGTCTTGATCTGTTTTAAATCTAGGTTGGGTTTTGGGGGGTTTTTTTTAAATTTTTTTATGTTAGTTTATATATATATATATATATATATATATATATATATATATATATATATATATATATATACATATACATACATATATGTGTGATAGTTTATGTATATGCATGTTTATTTATTTTATTTATTTATTTATTTGTTTATTTTCTGTTGTTTTGGTTAGTTTTAAAGTTATTTTGTATCTCTATCCTAGAGTAATTTTTATCCTGTGAACACAGTTGTTCGCTATTGCTCTCCTACAGTTTAATAGATGCTGAGGTTCTTTAAAGTACAGGATAGCAAATTTTTCAAGAAGGCATAATCTACATGGATCGTCTAGGTCTCTACAGGTGTTTGTTGGTCTTACTATTTTCCATTCGACTTCCGGCGAACGTCCGCTTTCCTTGAATTCCCAGTATTTGTTTGCTAGCGTTGTTTTCATACGGTGTTTTTTTTATTGTTGAATGTACTTTTGTGGTCATAATATCGAGTTTTGAAATCTAAGGAAGTCATACCTGCGTAATATTTCTTGTTATTTGGGTTTTCTTTCGCAAATATTGTGGCCTGGTAAACTATGCTTTTGGTTAGACATTTATTTTGAAGTGGGCAAAGTGTACGGTATCTACAGTTGCATTTATCTTGTTCATTATTAGTATTTTTATTTTTATTTCTAGTATAGTTGTTGTTGTTGTTGTCCGGAGTTGGTTTATTATTATTATTATTATTATTATTATTATTATTATTATTATTATTATTATTATTATTATTATTATTATTATTATTATTTCTGCTAGTTATATTTGTGTCTTTTGTGTTAGTTTTATTTTTGTTATGGTGTCTACTTTTTTATTGTTTATTTTGTTGTTGTTTACATTGTTTTTATTTAATATTAATTGCTATTATGTGCTTTAATTATCATCTCTAAATTTTTGCAGCAGTTGTAGGTAACTTTAGGATATTTTTATTGAAAATTTTGTGTAAGGGGTTGGTTTCGGGAAAGTGTTTTTCGATAAGATCTAAAAATTTCTTGCCAAGTTTTGTTTTTGACATTTGATTGTATGGGGCCGTATACCAGATTATATTTCTTTTTCTTCTATTTTTAATTTTATTATAGTTATTGGTGTTTTGTTGCTTATATTTGATATCGATATTTTTGTATCCACTATTTTTTAGGGCTGTTTCATAGATATTGGTTAACCTGTTAAATAAATTTTCATCGTTTGAGTTATTGCTGAATCTACTTACGATCGAGTTAGGAATCTGTTTTATAATTGATGGTGGGTGATTGGACTTAGGGTTTACGTATATTTTTAGTAGGGTTCATATGTGTTTTTTTTTTAAATTTAACGTGAGGTCCAGGAAGTTTGTAATTTTTATATTAGCTAATACTTTTAGGCCTAATTTTTTCATTTCCTTGTGTATGATTTTCTTAAAGTTATTAAGTAAATACTAAAAGTTTACGCATAAATTTATACTTTCGTATATTAATATTGTGTGAGTAAATGAAGTATTTATATATATATATATATATATACATAAATATATATATACATATATATATATATATATATATATATATATATATAATGTTTGCTTTATATATTTTCGCGCCTTCTAAGATGTTTTTGTCTGGGTTATTTTGACATTTGCTTTTCTATTTTATATTTAATTGTATCACCATTTCATTTTTTTCTCCTCTTCTTCTTCCCTGATCTTTCTTATTTAAATTATGTTTCGGCAGCCGTGTGAAAAGCGTATCTTATTTTTCTTTTATTAATATTATTGGAATTTTTCCCCTTTTCCTTGCACATATTTGTGAATTATTCCATGGATTTCGGCCTTTTGGATTATTTGGGATCATCTTCCAATTTCGTGATTTTCTTGGATTTTACTTGTGCAAAAGGTAATTCAATTAACTTTCTTGGAGTTATATTATTCCGTCATTGGATTATTTACCTTTCACCAGACTATCCATTCACCAAATATGTTTTTAACTCTTTTTCAAAGTGTTTTTAACATGTTTTATTAACTATTTGCTCATATATATATATATATATATATATATATATATATATATATATATATATATATATATATATATACATTTGAGGAATAGAGAGGAAGAGAGAGGGAGAAAATATTTTCTGCATTTTTTTACATCGTTCATATCCGTATTACGTTAAAGTTATTTTAACGAAATTTTCTTACAAATAAATCTACTTCAACCTTTGACAACCATAAGAGCATTTTTACAACGTATTGTTTTACTGTGTACGTTTTCAGTGTCCCATGATTTTTTTCGCGTTTAAATTAAACGATATATCAAAATTTGAATAGTGCAGATTTACCTATAAGTATGCCAAACCACTTATAACTCAATGGCTGTATTTTTTTTGTTCAAAAATAAACAATTGTAAACAGAACGACTTATAGAAATCTATCTATATTCTTTTTTTTTTCATTTTTAATATACTTTCATAGAAATGTTTCTGTTATGTCACAAAAACTATTTTCTATACGTCACAAGTGTCATGCTCATACATTAATTCCATAGCTAATAGAACATACTGACTCAACGGGTCACGGGTAGTCTAGTTTCTTATATATTTCTGACCGTAACAGGTCCATCTTCAGAGAATTAAAGAGTTCTATTGCCTCACGAGGAAGTTGAAAACATGGAATAAGACCTCAGACAAAATGGGATAACCGAGATATAAGCTCCGTTTTCTTTTCAATAAAGCTTATTTACACCAAATAAATAAGAAGATCTATTTAGATCCATTTCCAAGGAATCTATATCTAAAATTTCAAGTGTTTCGACCCAAAATTATCGGAAGAGTTTGGTAGAGTTCTCAAAGGTCAAATCGTTGAAGTTAATTTTAGTTTCTAATCTTACTTTATCTATTACTTTAAAAACCACAAAATCATTGGCTACTTGTCAGCGAAGAAAAAAAGGAAAATAAAAATAAAAAAGAAAAAGAAAAAAGAAGAAAAAAAGAAAAAAGAGTCAAAAGAAAAAGAAAAAAAATGAAACTCTTCTTAAACATGATTGTTATAAAAAACATTTAACATTGGAAACAGATATAACAGTGGCCCACGTAAATATAGATGGCCCTTGAACCTGAAGTCACGTTACCTGCTGAGAAAGTTTGTAAACACGACTTGCAGAAGGGAATTACAAACATCGTCTAAAAGTGATAAGTTTTTTTTTTTTTCTAAAGACAAGGAAGTATTTTCATTTGTACATGTGCAATTAGACGATAGAATCTGGCTAAACACCGTTTGCTGCTAACTTTGAACCGGATACTTTTCTGGTTTGCCAATATTTATGAAATTATTGGTGCTTTTGTATTGTTATTGATTGTCAATGTTTTTTCATCAATTTACAATAAATTTTTTGTTGCGAAAGACAGATATTATTAGTTTTGGGTACTTGTGCTGAAATAATGAGCCTATTATTTTGGGAACCATTGTCTATTGGGTAAAATTCCCCAAAATTTTAATTACAATTTTTGTTCAATATTGATGAGGGGACTCTTAGCAGCTTGTAAAATTACAAGTTTTAGGGAAAAAACCAAGAACCTAAAAAGGGACAAGCTTAAAAAATATGAGTAGCAGTTCTGAATGGTGGTTGTCCTGTTTTGATGTGTTTTTGTGTGTTTGTTTGTTTGTTTGTTTGTTTGTGTTTTTCAGTTCTGTAGTGTGGCTCCTGGCTGTACTAGGGTTATAAATTATGATGAATAGTAAAAACAAATGAAGAAAGAAAGAGAGTGGATATACAAGCAATTAAGTTTTATATTCTTTATCTCTACTTCAAGGACTTTTCAACACTGGTTCGCAGAAAATATGAACGGTGTTCCAAAAGAAGCTAACGGATGAAAAAAACCCTCATAAGTTCCTTAATTTTTTATATTTTTCTTTTATTTTTTTTCAGAGCATCCAGAGTAAACCTAAAAAAGTCATCGTGAGTCGTTACACAACCAAGAGGCGGATATTTATCTCGTAGAGTAGTGCTTTCGGTTGATTTCAAATTTCAAATCCGCCAGTTCCTTTTGGGACACCATATATATATATATATATATATATATATATATATATATATATATATATATATATATATATATGATGATTGCTGCATCTTTCCAGATGATCGCCGTCACACTGAGTTCTTCCAACCTTGCCGTCCATGCCATCTCAGATGACTCTGCACCCCTGCCGCAGATTTGCACATCCTGAAGCAGATGTGACACACAAATTGAGCCATTTCCATCGAGTTGACTTCCTCTGGGTGTTGAAGGGTATTCCTATGAACAATCACGTCTTCTAATACCAGCAGTAGACTTGCAAACTTTACTGTATGTCAAACAGATTATTTGGTCTGTACTAATAGGTGCAAAGTTGACCTGAACAGGAGTTTTGTGCGACTTAAGGTGGTTGACGTAGCCAGCTTTTGACAAAAGCACTCGTTCACAAGTGTCGCACTTCCAGCTATGTGTATCATGGTTAAGACCATCAATTACACCTTTGCAAAACTCTAACTTCAGATTGTTGTGGGCCTGCTTTCTTTTCTCTAGAGCATCACAACTTTCACATACAAGCTTTCTCCACTTCGGCCTTTGCAGAGTAAGTTCTTCCTATGTGTCGATGTCGATTTGTAAGACTTTCAAATTATTCTTTGTAAAGTCCCTGAACCTCTTCCTAGGCTTGTGTTGAGGGCGCTTGCCATTTTCCAACTCCCCGTAAAAAATTTGCTTTGGAAGCTTACAATCTTTCATTCGAACCAAGTGACCCACCCAACGCATGTGAGATCTGATTACAAAGTTCTCAACACTAGAGCAACATGCTCTCATGAGGACTTCAGTATCGGGTACTTGTGCTTGCCACTTGATGTTTAAGATATGTCTCAAGCATTTTAGGTGAAATCGTTCAAGCCACTTAGTGTGCCTTTGATGCAATGTCCAGGTCTCCGATGAGTACAACAATGTGGTCAGCACGCAAGCAACGCAGATCTTAGTCCAGTTTGTGATGCCACGATCAGACCACACTCTCTTTTCCGACCTTCCAAAAGCAACAGATGCCTTCTGAATTCGCCTGTGGATTTCTGTGTCAAGACAGCCATCCCACGACAGAGAACTACCAAGGTACACAAATGAATCAACTACACCCAGTCTAGCACCACAGACCATGATGTTTGGCTCCACGTATGATTGGCCCGGTGCAGGAGTGGACATCACCTTTGTTTTAGAGAGACTGATCCCCAGACCAAAGGCAGTGCAGGAGTCAGCAAAGCTATCCATTATATGCTGCATATCAGTCTCAGTGTGTGACAAAAAAACAGCATCGTCTGCATACAGTAACTCCTTGACCAAGACATGATGTAGCTTGGTTCTGGCATTAAATTTTCTAAGATTAAAAATGCGACCTGTGGTTCGAAACTTTAACATGACACCTCTATCGCAATCACGAAACGCATGAGCAAACAGAGCAGCAAAATATATAGAGAAAAGAGTAGGGGCAGGAATATCACCTTGTTTGACACCATTGTCAACAGGGATTTCATCAGACAATTTTCCGTTAAACGAGACTCGAGCTTTCATGTCCCTGTGCAGTTCCTTGAATATTCTAATAAAGGTTGGAGGACACCCTACTTTCTCCAAGATTAGCCACAGAGCATCCCTGTTAACCGTGTCAAATGCTTTGGTTAAATCAACAAACACTTGATACAGTGGCATTTGTTGTTCAATGCATTTTTCCTGGACTTGCCGGGCTGAAAAAATCATATCCATAGTTCCTCTGCCAGACCTAAAGCCACTTTGTGATTCCGGAATAGCATTAGGACAAATATCTTCCAGTAACCTGTTTAATAGAAGTCGTGCGAGAACTTTACCAACAGCTTCCAAAAGAATAATCCCACGGTAGTGGTCACAAACATTCTTCTGTCCCTTTCCCTTAAACAGGGTCACCAAGACACCATTAATCCAGTCCTGCGGAACAGGAGCACCTTGCCAGATTTCCTCAACAAAACCAAGGATAGCATTAGCAATATTCGCACCTCTAGTCCTAAGAAGCTCCACCGGAACACCATCCAAACCAGGTGCCTTTCCACTGCTGATTTGTGCGATAGCCAACTGCACCTCAACCAGATTAGGTAAACGATTCATTCTGAATATGGTATCACATTGTGGCAGGCTATCAATTGCACCAGCATCCACTGCTGAGGGATTGTGTAACACATCAGTAAAGTAAAGTGCTCCTGCCATCTCTTCAAGATATTCTCTGGGTCCTTAATGACCACAGAACCATCTTTCGACATCAGGGTGATATTGAAGAGGTAGCAGGACCAAATACTTGGCGCAGGAGTCCATAAAATTCCTTCGCATTTTTTGTGTCAAATGCCCTTTGGATCTGCTCCGTTATATCCATCCACCATTAGTTTTTCATTTTTCTTAGCTCACGTTGCAATGTGGCTTTGACCTCTTTGTATTGTCGCAATTTAGTTGTATGATCAGAATGATTTCCACGAAGTAAAGATTCATAAATTGTCTGTTTATTCATCAGTAACTGATTAATTTCAAGATTATTGTCGTTAAACCAGTCCTTGTTCTTATCACTCTTGAAACCAAGAATTTCAGCACCAGCAGAATAAACTTGAGTCTTAAAATTCACCAGTGCAATCAAATGCAAGATTATCGAGCTTTTCCGCCATACGCTTTTGAACTTAAGATAGCTTTAACTTCGCGACATCAATACGACTAGGCACCTTAACGCCACTGTGACGAATCTTCTTACGGATTCGTAAATTAAACTTTCCTCTCACCAACTTGTGATCGGTGTCACATTCAGCACTGCGCATGACACCAACAGTATATGTATCTCGAAGGTCGCATTTCCGAGTTATGATGAAGTCAATTAGGTGACCATGCTTTGAACGTGGGTGTATCCAAGTAGCTTTGTGCTTCAGTTTACGTCGAAAAAAAGTGTTACAAATAGCGAGGTTAAATTCTGAACACAGCTCTAGTAGCTTAAGGCCATTAGCATTCATGGTACCGATACCATAGTGGCCAAGAGGACTCCAGGTCTCATAGTCTTTCCCAACACGGGCATTGAAATCACCAAGAATAACAAGTTTTTCATTTATTGGTGTAGATGCAATAACAGAGCACAGAGACTCATAGAAACACAAGATGTCATCTTCATTCGCTTGAAGGGTTGGTGCATAGACCGAAAAAATAGGGATGAATCTGCCATGTGAAAGAGGAACGCGAAGTTTCATGATGCGATCACAGATACTGGAAGGAAATTCCATAGTATCAACTAAGGATGTTTTAATCGCAAAACCGACTCCACCATCTCTACGGATACCCTCCGGTTTACCAATCCAGAAGACAGTGTAGCCTGATGATAGCTCTGTTATTTGATCTTCTCCCCAGAGACGGGTCTCTGAAAGAGCAGCAATATCTATATCAAGTCTTCGTAGCTCTGCAGTTACAAGCGCCGTCCTGCGCTCTGGACGGTTGGATGATGCTTTATCAAGAAGAGTGCGTACATTCCAACAGCATAAATTGAATTTTGTTCCTTTTTGGAGATACATTTTTGTTTTCTTCCTGCTTACATGAACCACCGTTAGCCGCAGGAAACTAACCAGTGATAGTATGACAGACAATTTTTAGTGCACCTTTTCTAGCACTTTCCCAAGACATTGGGTGAGCAGTGCTCTCCCTGAATAGGGCTGCTCAGTCACAGAACCCCCACCGGAGTTGGCCTCTGTCATGTGAAGGCACAATAACGATGTTAAGATAGGGTACCTGTCGCCCCTGTGTAGATTTGTGACTCCTCCATCGCCATCGGACTTGTAACAGAAATAAACGACAGATGAGGATAAGATAGTAAAAGATAAAAGATAGATAGATCTCAGGTAACATCTGTACATCGTTTTATTAAAGTGACAAGCGCTTGTACGACATAAGTCTCAGCAACAATAACCCAGTGACAAGCCATTGCAAGATGACTAGTAATTGTTTTGACCGCAGATTTCTTGTAGGAGTTGTCCTCTCCTAGAAGGATTGCCTCCACCACGGCTTACAGGAGCTCCTTCTACCCCGCTAATGTCATTTACCCATGACTGGGGCTTAGGTAACTGGGCACCAGAGCATGGTCCACACGCCGGTGGGTCATGAATGCCGCAGTCAACAGGGCCTAAGCTCCTCTGGAGGTTTCTGTCAGGGTTACCTCACCCTTAGCCTTTGGTTCAAAAACCTTATCCCACAAGGCAGTGGGGATTCAGTTTTCTGGCGCCGAACACTCGCCATTCACCAGAGCCCCGTTAGCGTGGCAGAGCTCACGACGTGCACGTGGGGATGATTAGATTGGGAGAAGCTATATATGACGCTAGAGCATTTGTGTGCTTTTAACACACGCCCACACCAATCCTTGAGCTATATATATATATATATATATATATATATATATATATATATATATATATATATATATATATATATACTAGCATGGGTGCCCGGCTTTGCCTGGGTGTTTGAAGGTGTGTGTTTAGCAAAATAAAAAAGTGGTAGTAGGAAGGCAGACTCGAACCCGTACCGCAAAGGAGGAAAAGAACGTGGAAAAAACGTGACGTCTTTGCTGCTACGACCACCGCCAAACCGGAAGTGACTTGGTTTAAATTAAGGCTAGATAATCAAAAAGAGGGGATGACTTTCGAAAATATTGGCGAAAAAAGCGACTCCTCCCAGTAGAAAAGTGCCCAGTTAAGGGTGACGAAATGAATCTTTTTAGCCTATTCCTCTGTATTTGTCGTCCGAAGGGTCGAACTTCAAAACAATACTGATCTTGTGAAAATCCGACGCCTTTGTCGAAGGTTTTAGGCAGACATGTAAACATACATTTTATATATTTGTAGCTCAAATTTTCGCCCCAAACCGATTAAAAAGCTTGGCCTATCTTTGAATACCCTTTATGTAAAATTTCAAATGTTTAGATCAGAAATTGTCTGAGTAATTTGATAGAGTCCGCAGAAGTCAACTTTTTTTAAACTTTTACCCCTATTATGACCCCTTAATATTTATTATTTTGGGCTCAAATCAAGTTAAGTTAGGTACATGTCCAATGGACCTATATCTAAAATTTCAAGTGTTTTGACCCAAAATTGTCGGAGGAGTTTGGTAGAGTTCTCAAAGGTCAAATCGTTGAACTTTAACCCCTTAACAGGCAAATTTCTGGCCGAAAACTGATTACAAAGATTTTCCCAAATCTCCATACCCTGTATATCAAATTTCGAGTCTGCAGACTTAAAATTGGGAGAGTTATTGCGTGGGGAAATGTACACAGACAGACAGACAGACCGACACTTTCACTTTCATATATATATATATATATATATATATATATATATATATATATATATGTGTGTGTGTGTGTGTGTGTGCGCGCGCGTGTGTGTGTACCATAATGAGACAGACTAAACTACAATAAAAATATATTTAAAATAAGTTTTGTTTATTTTTAAAATTACTCACACACGAACGAACGAACTCTCTCTCTAATTTTTTTTTTTTTTTTTTTTCCTATGAATAAGTCTGATTTTATGAAGAGATAAGGAGTGGGCAGATGGAAGGGCTTGTTTGACAGCTATAACTCTTAATTCTATGCGCCACCCACCTGGCCGATTCCCAATCGTTCTCTCTCATTAGACAACTTAAACACATTTGTTGGCATGGAAACTACAGAAATTCAACCCCGAGGGCGCTATTGTATATTTGCCAGTCGTTTTTTTTTTTTTTATTTTGTTTTGTTTTTTCTCGTACGTAGTTAGTGTCGGAGCCGTGATTTTTTTCTCTTTCTTAATCCTGCCAAACAACACGAAACCATAACATGTGTTAGCACGTCTCTCCCACCGAAGTGCCAGCCAACACCGATAAGAAGATATTGTGACAAGTTTAATTTCAAAACAAATTTACGAAATTACCTCACAGCAATTTTTACCATATGCCAACCAACCAAGCAACAGACGTGGCGGTGTCTCATTAGAGGCTCTGTTTTAACGAGACTTTAGCAACCTAAATGGAAAAGTAACATTGTGAGTGAAGCACGAATGTTGAGCGTGCAATGCTTTATAATGGTGGGCATTCTTTTGCTGGTAAATCCTAATGTATGCCAGGAGTCGACAATAAGGTCATAAGGAGTTCTGCACTGAATTGTTAAAAGTTACTCGCTGGCATTCGAAAGAGGTGTCACACAATTACAATATCGTCATATGCTCTTTGCGATCAACGACTATTGTCTGCGTGTCACCTCTATCGCGTTTCGAGGCAGATTCAATGAAGGTATCTTAGAAAGAAAATGTCGTTCTTCAGTGATAGGGAATCAGGATGGAGGACGATTAAGCTATTTCACTTTCATTTCGACAGGAAGTAATTTGATGTCGATCAACACCCGGGAAAACAGGCAGGCATGACATTACACGGATCGAATGAGTAGCGAGGTGCAGTATTGTTAAATTTCAATGGCATGTCAACTCCTATATGACCTTATATCCGACAGTGTAACCCAAGCTTGCGGGCTTTGGGGAGTGTGGAGACACCCTTTAATTGCCCGGAGTGGTAGTACCTGTTAGAGTCCTAACTATAGATTAAATAGAAACCGATTATATATATATATATATATATATATATATATATATATATATATATATATATATATATATATATATATATATATATATATACTCGGGTTTTTTTATATTCAAAAGTAATGGACTAATGAATTCAACGAGGTTGTTAGATAGTGCTCAATAAAAAGAGCTGATAATACTTGTTTATTGTTATATAAACATGCTCACATCCCGCTGCTACAACTAGCCACTTGTTTCAATCAAACAACAGATATCATCAGGCAGCGACTTGACTATTCAAAAGTTCAATGAATAACCTTTGAACTTTTGAATAGTCAAGTCGCTGCCTGATGATATCTGTTGTTTGATTGAAACAAGTGGCTAGTTGTAGCAGCGGGATGTGAGCATGTTTATATAACAATAAACAAGTATATATATATATATATATATATATATATATATATATATATATATATATATATATATATATATATATATATATATATTCTATTAAAAACTTTTCTTCAAGATCACTGGATTTGGCATTAAATAACCTGAAAAGGGTTGATATGCCGTAAAACAAAAATAACAAACCAACTTAATGTATACCAGGGGTTGATAAACAGGGGTAATTCTAACATATCTCGTGGTAATAAATCTAGTATTGAGATTAAACAAAGACTAACAAACCTAATAAAGAGGCTAAGTGGTTATAGTTAAGACTCGATATTAGAATCATTAGGAATAAGTACTTTACTATTCTAAAAATAACAAGTGATTTAATAGAAACTTTCAACACTGACGCATGTAAGAATACAATACATTTAATATATATATATATGTGTGTGTGTGTGTGTATATATATATATATGTATGTATATATATATGTATATATATGTATGTATATATATGTATATATATGCATATATATGTATATATATGCATATATATGTATATATATATGTATGTATATATATGTATATATATGCATATATATGTATGTGTATATATGTATGTATATATATATACATACATATATATATATATATATATATATATATATAAATTACAGAATTTCGTATTACCTGGTTAAAAGCCTGATTTCCCAGGGTTTCCATCACATACACAAGTTTAAGAACGAGTGTGTTCTAACGGACACTTCTCAATCAGTGTATTGATTTGCAGAAAGGCACGAGTACCTGTTAGCAACAGTATTCTGCAACGATTGAAAGTAATTTTAGCCAAGAAACCCATATATTTGATTTCATAAAATATAATAAACCAATGGTTGTTTACAACATCAGTCGTAAGCTATTATTCATTACAGACAGACTCCAAAATCTGTAATGGTTTTTGGAGTCTGCTCTGTGTAACACACACACACACACACACATATATGTATGTGTGTGTGTGTGTGTGTGTGTGTGTGTGTGTGTTTTAACTTAAATAGGGATGGTATAATAAAATTGTCCGGTCTGCGTTCGCGCCTGGCCTCCATAGAATGGAAATAGACACAAACTTTAATAAAGACTTTTTATATCTATCTGCGCAAGTATACTTTGATAATTATGTTTCAGTTTGAAGAAATATAGCATAATAAAATTATTGGGTGTTCGTTCACGCCTGACCTCCATAGAATGGAAATATGTCACAAAGTTTAACAAGGTTTTTTAATATAGATCCACAGAATATTGTGATAAGTGTTTCAGTGTGAACAGGTATGTTATAATAAATTATGGGGTTTATCTATCTTATTTTTACTTTCATCATATTTTGCTTTGGTTCTGATACCCTCAAATTCGCAGCTATCTCTTTACAACCCTTCCTTTTCATAACCTATCATACTTTCATAAATCAGAGTCCATTTTCTGTAGGCTGTTTTTGAACCCAGTCAACGAGTGGTACTTTTGCTAGTACATATATATATATATATAACCTATGTTAAATATCCAGATATGTTCCTAAACGTCAAAATACACTTGTGGATGATAATCTATCGATTTTAGTTTTAAAATCAATAAATATTTATTATTTTATCATTATTACCAACAATGGAAGATTTTGCTTTAAACAAAATCAAATAAAAAACACAATTAAAATAATCGTTTTAGCATCGAAAAATAGGCATCAATTTTTCGATTCCAATACCCACAAATCTTCCGATTCGGCTTCCGATTGATCATCCCAACACTAATAAATATATATATATATATATAACGCCAGCCAACGAACCGGAAGTCTAACACTCAAGTTGTCGCCCTCATTTGGATTAATCAGTCAGACATATCCGCACTCGGGATTTGAAACCCGAGCATCCTGCATGCGAGGTAAACACTCTACCAACTGAGCAACTGCCGCGCACACAAGAAATTCTATTAACCAAAACAGATCAAGCAGACCGCGACAAAATCAAGCTGTGGAATGAACCTATTTCATATGGACAAGGGGCGTGGTCATCCAACCAACTGACCCCCAATCCGATGTCCCACAAGTAGGGATTTTGAACTCGAAAGGATGACGCCATCCAGTAGAGCTAACCTAACGAGCCATCTTTGTTAAAGAATTTTCAGAATGTGAGAGATTATACATAATTATTTCCACAGCCCAAAGAACGCCGCAGTCCACAAGAGCCACACCAGCCAACGAAACGAAAGTCTAAGACACGAGCTTTGCCCTCATTTGGGCTCATCAGTCAAACATATCCGCACCCGGGATTTGAAACCCGAGCATCCTGCATGCGAGGTAAGCACTCTACCAACTATGTTCAGCATTTGCCCTCCAGCATTTAGCCCCAAAAGTCCCCAGGGGACGTCAAATCCTGGTGAAAACAAACGGGGCAGTTTTAGGCCTTAGCATATGTAAATTTGAGTTTTGCACCATGCAAAAAAGAAATGATGAAGTCCATCATTTCCCCCCCCCCCAATTTAGCCCCAAAATTTGAGTTCAACGCCACGCAAAACTGCTAAAAAGACATACACAGAAAATTTTGGATAATATGGTAAAATTGTCCCAAAATTGAAGTGTTTTCATTAGCCCTAAAAGCGCCCCTGGGGTACACCCAAGAGTTATCGCGAAGTATAGACAAATAAAATTATATAGAAATCAGTTAGTCACAACTTTTCAGAAACTTTTATGACAATCGAAAGCATCAATTTTTTTAATAAGCACAAGAGCGTCAATTTTAGCAATTTTAATCCAAAAGGAACCCCTAGGGGGCAACCGGAGTTTTCCCGGAAAATCCGCCCCCTTACTTTTTTTACTCATATCATGTTTAATGTTTGTGCAAAATTTCCAAAAATTCCAAGGCTTAGTATTTGAGAAAAGTGCGGACAGAGGAACGGACGAACGGACGAACAGACAAGGGCGAATTTACAGGTCAACCCTCCTATTGTCGGACGACCAGTAAGCGTATTTTCCCTATTTGTTTTTTCATATTAAGCATATATATATAATTAATATTTTTGCCCAGAATTTTAATATGTTCAGATAAATTAAAATTCGGTAATTGTTCATCTCTTCTTCTCTATTCTCTTCTTCTTCTTCTTCTTTTTCTTCTTCTTCTATTCTATTCTATCTTCTTCTATTCTTATTCTTCTTCTATATAAATAAAATGAACACATTTTCCCCGTGTGAGTTTGACCTTAATAGGATCAAAAATCAAGACATTACATGCAAATGTAATGTGCACAAACTTCAACACATTATCTATAGGCCTATTACCCTTACACTTCCTCGATAACGGTACATTCCTATATTTTTCCGGTGAGAGTTATCTGCCAAAACCGGTTAGAATCAATGGAAGTTGTAAAATCTTTTCTCTCTATTAAATTCCTACTACTCCCACTACCACTTAACACCGCTGAGAACGCGTCCACAAGGAACAGTGGGAATAAACACCGGTTTGGAATCGTAAAGGGTTATTAAAGCCATTTTTCCTCTTTTTTTTCTATTTTTTTTTCGCTTCTCTCCCATAAAAAAAAGAATTACGGTCCGATTAACATTTTCTTGTTGCCTTTCTGCTATTTTCCCCCCTTTAACGTACAACGCAAACTGCGTGATTACTTGGATCTTACTTCCAGTTTTCACAACTCTAACCGTGGAATTTGACTTTATTTATTAGTACTTCCCACTAAAAACTGTATTATTAAATAAACACACAATTTCTTAGTTACAATTTATAATTAAAAGGACACCGTGATATTACTTGCATTTTACTTAAAAAACAAAAACCAAAACAAAAAAGAAAAATAAATAAATAAACGCGCTACACGTCCGATTAAGATAAGGTTGTTTTGTTTTGCATTTCTTTCTTCCGTAAGACGCAAATTGCGAGACTACTAAGTTTATACTTCCGGTTTTAACGACTCAAACCGATGAATCTAACTATGAGCTTCTTCGTCAAACCCTTTCTATTTAATGTACCGTTTAGTCGGCTCGAAAAACAGTCTTTAGCTGTATCTTTCAAATATACAACTGCTGGCGGACACCGTTGAATACGTTACGTTCGCGAAAGTCAGTTCAAACTAAAAAAAAAACTCTGACACTGTTTTAGATAGTTTTTAACGTATTTACCCGAATTTATTTGTCTTCTCCAAATACAGGCATAAACACTGTGTCCTTCGAGATGATTAAACATTTTACATTTTACATTAAATAAAAACACTAAAATATCAAATCATTACGTACTGCAAGACTACCACTTCTTACATTCCCGCATTTTTTTCTTTGTGAGAGTCGATTGTTGTACTAGGAATATAAGAAACATGCATTTTCTCTTTTTACTAAATTGAGCCGTGGCAGGGTAAAGCTAGTATAGCAATAAAGTTTAAATCAGAATAAAATGACTTAATTTGTAAGCTTCAAAATTACCAATTTTTGTAATCGAGCATATATATATATATATATATATATATATATATATATATATATATATATATATATATATATATATATACGAAAACTACCCCCAATAAGACTATATTTAGAAATTTAAAAGAATTGGAATCGGTAATTGTATCGGAATCAAAAATTTAGAACAGAATCGGTAATTGTATCGGAATCGGAAAAATATTGGAATCGTCCAATCCCTTGTGGAACACTGAAGAGAAGATTCTATTCCTTTCGCTTTGCACAACTTCTCACAGTTTGTCATTGTTTGAAAAAAATCTTTCCAGACAATGCACGAGATATTATGGACCAAATATTCTCAATTGGGTTTATATAGGGGTTTTGACCTGGCTAAAACGTCAGATCAATTAAATTATCAGAAAACCATTTTTTGTGACTTTAGCAGTGTGTGCAGGGGCCTTATCATGTAGAAAAATAATGTTTTGGGATAGTTCCAGTTTCTGAATGTTTGGTAACAGTCCTGTTTCTAATATTCGAATGCATTCGTTTGTATTAATTGACTTCTCTATTTTTATTTTTACATGAGGGTCACTACTTATCAAGGAAAGCCACTCGGGGATAAGGGTTATTGTGTGTACAGTAATCAATGGGATAGTATCGTAGTAATCGTTAGTATTCGAGATTTGATAAAGTGTCTTACTTAAGGGGGCGGTTTATCAGGAATTTGTTTATGTTGGACTTAAAGATATCCAAGTTGTAGGCAGGTGGGAAACAGGCAAACGGAAGAGAGTTCCACAGGTGTGCATTTCTAAGGAAGAAGCTTTGTTCATGGAATCTACCTTTTGATTTAGGCACAGATAAAGAGTGGGAAAATTATTGACAGTGGTTTCAGCTAGACGGGTGTTTATCGTGAAAGATTGGCGAGGGGGGACCAAATATTGGAACTCAGACGAGCACTTGCCATGGAAATAACGATAAAACAAAGACAGGCTCGCAACGTCTCTTGTGGAGAAAGGTTCCAGGGAAGAGAAAAGGGCATTCCCCACTAAGCCACGAAGTCTATTTTGTACTCTATCAAGGCAGGATAGGCTGTTTTTAGCAGATACAGTCCAGATGTGGCAGCAGTACTCCATCTTTTGACGTACTTGGCTTTTATACAGATAGAGATTGCATCAGTAGTGAAATATCTTTTGGAGTGGTAGAAGGATCCCACCATTTTCCCGGCGACCTGGGCAACAGACTTGATGCACGTGTTCCATTTCAGATCAGGGGTAAAGGTCAAACCCAGAAGCTTATCAAAACAAGGAGCCTCCTTAAGATGAGAGCCGTCCATTTCAATTGATGCCAGATGGGGATGAGAGCGTCGATGATGTAAAGATAGGAGCTTAGTTTTAGATTCATTAAATTCATTTTTAGATTCATTAAAATTCACTAATCCTATGAGATATAACCGTTAGTACATCTGTTGTAGATCTAGCAGAACGGAAACCATATTGCATGTCACTAAGAAGGTCATTTCTGCTGAGGTGGTTGACTTCTCTATTTAATATGGATTCCAGCAGTTTGGCCTTGTCTGATGCTGACGAGATTACCTCATGTCTATTTATAATGGTTGGGATAGAACGCACGCTTCTGTTCAGGATCCTGTTTGCTATCTGCCAAAACTGGTGGGAACCAAGCCGCTGCTAAGCTACTTTGGATTTCACGGACTGAGCATATAGCTATCTTGCATTTTTATTACTCTTTTACAGTGGTTGCTGGCAGTACTGAAAGCAGCAAGTTCCCCAACTCCGACTGTAAAAGTTCCTCATACCATTATCCCTTCATTCCCGTGTTTAACTGTTGTTTTTATGCAACTTGGCGAAAATCTTTATCCAGTTCTTCGAATACACAGTTCAGGAGCATCACTAACAAAAAAAAATCTTGATTCATCTAACCAGAAAACATTCCTGAACCAGTCTGTATCTTTCTTGCCATAACACGAGAAAAATCTCTTTTTTATCATTGATGTTCTTCTTAGATAAAAATGGCTTTTTTTTACACACCTTTTAGAAGCAAATCTTATTTCTTTCATTCATTTAGATATATAATTTCCAGGCCCTGTTTTAAATTCTATTCTATGGTCAACATAAGTTTTTGTTTCGACCCTTCAAAACAGTTAATTTATGCCTGTGGTCGTACTTCAAAGTGAATGTTCTAGGGCGACCAGATCCAGATTTCCCTATAACCGAGAATTCGACTTTGAACTTTTGACCCATTCGCTTCACATTTTTTTTTTCTTAAAATATGAAAAATCCTGAAATTCTGTATTTTATATCCTCATCAAGATGCGGTCTTATCATTTTTAGGAATAATTTTTCCACGTATTATTATATGCTATGATAATAATGATCTGCAAAATAGAAATTTTCAGTTAAAATTAACAAAAATTCGTGGAAAATTATTGAAAAATCGATTTCTTCCTTCTTTCACTCTTGGCCCATTTTTTGGCTCATGATATATATATATATATATATATATATATATATATATATATATATATATATATATATATATATATGTTTTTATTTGTTTTTGTTGGCGATACTTTTTTGAATGAATTCAATTATTCCGAAGAAATTGCATTTTTACCTAAATGCTAGTTGGAAATAATTTTCCCTTTGACCAATTTGGTACACCCTTAAATGGGGAGCGGCATATATATTATTTTTAAAATATAGTTATCCACTGACACGTGTTTCGTCGTCTACGACTCATCAGAGTGGCTGAATCTCAACTGGCGAGGAGGACAGAGAAAGCGAAGAGCAAATCCGACAGCACCATCAAACTAAGTCTAACCTTTACCCTCAAACATACTCCATCGCATGAAATCAATTTAGTTACAAATCCTTTACTTTATAATGGTTTTTATTTGAATCATCAGAAATGATAACAATAATTCATATATGAAAAATTAAATTACTGTTGAAATTCTAGCATTTTATAGAGATACGAAAGTGGCATTACAAAAGTAATGTATCCCATTTATTCTGAATTTTTTAGATGAGGATTGGTTATTCGTATTATTTGGATTCATTGAACTACTGTTCTCATCTTGAGTGTGATTTTTTTTACAACGTTTCGATCGATGTTACCTCCAACCTTTTTCAGGTGTATCTTGTCGAACTCTTGCATGTTTCTGTCGAAATCGGTAATTTGGACGGAATTTCGAGCGGAACCTTTTATTTACTTCATGGGGGTAGCATGTTCTTGTTCCGTCAACCATGACTGGATAGGGGTCCTAAGTAATTCGCAATTGTATTTTTGGTCGCCCACACTGAGGATTGAACTTTCAACCTTCAAGAGGATATCACATTTTACAATTGATTTGTAATAAGTGATATTGGGGATTGCAAATTGCTTTGTTATAATGACTGAACTTATGCGTTCATGCCATAAAGTTTCATCTCTCTCTCCCTCTCTCTTTCTCTCTCTCTCTCTCTCTCTCTCTCTCTCTCTGTTGCAGATATTGACGGTTTGAGACTCCAAAAAAGCAACTCCGGTTATGGACGTGCGTTAGAAGTAGGGATGCATCATTAAATTCCTGACAAAAGCGCACATCAAGATCGGTGGTGATTATGTAGAAAAATAAATTCTGGAGCACAAAAGGTCGATCGTTTTAATCGTACTACTCCTGTCTTCGTAGCTCTTCAACTTTTGGGGGAAAAAATAGGAGGCTTTCCTTGTGGAACGACTATCGTATAACAAAGACCGCTCCAGACACTCATGCACAGCCATCGTTCATTGCTGACAAAAAGTGCATCAAGAATGTTTGTGACTATGAAGAAAAATAAATTCTAAAGCACAAATGGTCGATCGTTCTAATGGTACCTCTCCCGTCTTCGTAGCTCTTCAGCTTTTTGAGCTAACAAAATATAGGGACTTCACTTTTGGAACGACCCTCGTGCTTATAATTTAAACAGTATTTTATTTATTTGCCTGTCTGTACTTTGAATTTTGTGTTGAATGATATATCAAGTTAGACCTGTAAATATATCCATTTATAATATAAGCGGCACTTTCTCTGTGTGTTTGCTGTACAGAATAGAACCTACACTTTAAAGAAATTCTTTATTTCGGAAGAAATAATACAGTGATATAAATTAGGCAAACGGAATTCGAAAGTGTGGGGAGGAAGGTTTATGGCCGGCCTTGTTACTAAGATTTGTCTATGCTGTCCCTAATGCAAATCTTCAATTTAAATTAGAAATCAAATTAGAAATAAATTATTCATTATTCATGCGTTTGTCAAGGTTGGGACCGCCAATAATTTTATATACTAAAAGAAAGTAACTCTGATTTTTTTATATCAAGGAATTGCTTCCCTTATTTTTTTATTTTATTTTATTTATTTGTTTTTTAGCGAGCGCCTTTCGTAGATTAACTATTTTAGCGGGATTGCATACGTGTAATCTGATTGGAATTTACAATAATACGAGGGGAGTGCAATAAGTAATGCCCCTCACCCACTTCCAATAGAAGTAGAGCAACGAAACTTGGCACAATTATTTGTCTTTCTCTACATAGGAACTACCCATAGTTATGCATTTCTTCCATCGTTTGATGCAGCTCTGGAGACCGTTTTTGTAGAACACCCCAGGTTGGTCCACCAACCACGACGTGACTTCAGAAATCAAGGCTGCATCATCTGGGAAACGCTTTCCTTTCAAAAAAAAAAAAAAACTTTATGGCTGGAAAGAGGTGAAAGTCAGAGGGTTCAAGTTCAGGAGACTAGGGAGGATGGGGAAGGATTTCATAACCACAC
Organism: Euprymna scolopes; assembly: GCF_053919585.1. Lineage (NCBI taxonomy): Eukaryota > Metazoa > Mollusca > Cephalopoda > Sepiida > Sepiolidae > Euprymna > Euprymna scolopes. Next base: position 161,199,705 of record NC_136482.1, on the reverse strand, counting down.
ACCCGTGCTTCTGATCTGGCGACATGCGAGTTGTGGACCGGAACGTTGTCATGCAGGAGGAGGGTACCTTTGCTGATGCTGCCCCGCATCTTGATTTCGATAGCTTCCCTTAATTTCCTCAAAAGTGAAGCATAATAGGCTCCTGTAATTGTGGTACCCTTTGCCAGGAAATCTGTCATCACTACTCCGTCCTGGTCCCAGAAGATTGTGAGCATGATCTTGCCAATGGAGGGGCTGCACCCTTGCCTTCTTTGGGGTGGTGAGTCCAAGTACTTCCACTGCATTGACTGGGCTTTGGTCTCTGGATAATAGTGATGGACCCAGCTTTCATCCTGTGTAATCAATCTTTTGAAAAAACTTTGACTCATCTTCTTGGCACATCTCGAAATTCATCCTCGAGCACTCGACGCGTTCTCGTTTCTGGAATGGTGTGAGCAAGCTGGGAATCCATCTGCCAGACACCTTATGCATATGCAAATTGTCATGAATTATAGTTTCCACAGATCCTGTACTAATCTTAACATCTTGGGTTATTTGGCGAATGGTAATGCGCCGATCTTCCAAAATGGCAGTCTCAACTTGACGTACAGACGTCTCATCAATGGCAGAAGGGGGGCGACAAAGTCTGAGAGCTGTTTCCACAGACTTCCGGCCATGTTGTAATTCACGATGCCAGCGTTTTACAAGGTCATATGATGGGGCATTATCACCATAAGTTTCTTTCATTTCATCAAAAGTCTCCTGTGGTGTACGTCTTTTCAAATACAAAAACCGAATCACTGTTCGATATTCAACAGGCTCCATTTCACACCTGACTCAGTTCAAACACTTGTAAAACAGAAACCCCAATTATTTCAGAGCTGTAATTTGCCATATAACCCGTAGAGATATGAATCATTGCACATGCAAAATTTCAGCTAGATCAGACTACTGAAAGTGGGTCAGGGGAATTACTTATTGCACGCCCCTCGTAAACAATCTGTATTAATATACTGACAAATGTCCCAAACCTTACATTGATATAATAAAATTTCAACTCTAAAAATACACCCTAGTGAAAAAAAAAATGTTTCCGAAATTCTGATCTCAGTGATATTCTAGTTTTTATACGACCCTGTCTTGTTATTGTTGTTTGATCTGGCGTCACTGTTTCCATCTTATCTGTTATCAGTCTATCAGCGAAAACTTTGTTAGATGTATGCACAACACCATAAGGATGGAAAATCTAATAACCTTCATGGAGTACAAAGATAGCCGGCCTCGTCAGCATGCCCGCGTATGGTGTCTTCAGGCGATCGGTAATAAACAGACCTCTTCCTAGAAGAGCAAATAATACCTAGGATTTTGCACCTTCTAGGATTGAATGGTTCAAGTCAGCAACTAGCTTGCCAAACTTATATCAAGGAGTTGGAATGACAACTGGCAAATACTACAATTTGAAATAGTATTTTCATCGCTAAACGCGCAGCTTGAACAGATGCCCGTCAGTCAGTTCGTCATGCTTAAGTTCTGTTGCAGTTCTAACGACATACATTGATGAGGATATATGCCGAGTTTATATATATGTACAGCTTGTAAAATTTATTTAAACAAGTACAAAATATTTATACATTTTTTATACAAACAATACCTTTTGGTGGAAAACGTATAAGACCATGTGTATGTGTGCGGTTGTTGATCTCTGATGATCATATGTGGACTGAGATTAAATATTCAGTTTAATGTTGTTACCGAGGTAATTCATGGATTGTATAATTCGTTCATGATTTTGTAATGTTTAGCTTACCTCGATAAGATTGGATCAGTACGCAAAAGTTCGTTTAATTACAGAGTCAATTACGTGTGTAAACCAAACTTGGAACGCATCACGCACTGTCCGTCACTGTCGCGTGCCACGGGAAAAAGAGAAATAAAAAGAGAGAGACGGAAGAGGAAAAGGGAAAAGACATTCAAACGGAAGTTAGTATCGACGCCTGTCTGTCAGAAATGGGGTCATAAAGGGCGATAACTGCTTATCCTTTCCTTTTGCGTCTGTGTGTTCGCTATGCGCGAAACTATTTGATAGACTAGTTTTTAAACTAATGTCTCTCCACAAGTTTAAATAGTAGTTCGTTTGTTAAAGTTTTTGATAAAATTTTGGTTAGTCTGCTACGGTGAAGCTTTAAATAGCATTTTTGTCGAGTTATTATACTTAAGTTTAAAATATCTTTTCGTTAGTTTGATACACTTAAGTTGGACATAATAATATTTCTTAAGTTAATACAAAGTAAGAGGTGCCTTTAATATATCTTCCAGAGTTTTCTTTTTGTACAGGCATTTAAAACTGTCGCAAACTCTTGAAAATTCAGTATGTTATAGTTATACATCTCATGAGATGATTGACCAATTTTTATGACTTCAGATTGAAATGAACAGTTACAGCAGGAATTGAAATACGCCCTACTAAAGCCTGATTGTCACAGCTGGTGAGTTCCAAAAGTGCAATCTGGATGTGAGGAAACTTTAGAAGAATGATATGCAATAAAATTCTGTTTTAAACTTTAAAAAAAAAAAATGCCACAGAAACGTATGGAATGCCTCAGACTGCTTTTGGACCATCTTGCATTGATCGAACAAAAGATTTTCATTTACGACCAGGCAACGTCGGATGTCTCTGCTAGTATAATTCAAGATGAAGAAGTTGCCATTTCTAAAAGCTAGTTCCATAACAATCGGGAACTGTGCAGTTCTCTTTGTGAATTGTACGCAGAACTTTTGAAAGACATGTAAGAAATCTCTATTCTTATCATTTGAAGTTTCACAATGAAAACAAAGCAAAAACAAAAAGTTGTGCGAGATTTAGGGTTTTGTTTTAACATAGTTTATCCTTCTCACTCCCACGAACTTTTTTTTTTAGCAAGAAGTGAAAAATTAAAAGACTTGGTTGAAAAAAAAAACGTAATTAAGTTTGTGTTTACGTGAGCCGTTTAGATTACTTTCCAAATATTTCTATCGTTCGTAAGGATCCGAGTATTTTGACTTGAGACAACAAATCTTGAAGCCTTATCACTTACGCTAACAAGTAAAAAAAGAAAGTCATACGAGTAAAACAGATGCGTGACAGACGAAGGAGTATTTTTTTTTTTTTTTAGCGATGAAAAAGACGTTAACTGCTTCGTTAGATTTTTCCAGATGACTAAAAAAATACGAGGGTCGTTCCAAAAGTCAAGCCTTCTATTTTTAAACGTAAAATGTTGAAGAGTCACGAAGACGGAAGTGGTACTATTAAAACGAGCAACCTTTCGTGTTCCAGAATTCATTTTTCTACATAGTCACTACCATTCTCCATGCATTTTGCGAGCGATGAACAATGGATATGTATGGGCGTCTGTACCTCGTTTTGTCATACGAGGGGTATTCCAAAAGTAAAACTTCCTATTTTTTTAACTCAAAAAGTTGAAGAGCTACAGACACAGGAGTCGTACCATTAAAACGAGCGACCTTTTTGTGCTTCAGAATTTCTTTTATACATAGTACACCACCATTCTTAATGATGTTTTACCAAGAATTCAATGATACATCTTTGCTTCTGACAGGGGTTGTTTTCTTAGTGTCTCACACCGTCAATATCTGCAGCAGAGAGATGAAACTTTCATGGCATAAATGCATAAGTTTATTCATCGTAAGAATGAAATTTGCAATCCCCTCTGATCTATTCGGGTGGAATAAAGATAGGAGACATTACTTTTGAAACGCCTCTTGTAATGTAAAACCAATCCCAACAATAACTATCTTGTTCATAAGAAATGTGTGGATGATGCTCGTCGGTCAGTAACTTACAACGGAAGCAAGGAATAAATCAGGCAATTTTAAACAAAAATTTAAAAAAAACAGGCCACAATAATTCATATAGAAGAAACTAAGACTAGCAACATTACGTCTGTGTGAGAGAGAGGGTGCAGAGAAGGACGAGGCCAATGAAATTACAGATACGTTTCTAAATCTTATCACGAATCCTTAAATTAGACAAAGATTCATCAGCCTAAATATGACCATTTTTTTTTTCTAGCAGGAGTGTGTTGCCTACTTATATTTCTAGAAACAATGGATAGGTTGTGAAAGGTTGTGTGCGCCAGGTTAAGTTTATTGTAATCAAGGGTTGCACAATTCGCAACCATAACTCATCTTATCTAGCATAGTTTCAGTTCAGTTACAAGGAGAAATTAAAGACGATCAGAAGCAATGCAGGGTTACGCAGAGATACCGAGATTCGAACACGACCAGACGGCGTTTTATCACTTCTCCTTTTGACCGATATTCGAATAGCAGCACTTTACTAGGGAGGTCACCCTAGTATAAGGGTTAAATGTTAGGTAGATGGTGAGACGACAAGATCATAGTGAAACTTGGGTAGGCTCAGATTATCTGAGAGGATGGCTTAACAAGAATTTATTCACATTGGATTTCAAGACAACCATGTCATAATCAGGTAAGAAGCAGACCCGCGGTATTGCGTTGCACAGACGGACAGTTCTGGGAATGAAACTCTCCTCATGGGATTTTCGTTTAGTTTTAGGCACAGATAGAGAATGTAGAAAGTTGTTGGCGATATTTGCAGCTAGGCGTGTATTTGTTGCAAACTTTTTGTGGGTAGGGACCATAGATTGGAGCTCAGTCGAGCAGCTGCCATAAAAAGAAACGATAGAGCTGAGACAGAACTTGCAACGTCCCTTCTAAGAGAAAGAGGAAGTTGGGAGACGAAAAGGTCATCGCCCTGAAAATTTCGAACATACCGTGATTCGAACGCCACCAGACGGCGCTTCACCAGTGAGCCACTACTCCTTCTAACCGATGTTCGATTAAAAGCAAGATTCGGTAAGAGACTTTTAATATCCCAATTTTGTGGCCGGCATTTTGGTTTCTTTGTGAGATTATTAACTGGATTATTTTAAGCAGAGGTTACTTTGGAGCGGATATCGATAGAAACGTCTTCCTTCAGTTTGACCAGCCATTATTTAAAATGAGGCCGAGCCGTTATCAAACTTCAAAAGAAAATGGCAACAATGAAGAAGCCGACACAATCAGCAAAGCGACCGACCCTCGCTGCGAGCTCCAATGTTTTTATGCGCGCACACTTTTGCAGAGAAATGTCTATTTTCGAAACAAGGCGAATTAGATATTCGTGGGAAAGAAAAGAGATAGGAACGTCAGCGTCACCAACTATAATCAGATTTCTACTTTTAGAAATGGTATCCTGGTCATCGTGGTCAACGTCGTGGTCATCGGGGATTAGCAAAGTTCAAATTCATAGTCAATTTATTTGTGTCCGATTCCCGAATATAAAATACTAGCATTTAAGCCCGGTGTTGCCCGGGTGTTTGGAGGTGTATGTTGAGCAAAATTAAAAAAAAGCGGTCAATTTTTTAAAATTTGACCCCTATTATGACCCCTTAACATTTATTGTTTTGGGCTTAAATCAAGTTATTAAGTTAGATCCATGTCAAATGAACCTATATCTAAAATTTCATGTATTTAGACCCAAAATTGTCGGAAGAGTTTGGTAATGTTCTCCATGGTAAAATCGTTGAACTTTGACCTCTTAACAGCCAAATTTCTGGCCGAAAACCGATTACTAAGATTTTCCCATATCTCAGTACTCTGTATATCAAATTTCGAGTCTGTAGACTGAAAATTGAGAGAGTTATTGCGTAGTGAAATGTACACAGACAGACACACAGACATACACAGACACAGACACAGACACACAGACACGTTCACTTTTATAGATATACTAGCATGAGTGCCCGGCATTGCCCGGGTGTTTGGAGGTGCATGTTGAGCAAAAAAAAAAAGGGTCAATTTTTTAAAACTTTTACCCCTATTATGACCCCTTAACATTATTTATTATTTGGGGCTCAAATCAAGTTATTAAATTAGATCCATGTCCAAGGAATCTATATCTAAAATTTCAAGTGTTTAGACCCAAAATTGTTGGAGGAGTTAGGTAGAGTTCTCAAAGGTCAAATCGTTAAACTTTGACCCCTTAACAGGCAAATTTCTGGCCGAAAACCGATCCCAAAGATTTTCCCAAAATCTAAGTACCCTGTATATCAAATTTCGAGTCTGTAAACTTAAAATTGACAAAGTTATTGCGTAGGGAAATGTACACAGACAGACACAGAGACGGACAGACATACAGACACACAGACACGTTCACTTTTATAGATATATAGATAGATATATAGATTATGGCATGAGTTAGATAAAGATTGCGCTGAAACGGGCGCTCTAAGAAAACGGATGTGTGACAGACTAGAAGACCTAATATAAGGGAGCACGAACGACATCAAGGGTACTCATTTAGAATTGCACTTATTTAGGAAAACAAAAATAAAGAAAAACTTTTACAGTGTACCTACTTGTCATGGAATGAAGATGTTATATTAAAAAAAAATCACGACAATTGATAAAGTAGTTTTTTATATTTAAAAAATCAAATTTTACGATTTTTAGCGATTAAATATTTTAAGCAGTTATTGATGAGCCCTTGCTTCTGGAGAGGCTGTTAAGATGGAAGTTTTATAATTATATAAACTGATATTCTGAAAATGTGTCTTATTTTGTATATTTTGATTGTTTGTTTATTTTTTATTTTTTAACCTGTCAATGCTTTCAGGTTTTGTAAATAAATTTTTATTTTGTTTTATGTCGTACATTTATATTGTCTTTCTGACATTCTATTAAAGAAAGACAAGAAAAGAAACAATCGAATTGAGTTGTCCCCCTTGGAATTCAATCAAATATGGCGACTGGTTTCTCTCGTATTGAGCATGTCTTAAAATTTGATTTTCTTAAAGAGGAAAAAAACTACTTAACCAAATTGTGTGGTTTTTTGAAATATGCAACCTTCAATTTCTGCATTTTTATTCCCATTTAATTTTCAAAATAAGTGGACTCGTAAATAAGCACTAAATCAACTAACAGTTGATATTTAGAAGAAGATGCGTAAATGAGAAACAGTTTCAAAGAACGCTATTTTTGCTATTCTTCTCATCAGAGGACAGAAAGAAATCAGATTTCATTATATATATATATATATATATATATATACATATATATATATATATAAATATATATATATATATATATATATATATATATATATATATATGATTTGGAACTGCAGTCTTTATTTTATCTACAGTGATAGATTGTTCACGTTCTGTCAACCATGACTAGGTAAGTAATTTCATTTTATTGCTAGTTAGTATTTACTGTAGTGAGAATTGAACCCTAATGCCCTAAAAGACTGTCACTTTTATTCGTTGAGCCTAATAATGAACAAATATAAATTATCGATCCTCATGTTTTAAATTTAACTTATTTAATAAAATAAAAAAACAAAAATGAAATACTGCTTCAAGGTCAAAAACTAGCTAACGATAGGTATTAGGTCGATAGTCTTTGACCCAGAAAACAGCCAGTTTTTCTTCGTTGTCAGAAACATCGCTCGTAAAATGTAAGGACTAAACGTCAAAATAAGAGACGCAAGAGTGGAGAGGTCCGTTCTCTACTTTCCTGGGATCATCATACCTGTCTCTGATTTCTCCAAATTCACCTACTGATGTCATGCTAGGTAGAATCCGAAGCAAGGATTTTATTTTCAGCAGTTTATTAACTGTTGCTTCCCTTCTTTGGGGGAGGATTATTCCCACTCTTAAAAAGGAAGAAGGTAATTTCTGGGGGGGGGGATCTCATGAAACAGAATCGATACTACATTAATCATTCTTATGATAAGATAATAAAATAATAGGTTCAATCGGTTTGTGTTTTGATTTTGTTTTTCATTAAAAAGTATCTCGCCATAAAAACATTAATTATATTGTTTCTTGACCTTTCCGCTTCGATCACAGTGCACATTGTTTCGTTTCTTGTCGGGGTATGAGTTATTTCTCTTAACAGAGACAAAAATGAGATTGTATTTTTTTTTCGTTAAATCATTTCACAGATGAACAAATTGACGCAAACTCTCACCTCCGAGCTCTCTGTGTGTCTCGCTATCAGACTCTCTTGGGACATATTTTTAAATAGTGTAAAAGTCATAAATTTTTTTCCAAATTCTATTTAACATATTTACACTAAACTAACTTGATTTCAATAGTTCATGTATATTGCTTTTACATAAACTGCAAAAACTATTTATATAGTTTACAAGCTATGATAAACTTATATTTAAAAAGAAATTAAATCGAAAAGTAAATTCTATGGTCGCACTTTCCATATGTTTTTCAGTTTTTACGAGAAATCATTAGAGTAAGAGATATTTTCTTTCCGTCCGTCGTCAAAATGTTTATATTTTTGGATTTAGTTGTTTAAATAGTCACCAAGCGTAAATGTTTTCTTTCGATGTTTCGAAATGTTAGTCCTGTTTTGGGGTTCTATTTGCCATCGCAAAGTCACGTACATATGATGACTGAATAAACGTTTAAAAGCAAAATGGAAAAAAACAAGAACAAAATAGCAGTTGGTTTTACAGAGAAAATCACGAAAGCTGGAACCAAATTAGCAGATTTGTACACAAAACCACGCACACAATCATGTATACCATCGCACAGATATGTATTATTCGAGTTAATCAACGTCTGTTTCCCTAAGGTTTTTTTTTTTCATATATGTTTTAACCACACAAAATAGATGAGAAAATATGCCGGAGGTTCACGATTATGTTAGCTTTGAGAAAATATTCCTTTTAATCCGTTTAACTAAGCATAATTACGTCTATGTATACGTATAAAACAACACTAGCGAATAAATACTGGGAACTCAAAGAAAGCGGACATTCGCCGGTAGTCGAATGGAAAATAATGAGACAAGCTACCACGTGCAGACATTTAGACGACCCATGTAAATTATGCCTCCATGAAAAATTTGCTATCCTGTACTTTAAAGAACCTCAAAATCTATTCAACTGTAGACGAGAAATAGCAAACAACTGTGTTCACAAAATAAAACTTACTCTAGGATAGTGATACAAAATAGCTTTAAAACTAACAATAACAATAGAAAACAAACAAATAAATTAAATAAACATAAATATACATAAACGATCACACATATGTATATATAAATATATTTATATATATGTGCATGTGTGTGTGTACACATAGGTATATTTATATATATAAAAAAAAGAAAAAAAAGGAAGGAAAACGTCTACCTTAAACCACTAACCTAGTTCTAAAACAGATCATATGTTCGATAAAATGCATGCCCATTGGCTGATAAGAAGGGGCGCGGTGGATACTAGAAAGCTGATTGGCTAACTAGAAATCCTCAACATATATAAAAACAAGAAGCAACCACAAAATTTGCGCATAAGCCTGACGAATCCTATAGTGGATGAAACGCAGAATATTCAGTGTAGCTTAATCGCCATATATATTTTATAAATTACTATATATATATATATATATATATATATATATATATATATATATATATATATATATCATCCACAGACAGACTGTTTTGCTGTATGACACCTCTTCCGTGTGGCTAGACTAGCAACTACACCAAGCCAGGATTGATACTTGACCGCCTAGTCGTTGCTTTATTTGTATTTTGTATTGTATACACATCCGATGGTATGAACTTAAAATGGAAAAGGACGGTCCAATTATTTATTCTTAAAAAGGTCTGACTTGCTAAAGATATAATCGAAGCATGTTCTCCGAATGTGTAGCCAAATAATGTTCATATCAAAACAAAATTATAAACATATACACGCGCATATATATACATATATATATATACATATATATGCATATAAACACATATATACATATATATATATATACATATATACACACATATATATACAAATATATACAGATATATATACATATATGTATAGGCATACATGTATACATATATATATATATATATATATATATATATATATATATATATATATATATATATATATATATATATAAGCACACAAATGCTAGCATCTATTATTTCATCAGTGGCAGCCTCTATATTGTGTTTTATCTCATAAATAAAGCTAAAAAATCCACATTTACAATTTCAGACAGTTTTAATTGTTTGCTCAAAGTAATTTCGAAAAATATATTAAACTTATATGTTACACTTTCAAAAGGGTAAAGGTTAAAAATACCCTTGACAATAATAACGGTATTCTACTTAACACATGTCACGTAGAAGTTCTTTTTCTTTCTTTTTTTTTTCTTTTTTTTCATTTCTTAAGTGATGGTTTCTTTCTTTGCCAGTTCTAGAAACCTTTGAACATTTCCAGGTTTTCTTTCTCCAATTGTAGATTCCAGCTGACCTCATAAATCTAGAATGTAATTCAGGTCAGGCATCGCTGGCCACTTAAAAATAATCCATAGTTAAACTACCCATCTGTTTTTTTTTTTGTTTGCTTTTGTTTTTAGTTTTTAAAATGCGCTAATGATCTTTACAAAATTCTTTGAGCAAAAAAAATGCAATTTCGTAATTTACAATTTAATAAGGCACATTTAAAAAGCTAAACTCTTGTGAAAGATACATTTTTGAATTTCAGAACTGTATAGCAATATTTAATCATGTATCCTGATGCATATCTTATAGTAAGTTACGTATCCTGATATGCTTCGTATCTTGAAAGAAACCAGATGTTTGCTACATATGTACATACGGTGCCCGGAAAACTCGTCCCCGGAAAACTAGTACCCGGAAAATCCGTATCCGGAAATCTCAACACTTTTTGCTAGGTAGGAAAACCCGTCCGTTATTTAATAGATATCGATTGAAAATACATTTTATGTCCATTCTTGAAGAAGATATTGTCTTTAAAAGAGAACAAACATCCCATAATATGTTTTTAATTATTTTTAACTCTTGTTTTAAAAAAATAAACTTGATCACGGAGTCAAGACACGAAAAACGAAACCATATATCTATTTTAAAAAATAATTTAGTTTTAACGCTTGTTGTGTTATTACGAAATAAAAATAAAAGAAAGAAAACACTTACGTATTATCAAAGAAAGCAATTATTTTATTTAGAAGAATTAATTTAGTTTAAACAATTCTTGTGTTATTACGAAACAACAACAAAAAAAAAACACGGCACTTATGTATTTTTGGTACCGCGCTAAAATAATAACGTTATTATTTCCAAAGTATTCTTAACATGGAGAGTGGTGGGTATCGTTTAAAAGGCATTCCGAGTGTACTTCTGCAGTATGCAGACGGTGGTTATTATTAGAGGGCGATAACTCCAATTTCTTCTTGATCAAATAACGCGGCAAATAAGTAACAAACAAGTTTTTTTTCCGAACAGAAAAATATTTGAAAACCAAAACATTCATTGTATAAAAATGTATCAATATATATAATTGCAAAAACATTTATTTAAAAGTCTGCGTAAGAAAATGTAATTTTAATAAAACAATTTTGTAATAAAAACAACATTGGATTTTTATAAAGTAAAATAACTTTTTTTTTTCGAACAAATTATTAATTTAAACGGCACATTGTTTTTTTTAATTAAAGCGACTTTGAAGGGTCAACAACAACAACAATTTAAATGTTCTTTGGCCAACAAGCGCCATCTGACGACAGTTTGGTGAAATGCGCCAAGAAAAGATGGCCGCCGTCCTTATACTGCACAAGTGCCTTTTGTTGTTTCGTGAACACAAAAACTGTTAAAACTAAATTAATTTTTCGGTACTTCACAGAGAAAGTGGGGCCTGATTAGACGGTGTTTTTATTTAATTATTGCTCCCTCAAAGCGTTTTCTTTCACCTTCTCCGTATATATCTCAGACTTTTTTTTTAATCGCGTATTTATTTATTTATTTTTCTTAGGGTAACTTTGATTCATACTTTTATTTCGTGTTTGTTTTCATTTTATTTTTATTTCATTTTATTTTAATTTTTTATTATTTTCTCCATTAAATATTAATTTTTTGTTAAATTATTTTTTCATACATATTCAAATAATGCTTTTGCATCCCCTTTTTTTACCTTAAATAGTACCTTCAAAAAATTTTCGTGATTAAATTAACCAAAGAAAAATATTTGCGCATGCGCTTTGAGGAAGCAATCATTTAATAAAAACGCCGTTTACGCAGGGTCCACGTTCCCCGTGAATTTTCTAAATAAAATATTTGTTTTATTATTTGATAATACAAGAAGTGTTTTCTTTTTTGTTTGTTTGTTTGTTTGTTTGTTTGTTTGTTTCGTAATAACACAATAAATGTTAAAAACTAAAGTAATTTTTTTATAAATATATGGTTTCGTTTTTCGTGTCTTCCGTTCGGTTTCGTTACATAATCAACCGTATCCACTTCCGGTAGCTTGATTTTTTTTTCCGAGCAGTTATCTTGGACATCACCTAAAAATATACAAATTTATTTTCTTTTGGAGGGGGTGCTCGTTTTAAAGCTATATCTATCTCAGTATTTTTTTTCTTTTCATTTTCTATTTTGGAGCTATTGTCGAGACTCCTAAGACGTGATTATCTCATGTTGGACATCTTTTGTTCAAAAGTAATACTCGACATTACTTGGGTTTTTTTTTTACTAAATAAACTCTGTAAAATAAGTTGAACCACCAAAAACTTTCAAAGCCATGTAGAAACCGAAGACTTAGAAAAATTAATTTAATTTTTTTTAAACAACAGTAAATAAGTAAAAATATTTTTGGAAATATGATGGGATGTGTATTCTCTTTTAAAGACAATACCTTCTCCAAGAACGGTCATAAAATGTGTTTTCAATCGATATTTATTCAATAACGGACCAGTTTTCCTAACTAGCAAAAAGGGGCGAGTTTACCGGGTACGAGTTTTCCGGGTACGAGTTTTCCTAAATTCATACATACATACATATGTACATATATAATAAAATAATAATCTAAACAATACTTATAAATAAAATATTTGTATACTAGTCGAAAAAAAGTATCTAAAACTTCGTCCGTTTTCTTGAAAAGAAAAATGTAAATCAACTTCCTTTGTCCGCCATGATGGATTCAATAAATCTATCCTCTAACTTTCCTCCTCGTCAAAACAGGGCAATTTAGCTCAAGCGTCTCATCAAGTTTGGATTAAAAATCACAGATATCAATCAAGGTCACTTCCAAGTCATCTAGCTCGTCTCTTAAACCTCTTAGTTCGTGAACTTGCTCACATCGTTCTTAAGCTTTGATTTAGCGACATTATCCTCAATATCGTAGTCTCCAGTGACAAACACCAGCTTTTAAGGTCGGTCGGCGTAATCAATCTAGGCTAGAAATAGTAAAAAAAATAAAAATAAAATAAGATATAAAAAAAAAAAAGTGGAATTTGGGATACGAAATGCAGACAGATAAGATTAGTGTGTCTTGTCGTCTGACAAGAATTTTATATTCGTCTGCAAAAAAGATCTTTTCAACTTTTATTTTCCTCAGCTTTCTGTCGTCTGTTAGAAGAAGCTCGACAAGTAACGCGGTGGATTATTATAAGAAGATTATTTGTCTCTTTTCGGTGACCTTTCCTTCGTCTTCATGATTCGATATCGGAGGGCGACAGTCATGTCAATGAAATATGGTGTGAAACAGGCACCCGTCTGCACACAACAGCTTTATTTAATGAAGCCATGTTCATGTTGTTTTTTTGTGTGTACATTGACATCAATCCGATGGTATTAATTATTATTGTTATTGTAGTAGTAGTAGTAGTAGTAGTAGTATAGTAGTAGTAGTAGTAGTAGTAGTAGTAGTAGTAGTAGTAGTTTTTTTGTTTTGTTTTTGTTTTTTTTTACCGGCCTTCCTTGAACAAAGGAATTTACACCGATCAGCACTATAAATAGCGCTAGTAGTCCAAACACCGGTGAGAGAGATGCGACTGCACTTCAACTGCTAGCCGAGTGCCCAGCAGTTATACACGCTTTCCTATCTTTGTACATTATTGTGAATACACTTGTTTTTTAGCCGAACCTCGATTTTTCTTATTTTCACTGTTGTTCTACGACACAACAATAATAATAATAATAATAATAATAATAATAATAATAATAATGATAATGATAATAATAATAATAATAATAATAATAATAATACGCGGACTACTCCCAGGGGAACAGAAAGGATGCCAAAAAGCAAAAAGAGGAACACAGGACTTATTATACATAGACCAAAAGATTCTGAAGGAGGTCAAAAGTAGAAAAAAAGAACTTAGCCATGGCATGGATAGACTATAAGAAAGCATATGATAGAATCCCATAAACATGGATAATTGAATGCCTAAGAATGCCCAAAATACTGGGTAATATAACCAATCTGATGGAAAATGCAATGGAAAAAAAGTGGAGACCTGAACTGACAGCTGATGGACAACACATAACTGAAATCAAAATACAAAGAGGGATCTTCCAAGGCGATTCCCTATCACCATTACTGTTTATTATAGCCATGATGTCTCTGAACAACATACTAAGAAAATGCCAAGCCGGATACAAGTTCACTAACACAGAAGAAAGAATGAACCACCTAATGTACATGGATGGCCTGAAACGGTGTGCAAAAACAAAGACAGAACTAGAAACACTAAGGAGCACGACCAGAATCTTTAGCCAGCATATCCAAATGGAATTTGGCATGGAAAACTCATGACGATGTCCAATGCACTACAGCCGAAGGATGATCCTGACAGACCATTTGTGAAAAGGAAAGACGGAGGAAGAGGACTGGTCTGTATAGAAGATTGTGTAAATAACACGAAAAAAGAATTAGAAAACTACATAAAACAGAACATCGAAAAAATAATAACTGCAGCAAAAGACACAGGAAGAAACAAACAAGAATCAATGGTAAGCGGCTGTTGCGATAACGCAAATTCTTTTGAAAAGTTTATCGAAAGAGGTGGAGAGTATTGAAAGTCTGGGGAGATTGTTGTCACTCAAACTCCAGGGAATACAACAAGTTGCACTGAAATAGCAATCTTTGATGATTACTTGTGTGATTACTCCTAGTGAGTACATAATAATAGATTGTGGAAAATAAAGAATATAGAAGTTGTATCTGTTGTGATGCGAACCCTGGGGTATGTGGCAAATGGATTTTACAAGTGGATTGAGAAAAAATGTGATCCATTCCAATTTTGGAGTGGTTCGCTGTTTGTTTGTTTGTTTGTTTGTTTGTTTGTTTGTTTTTAAACAAACTAATAGCTCAAGCATTATAAAGCGATGGGCGAATGTTTACTTAATGGATATTTGATGAGATGTTTGCAAGCACCGATCCATGGTGTACTGATTGGAGCTGCCGTCTATCAACGTGATGGCTGTAGGTTAAATCCATGGCTAGGGGAAGGTGCTGGTCTAGCCGCACGAATGAGTTCTGATACAACGAACTGTATGTGGATGACTCTCTCTCTCTCTCTCTCTATATATATATATATATATATATATATATATATATAGAGAGAGAGAGAGAGAGAGAGAGAGAGAGATGCATGCGTATGAGCGATGCTCAGAAGCTGGAGAGTTGCATGTTTTTGTTTCGATTCTAGCTGATGGCACCCAAATCATATTTTTTCTGTTTTGATTTCACTGCTATATATTAGGTTCTTTATAATAATCGATAGAGAATTTTCTCTATAATAGTAAATACGTAATCTGCATGAATTAACATATCATATTTAAGTATATTTTACGACTAGGCAACGCCAGGCGGTCTGCTAGTATTGAATAAAGCACATGTATATTATTTGAAAGAAAAACACATATAAACAACAAAGAACTAGCGGTTAAGGATCACATGTAATGTATATCTCTTCAAAATCTGCCGTTGCCTGTCGACGAATAGGCGTTTACGCATTGCATATTACACCGGTGTCCATCTTTGATCTCCCTTTGCTGTTCAGCATAATAATCCGGTTGGGCAAACACATAGGTCGGATGCGAGGGATACACCGAGGTCAAATAATGGCGAGGTGGTGCCATACGGGAATGGTTCTGAAAATAAAAATATCAACCTTTAGAAAAAAAAAAAAAACATAAATAAATGCATCTTTCAATTTTTACGGATTTTTTTTTTTTTTTTTTTTTTTTTCATGGTGTGGGGGGATGCAGGTCTTTTGTAAATTCAGTATCTCTGTTGTCCAGTCTCTGAAAGAGACAAGATTAGCATCAGACCACGTCTAACATCAGCAGAACATAAACAGATGTATTCAAATTTACTATTTTTTACAAGGGAGTCACCACTTATCAAAGCCTGAAAGCCACTCGAGGATACGGGTTTACTAGGTGTACGGGTATAATTTGATTATTTAATGGAACGGCTCAACAAGGACTTATTTACATTGGACTTGAAGACAACCATGTTGTAGTTAACTGAAAAGTAAGCTAGTGGGACAGAGTTCCACGGGAGGGCAGTTCTAGAAATAAAGTTTTGTTCATGGAATTTGTGTTTATATTTAGGCACAGATAGGGTGGGGGGAAATTGTTTATAGTGGTTGTAGTTAGACGAGTGTTTTTAGAATAGCATTTTCCCCATGAAACCATTTAAAACAATTTATGTTTATTTTTTACAAAAAATATAAACGTAGTTTTAATTTAACAATTTTATTTTAATAAACAGAAGGAATATCTTTAACGACTACAAAAAATATTTTCAATCACCGATTGCCAAGACAAATAACACTCTACCTTATATAAACAAATAACACTCTACCTGATATAAACAAATAACACTCTACCTGATATAAACAAATAACACTCTACCTGATAAATACACATAACGCAGTTCATTCTACTAATCATCGTCAACCCACTAAACGATCTCCGGTCCATAGTGCGGTAGTGACGTAATTGATAGTAAGATTTAATGCTACTAAGACTGAACTTCTTTGCCATAGCAATTACAAGAACCCTTCTCAATCACCAACAGTCATGACTAATAAAATACTACTGGACAACCATTCTTTCAAACTCCTCGTTTTCACATTCACAGACAACACGAATTGGAACAAATACATTGAGGACGCTGCAAAGGTTGCTGCAAAGGTTGCTGCAAAGAAGGTGGGTTCCCCCTACCGTGCTAGATATTTACTCACGCCTGAGAGTATCCTGTACCTCTACAAAGCCACTGTTATCCTGCGCATGGAGTATTGTTGCCGCATTATGGCTGGTGCATCTAGCACTAATCTCTCCCTCTTAGACAGGGTTCAAACAGGAGTCTCCATTTTAATAAGGTCCCGCACCGTCAACTAAGCTCTAACCCCTGTCCCATTTTTTGTACCATTGTGCAACTATTTTAATGGAATGTTCTCTGATAAATTCATTGCACTTGTGTCCCGTTGACGTACATACCTCCAACAAAATCCCACCTTTCACTGTAGATGGAATCTAGATGCTGGAAAGCTTTCTACTCCGATAGCTTCTTTCCTCGGCCTGTTAGACTTTGGAATCCCCTACCAGTTACCGGATTTCCTGACTGTATTGACATGCAGAAGATTAAATGTAATGTTGGTTGGTTGGTTTTGTTTTACGGCATATCAACCCTTTTCGAGTTATTTAATGCCGAATCCAAAGATTTTGAAGAAAAATTTTTTTAATAGAATATATTTGTTGTTTTCACGTCGGTTTCTATTTAACCCATAGTTGGGACCCTAACAGGTACTACCAATCCGGGTCAGAGTGGACCTGGGAGCAATGGTAATTAAAGGGTGGCTCCACACTCCCAAAGCCCACAAGCTGGGGCCTCACTACTGGATATAGTTTAAGGTCATATCCAGGACCCCCATTGAGGGACTTTTACCCTCTGCAGGGGGGCAGTCGGCGTATTCTAATGCCCCACCGACAGGGCCATAAATGTAATGTAAACCGACATTTCGCTTCTCCTCTAAAGATTGTTCCAAATAGTAGGACCTCACGTCCAAGTGGCAATATGCCTTGTTTGGGGTTAACATGACTAAAAATAATCCTCCCATGATGTCTTTCATACATTTTTCAACTAGCAATCAGGAAAGAGAGAGAAACTGATGGTCGTTTTCTAAGATTTCTGCCATTGCTTTGGATATGCGTACATTCGTTTTCCCCCTCTCATCTAATAGCTAGTTGAAAAATGAACGTGCACATATCCAAGACAAAACGACCATCAAAATAGATAGTAACATCTAATACTAATAAGACTAAGCTTCTTTTCTTTAGCAATTACAATAAACCCTTTAAACCACCGATTGCCATGACAAATGACGCCCTATCTGAGAGTTCATCATTAGTTAAACGTAAAATTTAAGCGCACAGAAACATAGTTTATCCATAAAAGAACTAATAGTTCTAACTCGTGTCTGAATACATCTAAGACCTTTATCACAGATAAATACCTTTATCAATATGCACCGATAGTCTAAAGGGATTTTTTTTTGTTCTGTGCTTTTCATATGTGTTATCAAGCTACCACTTATCAAGGCCCATAAGCCACTCAAGGATAAGAGTTCACGAATTTGTTGACGGGGGTGAAACAGCACCAACGTTAGTGTTAGTAACGATTACTGGGATCAGCCAGAAATTTGATTGTTTAAGATGGCAGCTTAATAAGAATCCGTTTATATTGGATCTGAAAACGGCCACGTTATAGTCAGATGAGAAGCAAATCCGTGGTATTGTGTTAAGAAATGTCTGCAGTTGTTCCAGGTGGACGAGTTCTTGTAAACGCTTTACAGGATGGAATAAAACAGAAAAAGACTAGCAACACATCATCTGTGAGAAACAGACTGTAGAGAGGAAAGGACCCCCCCCCACTAGATTTTTAAGTTGATCTGTCAATGAAGGAAAGAACTCTCTGAACGACATTCGGAGGTCCAGGGCTATTTGGCCACTCATACCCAAAGATGGCCTATTTTTCATAGCGGGGTCATTGTAGAGAAGCCTCGCTTTCAATACAAAACGGATACTTACTGATAAGGAGGTAGTTTTCATTCCAATAGATCCATATGTATGGCTGTCTAAGGGCGGAGGTCGTGATGATAATCCAGCAGAATGGTCTTCTCTGCGGAAACCTGCGGCCGGGATGCCATCCTGTAAATTTGGTTGCACATGAAAAAGGAACATGATTAGCGTTTTGTTTAACATCGATATTAAATTCTGTCGAAATAAACAAATAAAACGATGTCGACTTCACTGTCATTAACTTAAAATAATAACTTATAAACAAATCAAAAACGGAGATGAATATGATAGTGATTGGGACTATGTACGGCATTATCACGTTCACAAGCAGGTTCTTGTTAAATCACCAAAGTTGAGCCTAGTCAGTACCAGATGGGTAACCAATTTGGGAATCCCAGGTGATGTATGTATGAGGACGTCGACATCTCCCCACAACATTTACAAAAACCTAACGTCGTAATCTCCCCTTAAGGGGATATACATGTGGCTGGGGGCCGCTTGTGAATTTCACACTCCCATGGAACTTCCTCTTTTGGAGAAAGCCGGCTAAATCTGCATATGGTTAGTGCCGTTTCCATTCCATTGGGATTATCATATCAGCGATGAACACTGTGTTGATATTTATGTCAGTTGTGTCTACCACGTTGACCAGTAAAAAAGACTTTATTTTAATAAAGGTAATCAGTATTAAAAGAAAAGACAAAACGACGATGAACACACACACACACACGTACATATATATATATATATATATATATATATATGCTAAAATGTGTGTGTGTGTGTGTGTGTGTGTGTGCACCACATAAGGTAAGGATTTCATTGTTTTTTTCTTTTTGTTTTTTGTTTTTTTCTTTTCACGTCGAGTTCGAGTTTTAATACTTCGAGTTGCTTTACTCTCCACCCCCACCCCACTTCCGTTTTTGTCGGCTAAAAATCCGACATTATTCATCCTACGTAAAATTGAAAAATAAATAAATGCATTACCAGAAAACAAAATGGATTGGAATTTGGAATTTATGAAAAAGCAAACGCGATAAAAACAATGAGCTTGAAATTATATACTTACATTTTGTCTCGTACGTTTTTGTGGTTAAATTGTTTTCAAACAATAAGCGAAAAGAAATTCCTTTTTAAAGGCTTGGTTAGTACTTTTGGTTTTCTATATGTAGTATTTCTGGCAGATTTTAGGATAGTAATAGATTGCTTTGTGAAAGGCTTTTTTCCGAGAAACGATCGGTCGCCTCACAACTTCTTAAAACCTTTTATATCGCGCCTAAATGATAATATCTACGAGTTAACAACCGGAGTCGCCTGTCTATTTAATTTGCCCGACTTTCAAAAGATAAATATTCAACGATTTTCGATCGCCGCATGTGCATTAAGCTTTTTCGTATAAAAAAAAAAAGACGTGAACAGACTCGCGGTCACTCAAAGTTGACGTCATTAACTCGTCAAAAAACGGGCACCTGCCGTTAAACGTCGCACTTTGTTCACACTTTATTATTTTCCAATTGCGCGTCATGGCTTCGTTTTCTTTTCTTTTTTTAAACAAACACCCGGGACACCCGGCCAACGATTTTTCTTTTCATTTACCCAAACACACACACACACCTCCAAACACGCGGGCAACGCCAGGTACCCCCCGCTAGTATATATATATATATATATATATATATATATATATATATATATATATATATATATATATATATATCCCAAAATTCCTGGCCTTTAAATACACCTGCTCCCTATGAACACATGGCATAGTTACACTAATGAGTCACATGACATTTTGGAGGAGAAAAAAGCAGTATTCAATTTAAACATTAAAGGGTGTAGTTTTTTTAGGATTGTACTCACTTTTTTAGGGGTGTATTCACTTTTGTTGCCAGAGATTTAGCTTTTAATGTGACAAAAAGTCATTTTTTAAGTGGTGTCCAATGAGGAGATATACTTAAATATTTGAAGAAATGTGAGGGGTGTACTCACTTTTGTGATACACTGTATTGATGATATCTGTTTTTGTTGTGTTAACAACTAAATAAATCGCGATATATCCAAACAGTTGGCGGAGTGGAGGAGTGGTAAGAGTTTAGGCTTCTTACCGATTTCGAATCTCGCTAGATTCAGTTACTCTGATGAGTCGTAGACGAAGAAACACGTGTCAGTGGATAATTATATTTTAAAAACAGTATATATGGGAGTACTAAATTGGTCAAAGGGAAAATTATTCCTAACTTGCATTTAGGTAAAGTGCACTTTCGTAAATAATTGAATTCATTCAAAATGTATCGCAAAAACAAAAACAAATAACATCTACGTAAATCGCGATATATGCGAACAATCGTGTCAGGTGAACGAGCCGTAAGAGTTTAGCCCTCTTAACATGGGATTCCGATTTCGAATCTCGCCAGATCAGCTACTCTGATGAGTCATAGACAACGAAACACGTGTAAGTGGATAATTATATATATATATATATATATATATATATATATATATATATATATATATATATATATATCGTTTGAACTTTGACCCCTTGGCAGCCAAATAATCGGCCAAAAACGATTAAAATCTACCCCTATGTCTGAATACCCTTTATATAAACTTTCAAATCTTTAGACCCAAAATTGGCTTAATAGTTTGCTAGAGACCGCAAAGGAAAAATCTTTTGAACTTTGCCCCCTCGGAAGCCAAATTTTCAGCAAAAAATGGTTAAAAAGCTTTCCCTATCTCTGAATACACTTTATGTAAGATTTCAAATATTTAGACCAAAAATTTGCTGAGTTAATTTGGTAAAGACCGCAGAGGTCAATTTTTTTTTAATTTGACCTCAATTTTGACCCCTTGACATTTATTTTTGGGGGGGTAAAACAAAATTATAAAGTTAGATCACTGTCCAAAGAACCTATATCTAAAATTTAAGACTCAAAATTGGCGGAGGAGTTTGGTAGAGTTTTCAAACGTCAAATCGTTGAATTTTGACTTCTTGACAGCCAAATTTCTGGCTGGAGACCTATTAAAAAGATTTTTGAAATCTCAATCCTTCTTATGTCAAATCTCGAATCTGTGGACAGAAAATTGACAGAGTTATAGTGTAGGGAAATGTACACATACAGACAGACAGACACTAGGAAATATAGACCATGTACACATACAGACAGACATTTTCACTTATATATACTAGCAGTTCCGCCCGGCTTTTCTCGGGTCCTATATACTGTTCATAACTTTATGGGCTTATGTATGTATTAAAAGTGTGAATATGTGCGGTAATGCCTTTCTATATAATAGGCTTCCTTAACTGCCATAGAGAATAGTTGGTAGAGACCGCAGATGTCATTTTTTTTAACTTTGACCCTAATTTTGACCCCTTAACATTTATTGTTTTGGGCTCAAATTAAATTAAAATGTTTGACCCATGTCCAAGTAACCTACATATAAAATTTCAAGTGTTTAGACCCAAAATTGGCGCAGGAGTTTGGTAGGGTCTGCAACGGTCAACACTTTAACTTTTTACCTCTTGTCAGCCAAATCTTTACCCAAAAACTTATTAAAAGGTTTGCTGCCACTCTGAATACCCTTTATGTAAACTTTCAAATCTTTAGACCCAAAATTTGCTGAATAGTTTGCTAGCGACCGCAAAAGTAGAATCTTTTGAACTTTAGAAGCAAAATTTTCAGCAAAACGATTAAAAAGCTTGCCCTTTCTCTGAATACCCTTTATGTAAAATTTCAAATGTTTAGACCAGAAATTGTTTGAGTTATTTTGAAGAGACTACAGAGGTCAATTTTTTTTTTTACTTTGACCTTAATTTTGACCCCCTTAACATTTATTGTTTTGGGCTTAAATCAAATTATTAAGTTATATCCATATCCAACAACCCAAAATTAGTAGAGGAGTTTGATAGAGTTCTCAAAGGTCAAATCGTTGAACTTTGACCCCTTAACAGCCAAATTTCTGGCCGAAAACGGATTACAAAGATTTCCCCAAATCTCATTACTCCTTTTCTTAAATCTCGAGTCCGAAGACCGAAACTTGGCAGAGTTATTTGGTAGGAAAGCGTACACAGACACACAGACATTCTCACTTATATATATACTAGCATTTCAGCCCGGCGTTGCCCGGGTGCTTGGAGGTGTAGGCTGAGAAAAAACAAAAAAAAAGGGTTAATTTTTTTAACTTTGACCCCTATTATGACACCTTAAAATTTATTGTTTTTGGCTCAAATCAAGTTATTAAGTTAGATCCATGTCCAAGGAACCTATATCTAAAATTTCAAGTGTGTAGACCCAAAATTGTCGGAGGAGTTTGGTAGAGCTCTCAAAGGTCAAATCGTTGAAGTTTGACTCCTTAACAGCCAAATTTCTGGCCGAAAACCGATTACAAAGATTTTTCCAAATCTCATTACCCTGTATATCAAATTTCGAGTCTGTAGAATTGACAGAGTTTTGCGTAGGGAAATATGCACAGACAGACACACAGACACGTTCAATTTTGTGTATATATATATATATATATATATATATATATATATATATATATATATATATATATATATATACTAGCATTTCAGCCCGGCGTTGCCCGGGTGTTTGGATGTGTATGTTGAACTAAAAAAAAAGTGGTAGTAGGAAGGCAGGCCCGAACCCGTACCGCGAATGAGGAAAAGAACGGAAAAAACATGAATCTTTGCTGTTACGACCACCGCCAAACCGGAAGTGATGCAGGTTTAAAATAAGGTTAGATAATCGAAAAAAGGGGATGACTTTCGAAAATATCGGCGAAAAAAGCGACTCCTCCTTGTTGAAAAGTGCCCAGTTGAGCGTGAAGATATAAATGTTTTTAGCCAATTTTTCGGGATTCGTCGTCTGAAAGGTCGAGCTTCAAAACGATATTGATCTTGTTAAAATCCGCCGCCTCTGTCGAAAGTTTTAGACAGACATGCAAACTTACATACACACATTTATACATTGGTAGCTCAAATTTTCGGTGCAAACCAATTAAAAGGTTGCCCTATTTCTAAATACCCTTTATGTAAAATTTCAAATATTTAGTCCAGAAATTGTCTGAGTAATTTGGTAGAGACCGCACAGGTCCATTTTTTTTAACTTTAACCCCTATTTTGCCCCCTTACCATTTATTGTTTTAGGCTAAAATCAAGTTATTAAGTTAGATACATGTCCAAGGAACCTACACCTAAAATTTCAATTGTTTACACCCAAAATTGGCGAAGGAGTTTGGTAACGTTCTCAAAGGTCAAGTCGAACTTTGACCCCTTAATCGCCAAATTTCTGACCGAAAACGGATTACAAAGATTTTCCTAAATCTCAGTACCCTGTATATCAAATTTCGATTCTGTATGGTAAAAATTGACAGAGTTATTACTTAAAGAAATGTACACAGACACAGACACATACACATACACACACACACACTTCCACTTTCATAGATAGATAGACAGATAGATAGATAGATAGATAGATAGATAGATAGATAGATAGATAGATTCAATAGAAAATTGGTGAAATCTGCACTAGTACATAAATATATAGTATATGAATAAAACATCAAATTTTCTCTAAAGAAAGAAAGTTGACACAAGGTTTATTTATCTTGAAATTAAACAAATATTAGCGAAAGTGTTTACTATTTTTTTTTTTTGATAATTAATTTTCATTATCTAAAATACTGTGACTACAAATATTTTAAAACCGCTAATAGATATAATTGATACTTACTGATACATGAGGATGCTTCAGTTTAATGGGTTCATATATCTGGGTGTCTAAGGGTAGTGATGGTAATCCAGCAGAAATGTCAGTTTTGCGGAAACTTCCAGCTGCCATCTTGTCTTTCAAATTTGCCCTCACCTTAAGAAAAAAAGATATCATACAATTTTTAATTTTTTGAACTCTTGATTGAACGGCAGTAACCTCAGTTATTGGATCAATGTTTTATTTATTAAAAAAAAAAGAAGATAACGCAACAAAATAATTTCAATGTCTTTATTTACCTTGAAGAAGTTGATATTCGTCTAAAAAGAACTATTATACAGAAAGTTTACATTTATGCTAATGACAGCTCTCTAATCCTGTATTGCTTCCCGTCCATCTTTCTTGGATCAGTTGAAACATGAAGTTGATCTAGAAGTTGATTTCGGTTCAATTGGAGTAAGAAATGGGTTGTTCCGTTTAATCCTGTTAAGACTTAGCTATTATCATTACATCGCAGGTTGTCCCTTTTCTCCCCCGAGATTCTGATGGATGCCTCTGCTCTCGATGAGAAATCGACACTAAAACTTCTTGGTGTTTATTTTGTTCTTTCCCTACACTGTTTATTCTCAATATAGATAACCTCCCAGAGAATATTATTCAGAAAATTAACATTTCTGCTGATGACACCACCCTATATTCTGGTATTGTTTCTCGCTCATCTTTCTTGGATCATTTGATATATGCAGTTGATCTCGAAGTTGATTTGGGTTCAATTATGGATTGGAGTAATAAGTGACTTATTTCGTTTAATCCTGTCAATATTCAGCTACTGTTCTTCAATCGCAGGGATATTCCTTTTCTTCCTGGGATTATTTTGGATGGCTCTGTTCTCGATGAGAAAATAATTTTAAAACTTATTTTTCTTTCTTTCTCAATCAAATCTTTCTTGGGGCCCATATATTAAATCCAATGCTTTTTCTTGTAAAAATCTGTTCCCTCTATTGCTCGAAACACTTTCTCACACCCGAGGCTATTCTTTATCTCTACAAATCTACTATCAGACCATGTATGGAGTACTTTTGTCATATTTGGGCTGGTGAATATGTCCCATTTAAAGGTGCTTGATAAATTGCAGAAACGTATTTGTAATTTGATTGGCCCCATACTTTCTTCTTCGCTGCTATCTTTCTTTCACAGACGTGATGCTGCTAGTCTCAGTCTTTTCTGTAAATAGTATTATGGCTTGTGTTCCTCAGAATTGTTGGATCTATTCTCTGCTTCCTTTGTTCCAGCTCGTTTGACTCGTTGGTCCAGAGGTCTCCACCAAACTAATTTAACTTAATACCTCATTATAATACAGCTTCCTATTCCAGTAGCTTCTTTCTAGGGACTGCAAGATTGTGGGACTCTCTTCCTGCTCACTGTTTTCCTTCTACCTACAGCCTTAATCTTTTCAAGACTAGGCTCAATAGGAATATCCTGTCTTTGCAATAACCAGGTTTTGTACTTGTTAGCTCCTTACATCAAGTGGCTCCATGCCTTGTTTCGAGCGATTTCCATAAAAAACAGCTAAGAATACGACATTGATTGAGACTACCATGCCACTGAATTACAGTATTAGCAAAGTCGTTGGTGTTTATCGTTGGTATTTTGTTGATGATCATCGATAATACACAAAAAGACAATGAACGTTGTTTACATCATAGATTAATCAGAATATGAAGTTTTTTTTTTCCTGTGTAAGTAAGTATTTTTATTTACTTACACGGGAAAAAAACTTTATCACCAGATTCACTCCTGAACTGAACAGAACCTAATACCATCACACAAAAACATGAAATGCAAGGTGCACTCGCATGCACACCCATACACATACACATATACACACCCACACATAAATCAGAACCGACACATTAAAACACACACACATGCGCGCATACAACCACACAATGCATAACACCCCTATCTCTAATACAACACACTGAACAATACCAACCCTACTTAACCTCGAAACCAACAACACTAGGAGACACCTAGAACCATAGTATAATATCTGTTCCAACACCTCGCTCCCTCCTCAGTCAGTGGAGGAGAACCCCCTCATGACTGAAACGACTATCATCCCTTCTATCATCCCCCTCCCATACCTATACCCCCTCCAATGCCCCCCTCTGGGGAACAAAATCTTCCCCACACTAGGAACCAATCCTGGGTCTGACCATACCCACATGGGGAGACAAATAAATGGAAACATTAAAAAAATCCCCTATTTTAAATACACCCCTCTTTCTAAACAAACATAATATAAGACTAAAACGAAAAATCACAATACTAAAATCCAAGAATCCAAAAAATAAATATCAAAATAGAATGAAAGCACCCCTACCCTTATTTCAGAAGAGCCAGTCCCCCCTCCCCACACATACACATTAGTAACGACCTCGGACCACAGCCGCCTTCCTAAGGAAGCAAATAACCCCAAGATACTATAAAACAATATACACATTCCCAAACCAATAAAAGCAAACACATACACGCACACACACGCGCGCACACACACACATATAAACACACACGCACACACACACACACACACACACACACACACACACACACACACCCTACCCCACCCTAAAGGAAAAGAAAAAAACATTAACAGAAAGAGATAGCGACTACAGCCAGGTCAATGTCTCCCTGGACAAGCCAAATAAAAAAGCAATAAAAATTCAGCATACCAATGAATAATAAACACTTACAAGCCTCCACCCCTTGGAAAAACTTCAAATTAACTACGAAAATCGCCATTTCTACACATTTGAAAATAATTTCTGACGAGGACGCATCACAGACCGTCTGAAACGCGCGTAAACGATTTCAATGACTTAAAAACGTTATTACAATGATCCAAACACAATTCTCAATGAAAAACCAAGACACGGAATAATAAAATAATGTTAAAAAATACACATTGTTGGTGACTACTCCCTTATTTAAATATACATCTTTCTTTCGTTGGAATTTATTAACCCATTTTATATTAACACATTTTTTTTATTTAAAAAAACAAACGTTCTTCACGTTAAGTTCAAAGTTTTGATCCGAAAAGAACATTTGTAGTATGTTTTACTGTCGTTTTCGGGATCTTTAAAATTATTTGCTCGTCTTGATTTTAAAGTTAGATCAATGAAGTTAAAGGTTGGAGGTTATCCCAAATTTTGAAAAATAGAATGAGCTTAAAATCACGTTTTGCTCAAAAATACCTTTTCGGCATTTGAAAATTATTTGTCCTCTTTGATTTTAAAGTTTGATTTTCCGTTAAATCAATGAAGTTTTTTTGTTTATTTGTTTTTTTTTACATGGGGGATCACCACTTATCAAGGGCCGGAAACCACTCGGGGATAAGGGTTATTGTGTGTACAATAATCAATGGGATAATATCGTAGTAATAGTTGGTATTGGAGATTTGATAAAGTGTCTTACTTAAGGGGCGATTAATCAGGAATTTGTTTATGTTGGACTTGAAGATAATCAAGTTGTAGTCAGGTGGGAAACAGGCAAACGGAAGAGAATTACACAGGCGTGCACTTCTCAGAAAGAAGCTTTGTTCATGGAATCTACGTTTTGATTTAGGCACAGATAAAGAGTGGGGGAATTACTGACAGTGGTTTTAGCTAGACGGGTGTTTGTCGTGAAATATTGGCGAGGGGGGGGCAGAGATATGAGCTCGGATGAGCACTTGCCATGGAAATAACGATAAAACAAAGACAGACTAACGCTTGTTAAGATAAAGTTGACAGATCGATTTCTTAATATGGCCTTCTAATCAAAAATAATATTATTTACTTGTCACGTTGAAAATAAATATTAAAAAATCACGTTGAAAATAAATATTAAAAAATTACGTTGAAAATAAATATTAAAAAATTACGTTGAAAATAAATATTAAAAAATCACGTTGAAAATAAATATTAAAAAATTACGTTGAAAATAAATATTAAAAAATTACGTTGAAAATAAATATTAAAAAATTACGTTGAAAATAAATATTCAAAGATTACGAAAATTTTTAGAGTAGTAAGTTATTTATATTTAAAAGTAATTTTTACAGAAAAGTGAGTAAAATTGCATTTTTTCTTAGATGCTATAAAATAGGCGATAAAGAGTGCCCACACAGGGGACATAACTCGGAATGCATATTTAAAATTACACCTATACTGATAGATTTTTTTTTTTTTTTTTTACTAAAAACACAATAGCATTTATTCTAGTTTTCGCAATATTGGAATATCTTACTATTTTCGACATGACAATTAAGTAAGTAATATATATTTTGTTTTTTTGGTAAATGTTTCGTTTAGGTCCCCCTCCACAATTTTCTTAAAAATGACGACATTTAAAGGTTTTCGACTATGCTGAATACGAAAATCGCATTGAAATGTTGCAGAGATAAGTAGTTATCAAGATAGAAAAAAATGCATTATGCACGGTAATTTTGGCGGCCATTTTTTACGCGCATGCGCGCGCGCCCTAAGCAATCAGAATTTTACACGAAGGAAAAAAACCAAGATGGCCGCCAAAATTACCGTGCATAATGCATTTTTTTCTATCTTGATAACTACTTATCTCTGCAATATTTCAATGCGATTTTCGTATTCAGCATAGTCGAAAACCTATAAATGTCGTCATTTTAAAGAAAATCGTGGAGGTGGACCTAAACGAAACATTTACCTTTTTTTTTTTTTTACTTATAACAGCATATTTAAAAGAAATCAATCTGTCGACTATGTTAATGTGAAGCACCAAAAATACTTACGGTGCTTAAAAGCGATAAAGCGGCGTGTTTCTGTTCATCAAACGGGAACATACTAAGAATGCACTCTTCTCCCAATCGGCTTTGACAATCGCATAAATACCTGAAATTGTTCGAAAAAAAAAAAAAAAACAGAATTATTAAAGCAAGAATCTAATGAAATATAATTTCCAATCAAAACAAATTTCTCTCGGCCGGTGTAAATGAGCTGTGAATTCGTCACGAGACAAACAATTGCATTCGTTTTTTGTTGTTTTTGTTTTGTTTTGTTTTGTTTTGTTGATTTTGTTTGTTTTTTATTTTGTTTTGTTTTTTGTTTGTTTTTTGTTTTTTTTAACTGATAAGGAATTGTTTATCTGACAACGACACACCTGTCGACGATTTAAAATTAATCTATAAAAAATATGTCGGATTTCTTATCATTGACTTGAAATTATATGTCTGTGCGCGTGTATGTGTGTGAGAGAGAGAGAGAGAGAGAGAGAGAGAGAGAGAGAGGGGGGGGGTAAAAAGGAAGAGAGAGATTGGTTTACAAACATGTTTCTTCGAATGAAAAGAACTGAGGAAAATAAAAGATATTAAGTTCGCGAATTTTGAAAATAAGATATTATTACTTTTCGGTGTTTTTCGGACTATATTCTTGATTACTTTTGTTCGTTAAATGTAAGGAAGGCCAAACTACCTTACAAACGAAGAGAGTAATACCACGGCCACCGAGATATAGAAGGCCTATTAACTGAAAAATGCCTGCAGGCAATGTAGGTAAGATTTGCCGAACTGTTACTGTCGATACTATATGACGGCATTTTTAAAAAGAGCATTAAAAGATGTTAAAAAAGAAAAGAAAGGAACCCAATTCGATTAATAATGAAACTGAACTTTATTCAGTATAAAATATAGTAAACACAAACAATTCTTGGCCTTCGGGACAAAATCACAGTGTAGTATTTGTTCTGATGCTACAATTCACCTTTTCTGTCCTCGGCCGGTGGAGAAGAAATCTTCCATGACTAGGAAAATTTTTATTTTTGTTCCTATCTAGAGTGTCCCTTATTGAGGAGCTGGATTTTCCCCACAAGATTATATGTTGAAATATTTAAATAACTATTACTTGAAATACAGAAATTATATTTAAAGTTTTGGTTTTCTGTTCTTCTATGTCCATTTTTCCCCCATGTTTTTCATCAAAATGTGTAGCATATTTTCATCAGTTACATGGTTAGGAATCCTAAACTCCACGATAGTCCTCATTTTCATATCAGTGCAGAATACATGAATACGGAAATAAAGTTCCCATAACTACTAAAAGACAATCATACCATAATGTGAACATTAGTTAAAAACTGAGAAAATATAGTAAACATCTAGGTTATTAAATCAGGGTGTAGGGAATTTGGGAAGGGACATTATTATTATTATTATTATTATTATTATTATTATTATTATTATTATTATTATTATTATTATTATTATTATTCTTTTGGCCTTTTTCTTCTGCCTCAAATAGTACTTTCAGAAAGTTTTCGTGATTAAATAAACAAATGAAAACCTTTTGCGTATGCGCTTTTTAGAGAACAACCATTAAATTTAAATCCGTTTACGCAGGGTCCACATTCCCCGGCAAGTACCTCTTTTTTATTTTGTTGTTGTTGTTTTAATAATAATAATAATAATAATAATAATAATAATAATAATAATAATAATAATAATAATAATAATAATAATAATAATAATAATAATAATCGTGCTTGTGCAGTGTACGCATTGTGCTATATTTTAGATAGGATTTTCAAGTTAAATAAAATTTTTATGGTATCTTATTTACATTAAATTATTGTAGAGTGCAGAATAGTTAGAAAGGCCCCCACCCCTGTTAAGAATTACTTTCTAAATAACGCTATTATTTCAGCAGGGTGCGTACAACATTTATTTATAAGATAAAACACAAGAAAATATGTTACCTAAAATTTAATGTACTCTTTATTTTTAGTTCATACCAAAGCTTTAATTAATACTGATTAGTTAATGAATTTTTAAGATGAATTTGTGTTCGTATTGTCTTGGAAAAGAATAGAAAATTTAAAGTAATTCTTTTTTTGGTACGCCACGCGCCAAATTTCATTCCATCATAAAAACAACTTTCTACAGAAAAAAAAAACTTATTTTTACATTTTTATCTAGCGAATAAACATAAAATTATATATGAAAAACCACGTTTATTATTTTTAAAATCAAACAACGGGGGTGAAATCAACGTTTTCGATTGTAAAACAAAACTAATTTTTCAAAAGCATAAAATTGAATAAAGATTATTTTTATAAGAATGTTTAGACATTTACCTAGCGAATAAGCATAAAATATATGAAAAAAAACATGTTTATTATTTTTTTTTTAATTATGCAACGGGGATGAAGTTGGCTTTTTTTAAAACGAAACTGACTTTGGTTTGATAAATTTGTGTTTGACGTACCGCTGAATTATTTCTGTCTAAAGAATAAAATTGAAGAAAGTTTACTTTTATAAGAATGTTTAGACATTTACCTAGCGAATAAGCATTAAAATATATATGAAAAAAAAAAAAACACGTTTATTATTTTTAAAAAATCAAAATTATGCACCGGGGATGAAGTTGGCTTTTTCTTCTTTTTTTCCATAAACGAAACTGACTTTGGTTTAATAAAATTGTGTTTGGCGTACTGTTGAATTATTTTTTTAATAATAAATGTGTTTTTTCTCTCTATATATATTTATGCTTATTCGCTAGATAAATGTCTAAACATTCTTGTAAAAATAAACTTAAAGCAATGAACGATGACAAAACAAACAATCTGCTATAATCGATATTTCGCTTTTTTATTTCATTTAAAGCTTGTTCATGATTAATAATTTTATCGACATGGAACCTTCTTTATAGAGAAGTACATTAAGCCTACGAGCGGAAGGTGGTCAAAAGGTTAAAAGTGATGGACCAGTTATAGAATATAATACATTAATAAGCTAGTGTGTGTGTCAACCGGATATAAAAAACTGCAAGAGAAGTAAAACAAAAAGTTGTAACCAAAAAGACTAAAACTGCAAAATTGTAAATTGGCTAACCCTCACCATCACCACAACCGCCAAAAACAAAACTGTAAACCAGCATCGACTGGCACCACAGCAAATAGTCAAAAGTTCAAGGCGGATGGAAAGACAGAGGGAAAGCACCACTCAGACTTCCGCTAGATGGGTGCGAAAAATACTAGGACCTTGGAGAAATTTACTGCCATCCTAATGGTCATTGACAGTGAGAAGTCAATAGCCAGCGATTGTTGAGGTTATCGAAAGAGGTGGAGAGTACTGGAAATATGGGGAGACTTGTTGTCCCTCAGACTACAGGAAACACAATCGATTATTGTTGTTAATGAGAAATTTCTGACGATGATCTGTATGAGAACTTCTAATGAATACATATAATAAGACGCTGCTGCTGTTATTGCTAATGATGATGATGATGATGATGATGATGATGATGATGATGACACATTAGTTTTCTCTGTGAACAAAGAGACGAAACGATAAGCCACATAAAAAGTGAATGCAGCAAACTAGCCCCCAAAAGATACAAGAACAGGCACGATAAAGCGGGAAAGGCAGTACACTGGAGATCATGCAAACAACTGCATCTTGAACACCCAAACAAATGGTACAAGCACAAACCGGAAATAGTGCTTGAAAATGAAAATCATAAAATCCTGTGGGATATGGACGTACAAACAGATGGACCCATCAAAGCAAGAAAACTGGATGTAATAATTATTAGGAGGAAAAATCATGCCAAATCGTGGAGTTCGCTGTTCCAGCAGACCACAAGGTGAATATTAAGAAGATATGTATACAACCACAAATTCAGTTTTTTTTTTTGTTTTTTGTTGTTGTTGTTGCTGCTGCTGCTGCTGCTGCTGCTGCTGCTTTTTGCGCTAACCAAAAGTTGAACAAATTGCAACGAAGCGGCTCGTATTGCGTATTTTAACAGTTACTTATTCAACGTATTGCTATTCAAAATTCTATTTCGTTTGATACTGGGTGAGAGTATGTGCGCCTATTTAGCAGAGTTTCACATATACATATATAGACTGTAGCGGGCGAATGGTGCCCGCTGTTATTAACTTAGAGGAATAAAAAGAAAGGTCGCATGGTCCCCTTTGCTAAGAATTGAGTACATGAAATTCGCCGAAATTATGTTTACAGCCAGGGTACACTTATTTACAAAATGGATACAAGAATAATGTTAAGCAGTTCATTACCGAAAACGTATACAAAAAAAAACATTACTTGCGTATTTGACTCAAGAGTCTTTTGTGAGAGTTCAAATGTGCTTTGCGTGGGTGCAAAACAGGTCAGTGGATTCGGCGTGTCTACATAATGCGAGGCCCGATCGAGAAAGAGAAAGAACGATACGAACCAGATGTGGAAGTAAGCTGTATCGCCCCCTTGTGGCAAAGAATGATATTGCCAGAGTTAAAGGGCGATAATTAAGTTTACCTTAATGTTACCAGTTTTGTGTCCATGTGTTCGCTTGTATGTGAAACTCGGTTCCCATAGACTCATAAAAGGAACCATACATAACTGACACTCCCCTTTTTATTCCCCTCAACTCTACAAATGTATATTGATGCGTTAATTTTGACGCTTTGGTGTCCATCTTTTGGTGGCTCAGATGGTAACTAATAACGTTGGAGAGCTAGATGTTTAGGTTTCAATTTTTTTTATTCGCCATGGTTATTCCAAGTACTGAGCCCATGGCTACACCATCTTTTTGTCGATACATAATATTGTTGAAACTAAATTCCACGGATGTCGTGGCAAATTTCATAAGTTAAATAAAGATGTTTTCAGGAATAGGAGGAAGTGATATCCGGCTCCGATATAAAAAAAATCTGCACAGATATCTATAGTTTCAAAAACAGGGACACAAGTAAAAGATTGCTCATGTCATAAGAGCACATAAATCTATTAATAATCTTAGACTTTTTAATAAAGTCCGCAAAATAAAATAAAATGACCTTGTATATATATATATATATATATATATATATATATATATATATATACACGTTGACACACCGATTCTCGTGTATATATATATATATATATATATATATATATATATATATACACACACTTTGACACACCGATTCTCGCCAGATTACCGAAGTTAAGCAACGTTGAGCCTGGCTAATACCAGATAGGTGACCATTTGGGAATTCTAGGAGCTGTATGTGCTCTCCGCTCATCTCAACATTGTTTCCAGACGTCTTGTACCTCAACTTTCCACTGGTATGCAACAACGTTTAGTCAGGAGAGGCGTAGTTGGAGACTGCGCAACTCTTGCCACACAAATTTCACGCGCAGGCACCGTTACAGATGTATCCATAGTCTGTCAAGACTGAAGGAAGCTATATATATATATATATATATATATATATATATATATATATATATATGTGTGTGTGTGTGTGTGTGTGTGTATATAAATATATATATATATATATATATATATATATATATATATATATATAGAGAGAGAGAGAGAGAGAGAGAGAGAGAGAGAGAGAGAGAGAGAGAGAGATTTATTTGTTTTTTTAGCGATACTTTCTTGAATGAATTCAAGTATTTATACGAAAGTGTATTTTTACCTAAATGCTTGTTGGGAATAATTTTCCCATTGACCAATCTGGTACCCCCTTAATGGGGAGCGGCATATATATATTATTTTTAAAATATAATTATCTACTGACACGTGTTTCGTCGTCCACGACTCATCAGAGTGGCTGAATATATATATATATATATATATATATATATATATATATATATATATATATATATATATATTGGTAGTATTGTTTAAACAAAAACAAAAAAACAGAATGTGTCTACCAAAGAGTGCTCAATGTTTAGACAGAGCAATATGAATATGTTGAATATGAAAACTAGTGGCTACACATATGCAAATATGTTTCAGTGACCACCCTGCTAGGGAAAATCACATCATCAGGCCAAGAATATCTCATATTCTTGGCTTGGTGATGTGGGGGGGGTCGCACACAAATAATGATATATGGTCAGCCTTCAACGCAATGGGGCCATTTGAAAAATGAATTTATCTTTTCAACTTTATATGTCCCATCATCTGAAATTCGAAAATATTTTTTTCGAAAATATATCAGTATATAAACAGGAATCCAAAATCTAGAAACAAAAACTCTTTAAATGTACGATAAACCGGAACAGACGAAATAGATGTTCACATCGCGCGGCGTCAAGAAATTGTGCAGAAGTTTTCTTTAATCTTTAACTTTGACAGCAAAAAAAAAAAAATAATGATGATCAAAAATGTATATCATCACGTTTCCAAAGCAAAAAAAAATAGCGTTTGTTTTTTGTTTTTTGTTTTTATTACTGTTGTTGTTACTCTTATTTCATTTTGATTGCCCCAGCTGCTTAAAAAGTCATCAGTTTATCCTTGCTGAAGGCGTCCGTTGGATTTACGAGCGACTTCTATCGTTTTTCAACCGACTGACAAGCAAACTTTCAACGAAATACGTGCATCATTATCTCTTTCTTCAGAAACCTTCATGATACGAAACAGCGCAACCTCTGTGGTTGTACATCAAACAGCGCCCTCTAGGTAATACAAGTGAACACGGCGTCTATATACACCTTGCATTCAAAGTGCAAATACAAAATTAAAGCAATCGCAGATGCCTTGCCTTTCTGCTTAGTTCTGTTACAATAGAATGTTGTTATATCTTTTCTTCTTTTCTTTTTTCTATCATTTTTGTATATTTGTTTCTCTCGTGTTTTTAATCAGCGAAAAAGAGAAAAATTATGCTAATATTCAAATGCTATGCTAAATACATTACACTCTTTTGCTACTTACTCGTGTTTCGGTTAGTCTTTCAATAAACGCATCTGTCATATTAGGAATTTTGAACGTCACAGGAAGACAAAACGGCGCGACCTCTGTGGTCGTTTATCAAACACCGCCCTCTAGTAACACAAATAAACATGGCGTCTGTCACGTAACATCTTACGTATATCTTATTGTATAATATATAATTCTTTTAAACTTTGACAGTTTTCTCCGTTCCTAAATGATTGAGCAACAAAGGGAAGAAAAATATCTAAACGTTAAGACAAACGGTGTTGACTTTTATCCTCTTTTTAAAAGCGAAGACCGCAATAAATTAAAATCATACAAAAGTTGATAATTCTAAATTAAACTAAACTAAAAATGACTTTAATTCATTTTTAACCCATAATTATCTAACGTAGCTAAAATGAGCAGCTCCCAATTTCCTCTTCGTAAGTTATAATATCGGCAGCTGTAGGTATTGAAGAAAAAAAAGAAATATAAAATGTGTATGAAATAATTTACCAAGTAAAATATTCGCCTGTCATCACCTACTCACAACGGTAGTAATACCAGCAACAGTATCCCTTCCCCA
Source organism: Euprymna scolopes (assembly GCF_053919585.1). NCBI lineage: Eukaryota > Metazoa > Mollusca > Cephalopoda > Sepiida > Sepiolidae > Euprymna > Euprymna scolopes. The sequence goes on along the minus strand of NC_136482.1, from coordinate 161,162,767 downwards.
AAAATATCCACCCTGTCTTCGCCATAGTAAGATCGGGTAAAACATGGCAGTGTCAGCGCTATATCGTTTCGAACTGACACGGCCATACCATAATACTGGAAAACGAAAATCACAAAATCAATAGGTTTTATTAGTACGTGTTGGTTGATAGCGTATTAAAACTTGTTTATGATTTAATGACAAAACAAGGAGTATTTTTCGTTCAAGATTATTTTCAATCTCGCTTATGATTTTAAATGAAAAAGCCATTAAAATTAATGATCATTAAAATATTAATTGTCATTAAAATTTATGAAGATCATAAATATTGAGAATCTGGAGCACCAGATTTGATACCAACAGAAAGGTTGAATAAACGGACATATCACTATGTTCATGGCCAATTATTTAGGAGAATAAACTGGGAAATGTTAAGAAAAAATAACATTCCGTTAGAAATTAGGGATTTCGGATTTTTTTTAGATGAGGATTGATAATTGTCATTATTTGGATTATTCCGACCACTGTTCTGAAATCAGTAATGTAAAAATATATTTATAGTGAATATATTCATATATTCGCAAAAAAAAACTGTGCTTCATTCTACGGGGGAATTCGTAAGGCTAACTGCTAAATTTAACATTCTATTCTTCCAATTATGAACAAACATTATTTTACGTTCAATTCGCACTTAAAGATATTGGTTTTTCTTACCTATATACCGCTTCCTATATATATATATATATATATATATATATATATATATATATATATATATATATATATATATATATATATATATATATATATTATTTGTTTTTGTGATACGTTTTGAATGAATTCAATTATTTACACAAGTGCACAACTAAATGCGAGTCGGGAATAATTTTCCCTTTAACCAATTTGGGATTCCCACATGGGGAGCGGTATATATATTGTTTTTAAAATATAATTATTTACTGACACGTGTTTCGTCGTCTACGACTCATCAGAGTGGCTGAATCTAGCGAGATTCTAAATCGGGACCCCACGGTAATGAGCCTGAACTCTTTAACCGCTGGTCCATCTCGCCGACTATTTGGATATATCGCGATTTATTTAGATGTTATTTGTTTTTGTTTTTGCGATACGTTTTGAATGAATTCAATTATTTACGAAAGTGCATTTTTACCTAAATGCGAGTTGGGAATAATTTTCCCTTTAACCAAGCAAGGAGATCCGACGTTGCCAGGGATTGGATGATGATCAACTAATGTTCCACACTCCAATATTTTTATTGTTATCCTAATCGGTGAAATCGTGTATTTTTTTTAATCAAGTCGGTTGATTGTCTGCTCTAGTTGCAAATTAGAAACCGGTAGAAAGCTTCACATACTTCCCCACAATGACTTAGTCCACAATACATTGTAGTCTAGATGGCACCTATTGTTGATTTTATGAAATTGTTTTCATATAACGGCTTAAATGAAAGTTTAAAATGCAAAAGTCAAGTATCATGGTTCCATTGTACTCTAAACAGAAACATTCATTTCGAAGGCCCCTGTCATATCAAAAAAACTTTCTGCTTATGTGGAAATAAAACTTCTCAAATGAACTTGTTGTGTTAGGCTGTATAAGGTGTTGACTTTGGTGAAAATCGCCTGTTCCTTCTTTCATCGGATTATTTTCGATTATCAATCATCGATACTTAACTTATCTCATAACACTACCAGATACATAAAGTCAAACCACTGTCAATAATTTTTCATAACACTACCAGATACATAAAGTCAAACCACTGTCAATAATTTTTCATAACACTACCAGATACATAAAGTCAAACCACTGTCAATAATTTTTCATAACACTACCAGATACATAAAGTCAAACCACTGTCAATAATTTTTCATAACACTACTAGATACATAAGGTCAAACCACTGTCAATAATTTTTCATAACACTACCAGATACATAAAGTCAAACCACTGTCAATAATTTTTCATAACACTACCAGATACATAAAGTCAAACCACTGTCAATAATTTTTCATAACACTACCAGATACATAAAGTCAAACCACTGTCAATAATTTTTCATAACACTACTAGATAATAAAGTCAAACCACTGTCAATAATTTTTCATAACACTACCAGATATATAAAGTCAAACCACTGTCAATAATTTTTCATAACACTACCAGATACATAAAGTCAAACCACTGTCAATAATTTTTCATAACACTACCAGATACATAAAGTCAAACCACTGTCAATAATTTTTCATAACACTACCAGATACATAAAGTCAAACCACTGTCAATAATTTTTCATAACACTACCAGATACATAAAGTCAAACCACTGTCAATAATTTTTCATAACACTACCAGATACATAAAGTCAAACTACTGTCAATAATTTTTCATAACACTACCAGATACATAAAGTCAAACCACTGTCAATAATTTTTCATAACACTACTAGATACATAAAGTCAAACCACTGTCAATAATTTTTCATAACACTACCAGATACATAAAGTCAAACCACTGTCAATAATTTTTCATAACACTACCAGATACATAAAGTCAAACCACTGTCAATAATTTTTCATAACACTACCAGATACATAAAGTCAAACCACTGTCAATAATTTTTCATAACACTACCAGATACATAAAGTCAAACCACTGTCAATAATTTTTCATAACACTACTAGATAATAAAGTCAAACCACTGTCAATAATTTTTCATAACACTACCAGATATATAAAGTCAAACCACTGTCAATAATTTTTCATAACACTACCTGATACATAAAGTCAAACCACTGTCAATAATTTTTCATAACACTACCAGATACATAAAGTCAAACCACTGTCAATAATTTTTCATAACACTACCAGATACATAAAGTCAAACCACTGTCAATAATTTTTCATAACACTACCAGATACATAAAGTCAAACTACTGTCAATAATTTTTCATAACACTACCAGATACATAAAGTCAAACCACTGTCAATAATTTTTCATAACACTACTAGATACATAAAGTCAAACCACTGTCAATAATTTTTCATAACACTACCAGATACATAAAGTCAAACCACTGTCAATAATTTTTCATAACACTACCAGATACATAAAGTCAAACCACTGTCAATAATTTTTCATAACACTACCAGATACATAAAGTCAAACCACTGTCAATAATTTTTCATAACACTACCAGATACATAAAGTCAAACCACTGTCAATAATTTTTCATAACACTACCATATACATAAAGTCAAACCACTGTCAATAATTTTTCATAACACTACCAGATACATAAAGTCAAACCACTGTCAATAATTTTTCATAACACTACCAGATACATAAAGTCAAACTACTGTCAATAATTTTTCATAACACTACCAGATACATAAAGTCAAACCACTGTCAATAATTTTTCATAACACTACCAGATACATAAAGTCAAACCACTGTCAATAATTTTTCATAACACTACCAGATACATAAAGTCAAACCACTGTCAATAATTTTTCATAACACTACCAGATACATAAAGTCAAACCACTGTCAATAATTTTTCATAACACTACCAGATACATAAAGTCAAACCACTGTCAATAATTTTTCATAACACTACTAGATACATAAAGTCAAACCACTGTCAATAATTTTTCATAACACTACCAGATACATAAAGTCAAACCACTGTCAATAATTTTTCATAACACTACCAGATACATAAAGTCAAACCACTGTCAATAATTTTTCATAACACTACCAGATACATAAAGTCAAACCACTGTCAATAATTTTTCATAACACTACCAGATACATAAAGTCAAACCACTGTCAATAATTTTTCATAACACTACCAGATACATAAAGTCAAACCACTGTCAATAATTTTTCATAACACTACCATATACATAAAGTCAAACCACTGTCAATAATTTTTCATAACACTACCAGATACATAAAGTCAAACCACTGTCAATAATTTTTCATAACACTACCAGATACATAAAGTCAAACTACTGTCAATAATTTTTCATAACACTACCAGATACATAAAGTCAAACCACTGTCAATAATTTTTCATAACACTACTAGATACATAAAGTTAAACCACTGTAAATAATTTTTCATAACACTACCAGATACATAAAGTCAAACCACTGTCAATAATTTTCCCACTTTTTATCTGTGCCTAAATTAAAACGTAGATTCCATGAACAAAGCTTCTTTCTTAGAAGTGCATGCCTGTGGAACTCTCTTCCGTTTGCCTGTTTCCACCTGACTACAACTTGGATGTCTTCAAGTCCAACATAAAGAAATTCCTGATTAATCGCCCCATTAAGTAAGATACTTTATCAAATCTCCATTACTAACTATTACCGCGATATTATCTCATTGATTACTGTACACGCAATAACCCTTATCCCCGAGTGGCTTCCGGGCCTTGATAAGTGGTGACTACAATGTAAAAAAAAATTGTGTGAAACTTCATAAAAATCCGCCCAGTTGTTTCGGAATCCATAAAGAACTCACTCACACACATATGTATTTATTTAAAATATATTTAAGCATAGTTTACTACCGGGCAAGGTTGGGCGTCCCCGCTAGTAATATTATAAAATAATAAATTATGTATATATGTCAAGTATTATTAAATAATGTGTGATTGACTTAAGATGACAGCAGCCAGGTTCCTTTTAAATAATAGTAGATATAGATATATGCGTGTATGTGTACTACTAGAACTGTTTTGTTTCTGCTTTTAACAAAAGACGCCGCTTATCAAGGCCCGGAGGCCACTAAAGGATAAGAGTTAATGTATGTAAGGTGGTCGGTGCGACAACAGCTCACTGATAGTTGGTGGTGGAAGTTGGGTATAACATAATTATTTCAGGGGAAGAGACATCAAAAACTTTTTTAAATTGGACTTGAAGACGACCATGTTGTAGTCATCTGGAAAGCATGTGAGCGAAACTAAGTTACATAATTTTATTTGTCTTCGGGCATACTTCACAGAGGTACGGCATCATAAAGAATGTCATAATTCCTTAAAATAATGATACTATGGCGACCGATGTTTACACTTTGCCGTCCAAAATTAAAATGCTTAAACTTGTTTCTGCGCACGTCTGTCTGCGCATACACTCGCCTGAATTAATAAGAACTAATAACAATATTTGGGACTAATCAGAAGATTTTCTGAACTTATTTGAAATGGCCCTTCTTGGGTAACATCGACCCATTTTAAGGCTAGATTTTTTTTTTTTCAATAGATCTGTTGAGGCGAAATCTACGACAGATCTGGGATCGACGTCACCTCAGCCTCCTTCTATCCCTTGGGGTTGCTGCTGTCATCTCAACTCAATCACAATTATTTTATAATACTTGAAATATACACATAATTTTTTTTTTTTTTTTTTTACACAGGAATCGTCACTTATCAAGGACCGGAGGCCACTCGATGATAAGGACTAATGGGTATACATTAGTCAATGTGATTATAGCGTAAGTAGTGTGAATTTTGTAAATTGGATTACCTAGGGGGACGGTTCATCAAGAATTTGTTTACATTGGACTTGAAGACAATCAGATTGTAGTCAGCTGGAAAGTAGGCAATCAGAAGAGAGTTCCGCGGGCGTGCAGTTCTAAGAATGAAGATTTGTTCATGGCATCTGTATTTAGGTTTAGGCACAGATAAAGAGTGTGGGATATTATTGATAGTGGTTTTAGCTAGACGAGTGTTTTTCGTAAAAGTTTAGCGAGTGGGGGGGCATAGATTGAAGCTCAGCTGAGCATTTGCCGTGAAAATAATGATAAAGCAGAGACAATATTACTAGCGCGAGGTAAAATACAAGGTTGAGAAACTGGAGCGATTTATCCTTCTTTCGAGGGTAGATGGGACTCTCTTAAGCGGTGGTAGGCGTCACGGTAGGCGTCTAGTGATGGTGTCAGGATAAAAAATACCCTTGATAGCCCTGGCGAAGCATCAAGTATTCGGCTACCGACAAGATTTGAATTACACTACAAACTCGTGTAGGTTCAATCTCGGCTGCGGCCGCGCTAGATGGATTAGCGGGTTGCTGATTTCAAAAGCTTTTAAAAATTATTTAGGGCGATCAGCTAAAACCGTAACCAACACATTTAGCACTCCAAACGCGTTCCTTTACCGTTTGAGCTATCGACAGATAGATAAGAAAGATTTTAAATTAAACCAAGTATAGCTCTGAATGAATTTACGCATGCGCAAAAATAATAGATATATGTCGGCAATTTGAAATGAACAGTTTGCACGCGTTATTCACCACCCAAAACAAAGATTTTACTCCTTATAATAAATCCTTGTTGCATGATTACTATTTTCTGTTAATTTCTGTATTATGTGGCTAGTAGTTTAAGAGTTTATCAGTTAAATATTTACACACAAACAGACACACGTACATACATCTACTGTTTTTATTTATATATAGTAAAAGCATGTATAAATAGTCAATCGGTATGGCTTCTTTGGTAAGCGAACCTATCAGAACTTTAGAATCTAGAATTACACAATTTTAAACGTTAAACTGTACTGCAGCCGTGCTGCTTAACTCCAGATGTTTAATACTAAGTTTTATTTCACAGATATCTCGTCATAAATATGCAAAATTTGATAGCAATACAAATAAAATAAAAATACAACAGAATCTAGACATTAATTCCATAACGTAAATCTAAAATTTTCTTTGTGGATATTGTTTTTTGTTTTTGTTTTGTTTTTTTTATTGCGCTCGTTCAAAATAATTTAAAACTTCAACTTTGGAATGATACAAACATCATACCAAAAAAAAAAAAAACCGGAACGGACCAGGATTTATTATTTAAAAAGAGGTGTTTGTTTTACAATCCACGGAGGTACGAAAACGTGGTCGAAAACATATGTATGACAAACAAATGTTATCAAAGGCAAAATAAATTACTCTTCTATCTATCTGGAAACGTTTAATAGTTTTACTCACTTTAAAACGTTTATACGGTTCGAAAAATACATTATAATCATACACATTATATAAATTACTGTTAGAAACCCACCCAATATATTTTTACCATGGGTGGGTTTCTAGCAATATTTTATATATTGGGTGGGTTTCTAGCAGTGTTTTATGTGTTTTTTTTGTTTTTTTTTTAAGTAATTATCAAACCTTTAAATAAGTGTTTATTTCCGGTTATTTTTCTTGTTCTCAACTAACGCTCGACACTATGTTTTCGAATCCAATAAATGTTTTAAAGTGAGTAAAATCACTAAAAACTTTTCCAGGTAGGTAGAAGAGTAACTTATCTTACCTTTTCAATCATGTATTTGTTATACATTTGTTTTTGTTTTGTTTTGTTTTTTCTTACCATTTTTTGTACCTCTGTGGATTGTAAAACAAACCTAAAAAAAAAAGAAGAAAAAGAAATAGACATGGAGTTATGTGCGTTTGGAATTTTTAACGGCTATGTACGTTAGGGAAACAAAAAAAAATATATTTTCACTAGTCACCAATAAGATCCAGTGTGAATTCACCTGTAGACGATCGGAGGATACATCGGCCAAAACGTTGGGAGAAAAAAAAACAACTAAGGTGAGAACAATAGTCCAAACAATCCAAATAAACCAAAAAATAATTGAACTTTGGAGTTTTTGACAAAAGTATCCTTACTTTACATCTGTACCAATTTTTTTTTTCTCTCGAGATAGGTAGGCGTCTAATTATGCAATTGTTATTGCGAAGAATTGCAGGTGCGTGGAACATATTTTTAGCCTTTGTTTACTGCAAACATTGCTGCAATCTACACATCGCTAATATTTCTTTAATCTAACTGTTTCTTAGGGCATTTTGGGACCGAAAACAAATATGTTTATTTTTTTTTTTTTTTCAAAGTACGTAAAGAATTTCACGAATAAAAAAAAAAGTAAAATAAAAGATGGCGAACATTATGGAATGATGATAGAATTTACATGAAGTTGAAGCAAAGAAAATTCGAGTCACACATAAGAAAAGAATAGTTCTTAACCAGTAACATATTTTAAATTTCATATTTATTAGTAGAGAGTCAATTTTCTATTTACTGTTATACTAGCTGGCAGCCCGACGTTGCCCAGTCGTGCAATGAGCTTAAAAATGATATTTTAATTCATGCAGATTGCATAATATTATTATATAGGGTGGACCATAAGTCACGCACCAAAGAATTAAGTGGTGTGAAACTGTAAAATCTGCGGGGCAAAATATATTTTCTTTTCTTTGAGTATAAGATACATCTTTTATGATTGTATCAGCGTGTACAACGTGTTTTTCAGTTTATTGGTCAAGTTTGGTTTTAATAAATAACGTTTATTACTATCTGAATTATTTCAAATCCTTTGGTGCGCGACTTATGACTCACCCTGTAGAATCAATCTTCTATGCCATCCATCCAGCGCAGCCGCAACAGAGGTTGTAGTGTAATTCAAATCTTGTCGGTAGCTGAATACTTGATGCTTTAGCTAGGGCTATCAAGGGTATTTTTTATCGTGACGCCATCACTAGATGGGGTGCCTACCACGGCTTAAGAGAGTCCCTGTTGACTAATTCGGAAAGAAAAAAAGAAAGAAAATAATACTGATAATGTAGTTCATCAAATTCCGTCTGTGTTTGTTTACAATAACATGTCACCTGATATTTGGGCTCGATGGTGAATGCCCTTAAAAAGTCACTTCTGATTAATGTTTAGTTTTAAAATATGCAAACGAAGAAATGATTTGCGGCGATTTTAAATGGTACCTCTTCCTTTATCACTAACTGAACTCATTAATAAGAAAAAAACGAAGAAAATTCGAGTGACACATAAGAAGAGAATAGTTCTTAATATGATATTTTAAATTTCATATTTATTATTAGAGTCAATTTTCTATTTACTGTTATACTAGCTGGCAGCCCGACGTTGCCCAGTCGTACAATACGCTTATAAATCATATTTTAATTCATGCAGATTGCATACATATGATTATAGAATCAATCCTTTATTCTATCCTTCCAGCGCGGCCGCAGCTGGGATTGAACTCACTACAAGAGTTTGTAGTGTAATTCAAATCTTTTCGGTAGCTGAATACTTGATGCTTCGCCAGGGCTATCAAGGGCATTTTTTTTTTTATCGTGACGCTATCACTAGATGGGGTGCCTACCAGAGCTTAAGAGAGTCCCAGCTAGTCTTCAGAGTATAGACCGCACCAGTTTCTCAACCTGGTATTTTACCTCGCGGTACATACAGCGCGTCGCCTTCCCAAATGGTTGCCCATCTGGTACTGGCCAGACTGAGCCTTACTTATCTTCGGTGATGTGACGAGAACCGGTGTGTCAACGTAATCGTGCCTCTAGGGAGTATTATATATTACGAGGAATAATTCGCCAGGCGAACTTATTCGCAAAAAAAAAATAATAATAATAATTATAATGTCGTTCATCAAATTCCGTCTGTGTTTGTTTACAATATCACGTCAGCTGATATTTGGGCTTGACAATGAATGCCTTGGAAAATGGTACCTCTTCTTTCATCGTAAATTGAACTCATTAATAAGAAAAAGTTAAAATAAAATGGTGAGGAACACTCGGGCTTGAATACGGGAACTTTCAATCTGTAGTCGAATGCTCTATCACTAAGCTATATTTCCAGATTAAAGTAAATCTGTTTTTAAGAAGAAATGATTTTCTGAAATTTTATTATCTCCCTTGCCGGCGTAATTTAAAATATCCCCCTTGAGAAATATTCTTTTTTATCTATAAAAGATACCTACTTTTAAGATCCAATTTTTTTCTATTTTCGATCCCTATCGGTTGAATTTCTGTACAACACATATCTAAGAACACTGCAAGACATATAAATTAGCTTTGTTTGAAATTTTGCAAAAGATAGGTTCAGCTGTTTCGGAACCTATAAGGACGGAACACACACACACAAGCAATAAAATTTAATTCTCTAGCGCTAATCGCTACCATATAAATTAAGGATAGATAGATATCAAAACTTTTTTAAAAAAATAACGCAGTATAACGTATAAATGTATATTTCTGTATACATAGAAGAGCAATGTATGTCGGCTTATGTCTGCCAAGTTCCAATTTTTCAATTTCACCTCTTAACAGCTATTTTTATCGACTGAAAAACAAATCTTTAAATAGATATTTAAAATAATAATTTAAACATTTTGAATATATACTTAAGCAACAACAGATGCCACATACAAATTCAATTAGCAACTATCTTATGTAACTTTCGAACACCATTTTAGACACAGTAAGTCGTTTTCGCAAAATACTACATTGCATTCTAGGAGCAACACCACCAAAATCGCAACATATTTAGAGGAAGGAGTTCCTGTTTTCCCTCTAACTATTTAGCCCTCTCACCACCACAATCCAACACCGGAAGAAGGTCTTCACTTGTAACATATTCTATGCTTACACCGCCATTAACTAATAATAATGTCTCCCTCGGGAAAAACTAATGTAAACAACATAATAAATATACTATTAACATTCTTTTGTTGTTGCTATTTTTAGCGATATAAGCATGTTGGACGATTAATCAAAATTGAAATCGGGAATCAGAAAAATCGGAAGTTTTGAAGGTATCAGAATCAGTATCGACATCGGAAACATCTGTACCTATTTTCCGATGGCAAAAACGATTCTTTTTAATTATCTATTTTTAATTTCATTTTGTTTAAAATAAAATATTTCACTGCTGGTAATAATAAAATGATAAATACAGTGTGGAACAATAAGATTGTCTCCCTAGAAAAGATTCCATTTCCGTTTCATGGAAACCGGTTTTCTTTTTTTTTTCTTTTTTTTTTTTTTTTTTTTTTTTTTTGGTGCATACCATCTACTAGTTGGCCAGTTGTGTACAAATCCCAAGAGCGATAAGAACCTTCTATTATGTCTGAAAATGAGACAATTTTCAACGAACGAGATCGGAGATACGCCGCTGTACAGTGCATGCTCTCTACCGATACAAGTTATGACAACGGGACCATTTCCAGCACCCTCAAAATGCAAATTCGGACAGTTCAATGCTTGAGGGCACATCTCGACAAAGTTTCCGGCCACGGTTATGGTCTTTGGCATGGTTCCAAGTGAGAGCCACATCATGCCACTTCACATCTCTGAAATCGTCTTGAAAGTCAACACCAAAGTGTATACTGAAGAGTGTGGTAATCCCTTGGTGCAAACAGGTGGCTATTTGGCAGACTCTGGATGTGGCAGTGGGACTCGGCACCGGCCCACAAGTCCAAAGAGAATCAAGCTTGGCTTCAAAAGGAGTGCTACGATTTGTATCCTACTCTCATTGTTCCCCTTTTCCCCCGACATGAATCCCCTGAACTACTTCGTTTGGTCATACATCAAGAACATTACCAACATGACCTCCCACAACACGAAAGCCAGCCTGATCGCCGCCATCCACCAAATATTCACCAAGCTCCCACTGGCGCTTGTGGAAAAGGCATGCTTTTAGTTCCGAACCCGTATCGAAGTGGTGATTGAGGCTGAAGGCAGCTACATTGAATATATGTCAGTTCTACTACATAATCAAGTTACTTGAATTGATTTTTTCAATAAAAGTTTTAAAATAAAGCTGCAGTGCTGTTTTCTTTGGGGCGATGCTTTTATCGTTTCTTGTCTGTATTTACTTATTTTTAAACTAAAACTTAAACTAAAATCTATAGATAATCCCCACGAGTGTGTGTGTGCTTTTTTTTTATTATTATTTTTTTCTTTTGAAGATTGTAACGCAGGGTATGGGGCATCTAAACCAGCTGCCAACATTGTCCTGCTTTTTATTGAAACCAACCGAGAGCTCTTTTTAGTATTCTCGTTGTTCCCTTAAGTGCAATTGTCTAGATCTCTTTTGCACTTGGTTAACCAGGAATATTAGTTAGGTAGGACTTCAGGTTCTTCTTCATAAACCCTGTGGCACCTATAATAACTGGTATGATTGATATCGTCCTAAGATTCCAGTTTCTTTTCATATCATACATGAGACCTTGATATTTGGTCTGTTTCTCCCTTTCGGCTCTGTTCAGACCTCCATCATTAGGGAAACTCACTTCAACCAAGGATGCCTCTCTCTCTCTCTCTCTCTCTCTCTCTCTCTCTCTCTCTCTCTCTCTCTCTCTCTCTGACTTATTCCATATAACTATGTCAGGTTTCACAGCAGCGTTTTCAAGTTAGGTGACTGTAGGGATTACATAGTCGTAATATATAAGTCATTTCCAACTGTTCTTTCAGGTTGATGTTCCCAGGCTGCTACATTGGGTGTTTAATTTTTTACAGATGGTCCAGTGGATGTACATACATACTCCATCATATCCCGTTGTGTAGTAGCCACCCCCCAAAAGAACCTTGCAACTTGATACTAGATGACTCACACTTTCCAATTCCGTGTGGCAGAATCCGCATTTGCTTTTAAGTTTGAGAAAATATATGCACATTTAACATATGTTTTTACGGTAAGCAGAGATGCGCCATTGAATTCCTCCGTGCAGAAAAATTGAACCGATGAACATTTCTCGCCACTTTTTGAAGGTTTACGAAGCCGATGCAGCTGATATTAGCGCAGTTAGGAGATGGGTTCGTCGATTTCAGAGTAGTGACAAAGCATGATCCGGACACCCATGCACAGCCATTATCAAATCGCTGGCAAAAATGCATTAAGAATAGTCGTGACTATGTAGAAAAAATTTAACATGTCCGTCACGTTTATATTTAAGATAAAATTTTCATTAGTTTGTCACACTTTTGTTTTAATTATCAACTAATTATGATATAACTTGTCTGTCATGCTTATGTTTAAAAAAAATAAAAAGTTTATAGTAAAATATTTAGAGATTTATAAAGAATCCGAATCGGCAGTTGCATCGGAATCGGGAATTTAGTACGGAATCGGTAATTGTATCGGAATCAGGAAAAATATTGGAATTGTCCCATCACTATTATTTGCATTTAATTTTCGCTTTCTTAAGTGGTGAAAGAGTTACCTCCCCCTTTTTTTTTTGTTTCGCATCGCCCCCTTTTAAACGATAGACAGACAGAGAGACAGACAGATAATCCTTATCGATGAGTAATTTGCTTGTTTATTTATTTATTTATTTGCGGACTGTTATCCTCCTCTTATCTCGCTTTCTTCTTTGGATTTATAAAGCCAAAAGATCCAACCTTGATCGCCCTTTGGGCGCCTCTGGTGCACTGGATAAAGGCGTTGAATCTCTTCGCTTTCTAGGTGAGCATTGTCTGAGGATAGCGGTTTCAATCCTACCCAAAGCAGACCAGAGGATTAGTTGGCCAAAATATGGTGAGACGACAACAACTATGGAAGGCAGTAATTGCTGAGGATACAGTTAAGAGACTCAGCATTCCTATCTCGTTGCGGTTATCCACCTGACGAAGGCCAGAGGAATAGTTAGCCGAAACGTCGTGAAATAACAACTATAAAGATGAGGAAAACAGTCCGCAAATAAATAAACAATATTATTATCTTTTTTCCAAACGGATCGATTAAAGAAACACATCGTTTGTTTTCAACAGAAAAAAAAACGAAGAAGGGATTGAAACTAATGAGGAAGTAATGGAGAAGTTCGGAGAAAATATGATCGGACATTTATTTCTGGTTCAAGTTTCAAGGGTTTCTTACCAATTTGACCCCGCGTTTTAATTAAAGGAGAATAGAAAGTGGATCTTCGCTTTACTTTCAGCAACCGCGTAAATCTCGTTTCTTTATTTTGCTGCTTTGCTTAGTAGTCACATTCTATGAGTGATGTTTCTGACAAAGACGGAAAAATTGCTGTTTTCTAGACCAGAATCTATTCTATCCAACATTTATCGTTGGCAAGTTTGTTCTACTTTTTTTACCTTGAAGTATTATTTTAGCCTCTTACATTAAGTGACTTCATGTGTTGGTAATGTTTTCGTTTTGCGGCATATCAGCCAGAAATGCCTTTATTAACAACACGCAAAACTAAAACTTCCCAAAACTGATCGTAAAAAAGAATAACATTTAAACACAAACGCATATATTTGAATCTATGTAGTTTTTTACAGTGAGTAATCAAGAAATACATAGAATAATAAAAATCTGTTCTACATACGTGCGCGGTCGCTTCAATTTTATTCTTTTTGATGCTGAATCAAATAATTTTGGAAAGGGTTTTTATGTGTCGCCTTCTTTATATCTTTGAATATTTATTATTTAAAGTCTTTGATGCTTCAAGTTCTTTATATGTTCAAGTATTTAGTCATAGTATTTAGTTTGGTTGTTTTTGATTTATAGCATGGCAACACATTTTGGGTTATTTAATGCCAAATTCAGTCATTTCGGAAAAAGGTATTACGTTTCAAGTTATTTATATCTTTAAATATTTATTCATACAGTTTGGTTTGTTGTTTTTTGTTTCAGATTTTGCAGAACATGATTGAGTTTTGTAAAGGGAAAGGAAACAAACAATAGCATCAATGTTTGGTGCATTTTAGGCCAGGAAGTTCGTATCTTCAGACAGGCTGATCTGGTAACATCAGTCCTATACCATGAGCAAATGTGTTAATAACTGTGGCCATCATATAAGCAGAGAGTTATTTATATGGACATGTCCGTCTATAAAGTAGTAAATGTTAAAGCGAAACCGTTATATTCAAATTAATCCAGAAACTGGAGTGGGGCGATTATGTAACACGATATAACCCTCATATGCCGAACAGACACAAATTATCTTGCTTATGACCTGGGGTTAAGGGTGTTTGCACTTGACAAAAAATGTCCCATATGCCCAGAGGGAGGATATGATACAGTCCTAGTCAAAATTATAAGATGACTTAAGAAAGTAAGCGTTTACGCATAATATCGAATTTTTAATCAAACAAATGGTTGAAACTATTGCCAAAAGGGAAAATATGATGGAAAAAAATGAAATCTGCTTCATTCAAAACCTTAACCCTCATCTAATAATTATTTTTTAAAAAACAAACATTTTCACCTGGTCAAAATGATAAGACCACTGAAAATTTATCTAACAAAAGGCAATTATAAATTACTAAAAGTGGTTTCAATATTTAGTATAGCCTCCATTATTACGAATTACTTCAAAAATTCTCTTCGGCATGCTTGCGACGAAGCGAAGGAATGTTATCCCATGTACTGAAAACTGAATCAGAAAGTTCCTTTATCGAATCATACTGGGTTCCATCCTTGAACACTTCTTTTGCCATCCATCCTGAAAGATTTTCAATGGGATTGAGGTCCGGAGAACATGCTGGATGATCTAACAATTCTATATTATTTGAAGAAAAGTATTCTCGTGCTTGTCGAGAAGTGTATATCGCAGCGTTGTCTTGCTGGAAAACCCAATTTCTTCCACACAGACGTGGACCTTCAGTCCTGATAGAAGCATTTTCAAGCATTGAAATGTACTTCAATGATGTTTGCCGGCCTTTCACTACTTGCAACTTTAGGGTCCCAGCTGACGAGAAAGCACCCCCGATCATTAAAGTCCCTCCTCCACTATGCCGAGTTGAAAAAGTCTCTTTGGGCAAATTTTTATCATGCCAATAGTGCTGAAATCCATCTGGACCATCTAGATTAAACTTTTTCTCATCGGAGAAAATTACATTTTCCCACTTCTCTTCATCCCAAGTCTGGTATTTGGTGGCATATTTAAGTCGGTTAGTTTTGTGCTGTTCAAGAAGACGTGGTTTCTGCAGTCGCTTTAAATGATTGAACCCCTTCATTTTCAGATGGTTTCTGATGGTTTTAGGACTACATTCTGCTGCTGTTTGGCTTTTCAATCGACTTTAGCTCATACTAGAGGGGATTTTTTTAACTTCTTCTGATACGGCGATCCAGTGATGGGGTTATTTTTTTTTTATTTATTTATTTATTTTTTATTTATTTATTTTTTTTTTTTTTGTCGACCTGGATTCTTTTTGTGCCCATATTGATCTGGATTTCTTTAAAAATTTGTGATGACCGTTTTGCTATGATTGACTTCGTTTGCAATGGATCTATGGGAGAGTCCACCCCTATTGAGCTCAACGATCCTTCCTTTCTGAAACTCTGATAATGTTTCCCTTTTGCCATTTATAATTTACTAAGATGTTTTTTATCCACGAACAAGTTGCTTTTAGTAACATAGAAAGGTTTTCGTATTCATTTTTTTCAAAACTAGCCGATTTTATTAAAGTGGTCTTGTCATTTTGACCAGGTGAAAATGTTTGTTTTTTAAAAAATAATTATTAGATGAGGGTTAAGGTTTCGAATGAAGCAGATTTCATTTATTTCCATCATATTTTCCCTTTTGACAATGGTTTCAACCATTTGTTTGATTAAAAATTCGATATTATGTGTAAACGCTTACTTTCTTAAGTGGTCTTATGATTTTGACTAGGACTATGCTTTTATCGAGATGTGGAAGAAAATTAATTTCTCAACGAAGTAAAATAAAAAAAAATTTTGAGACGCATGGTCTAGCTTAAAGTATTGAAAAATATCGCTGTAAACTACATGTTTTATATTAAGCCAGAAACCACCCTGCAGGTGATGATAATAAAAGGTAAAAAGATATTACGAGAGAGAAAGGGAAGAGAATTAAAGAGTAAATTAATTAAGGGAGAGGGAGAGAAAAGGACTTCGGGGGAAAGAAAGAAAAAGGAAAAAGATAATTAGAGAGCTGGATTAAGAGAAAGAGAATAGGAGAAGGGGTAATCTCCAACTGATAGAGGAGGAAATGCTAATCTCAAAGTGATGGGGGTCGGAATTTTGGTTTCTATAAAACCGTTTGTTTTTTAGCAGATGTAAGAGACTTGCTCATTAGTCGTGGGACCGTACGCATCAGTTTGGAGGCTTTAGTTCAAAAACTGGATACATCTCTAAAAGAGTAGAAAAGCTCTTCCTCCTTTAACTGAGCAACCATCTGAAAGAATCCAAGTTGAAAAAATCCTGCATCTTGAAACTGTTAAGAACCCAAATAGTTTAACTTTCCTTGCACGGTTGTATCTGGAAATGTCTTATGAATAATTATTCTTATTCATAAGAAATTTATCTCTGAGTAATAATTGATTATTTAATTGCTTGGATTTGAAAATATTGTTTTTTATAGCCCAGATTTCCCGGAGAGAGGCGATATATCAGCCATTCACTAGAGCACTACAAAAAAACTCAACTGCAGCATCTGATGACAAGGGGCAAGTCAGCATGTTAAAAGTATTACCATATAGACTTAAGGTCGTGCATGTTTTGTGCGCTCTGAGCATCAGAGTGGTAGTGGTAGTTCCAGTAAAAAGTAAGAGTCTGGCTACATTTGAGGGGTCCATCACTTGACGAAGACTTAGGGTTTACCATGGGACTTAGGGCTAGCCTTTGCGTTTAGGGATTGGAGACAGTCTGGTTACACTAATTGATCCTGTGAGGCGAGATTGTGGCGAACACATTCGATATCGGTTACTCTAAAATTTTACCAAACCAGTGTGAAAATTTTGCTGTTAACTGCTTTGCCTCCTGTTTTTAAACTAATAATATTGTAACAGTCTGGCTCCACCATTAAATGACGACTGACGTGCCGATTCAGCATTTTAAGCAATGACGTATGCATGACGTCATGGAAGGGAATGCATATATAGGCAAAAAGATCAGAAGGAAGAGGGGGAGAATAAAAGAGAAGAAAAAGGAAAAGATGCGTGGTGATTGAGAAGTTACGCTAAAGTATGCGAGTCTCTTCCTCTTACTCCTTTTGAAACAAGCCGGCTAGTCTGGCAGCAATGTCTGGTGCAGTGTATTGAGAGCCAGCTGTGTCTGGTTGCATCTCTTGAAAGCCGTTTGTTGCCGTGTATTGAGAGCTGGCCGACGTGACGGTTAGCTAAAGAGAACAACAATGTTATAATTTGAAATATCTTAATGATAAACTTACCGTTTGATTAAATGTAATGCTTCAACTCGGTCATAAACTACAAAAGTCCTTAAGATACGACGAGCGTATTGGCAGGTCATCGAGGTCAATCTCTGTGAAAAGAAAAAAGGATATTCTCAATATGCGTCTATTTATTATTTGCAAAAAATAACTTTGCAAACTTAAGCGTGACAGACCAATGAAAATGATATTTCAGACTTAAGCGTAATAGATTGCATTTATTTGCTTCCACACGGAAGCAAATTAGACACAAGGTCGTGTTTTAAATGTGGAGTGAGGGGGAGGGGAAACTAGCTACCTCGAGGGAGTACTCTGACAGGGTCAAAAGTGACAATTGGTATGAAGGGTTTCCCCTATATTGACCAAAACTGATTGCTTCAAGAACAATGGTCTGATATGTGGGGTTGCCCCCACACATTACTTTGATTGCAGCATCTGAAGAACAGATACTACACTTTGATTTATTAAATCTTTTATTCGGGCTAAAATTACAATGTAAGTTCAAACTGAACAAAAATCTTAGGCACAAGGCCAACTCACTTTGATCTTTGCCTCCCGGGCCAAGAAGGCCGGGGGGCGATTACTTAAGCGTAATAGATCAATGAAAGCGCTATTTCAAGCATTAGGTTGACAGACGTACGCGTATTTCAAACTGAATCGCGATAGGTCGACGAATATGCAACAAAGAAAATAACATTATAATTGCTACATATTAATTGCTTTGTCATTTTAAAAAGCTCTGAAATAAATAAACAGGTTCTTTTATGTTGATTCAATTACTCCATTTTTTTTTAAATTAAAAATAATTGAATCAAGGCCTGTGATATGACTTTGGTTAGTTGTTTTGTTTTATGGCATATCAACCCTTTTTGGTTTATATAATACTGAATCGGAATTCATTTTGGTAAAAAAAAAATGCTTCAAGTTTTTATATCTTCAAATATTTATTCATTGTGTTTGGTTTGGTTGTTTTGTAGAGAAAAACAATGTCTTTGTTGCTTCGCAGAATACGATTGAGTTTTGCAAAGGGAAAGAAAAAGAAAACAATAACGTTTTAGATCAGGAAGCCAGTATCTTCAGGCAGACTGATCTTCTAGGAGTAATAATAAAGCTATCCGTACTAGTTTGACTTGTTTGTTTTAAATCTTTTTTGTGTTTCTTATATTTGGAATTTATGAGATAATTATAATTAAATTTGAAATAAGAACGTGTTCCTTCATAAGATAGTATGTGCATTAAACCTGTTTGCTAATCATTTTGTTTAAGCTGGGGATGGAGCATTCTACCGGATGCCAGACATTCACCCGCTATCTCATACATTCCAACCGAGAGATCTTTTTAAGATTTTAAGCGTTCCTTTTAGTGCATTTGTTTGAATCTCTCTTGCATTTGGTTCACCGGGTATATTTGCAAAGTAGTTTTTTTTTAATTATTTTTCATGAGTCTAGTTACTCCTATAATTACTCGATTGGTAGAGATCTTCCTAAGATTCCGGTTTCTTTTTATGTCGTACTTTGGTATTTCGTAATCCTTTCCCTCTCATCTTTTGGTCTTCGAGCCAAGATCAAAGTGTAGCATCTGTTCTAGTGCCCGACTTACATTTTTTTGTTCTCGGTTAGGGGAGGAGAAATCCTTCGCGACTGAGACAATTTTTTTTTAAATATCTTCCTCCACATTAAAAACCGACCTTGGTGTCTAACTCTGTCCTCGTGGGGAAGCAAATAAATAGGGACCCAGTATCATTCGGATCGGTTGTTTTTTCTGTTTGGTTTGTTTTTTTGTTTTTTGTTTTTTTCGGCATATCAACCCTTTTCAGGTTATTTAATGCCGAATCCAGTGATTTTGAAGAACAATTTTTTTAATAGAATTTTTTTTTTTCAATTCGGTTTATATTTAACCCATAGTTGGGACCCTAACAGGTACTACCACTCCGGGGTCAGAGTGGGCCTGGGAGCAGTGGCAATTAAAGAGTGGCTCCACACTAACTTCTATTAAGGATACTTCTTTCTCCTTGTCCCATATCACTATGTCAGGTTTAATAGTTCTGTTTTCTAGGTATGTAGATGTAGGAATTGTATAGTCATAGGGGATGGTGTATGACTTATTCCCAACTGTTTTTGTTTTCTGTTATATGTACCAAAGTCTTGTTGTTGCATTCGATATTCAACTTTTTACAGATCATCCAATGGTTATATTTCCACACTCCATTGTGTTGCATTGTATAGGTGCATTGTTTTCCCTCAGCAAAACCTTATAGATTGATATCAGATTGCTTACACTATCTACTTCTGTGTGGCAGAACCTGCACTTATTGTTATTGTTGACACCACTCATCTACTTAAAAGCATTGTTCATCAAACTTAGATCTTGGCCAGCCATTATAAAACTCTCTTGATCATCGTGTAGAGATCCTTTTTTTTAGCCAGTCTATAGAGCCTTCCTTTAATTCTATATAGTCCTGCGTGAATTAATCCAGAAAATACTTGGCACGCTGTTGGTTGGCCCATTTTTTCTAGTTATTTTGCAATTGAAAGTCTTAGTGTATTATTGGCGACTTTTTCGGGCTATTTCCTATTATCAGTGTTAGGCGATAAAAATGCTATTATCGGCCAACAAAATGTTATTTGTAACTTAAGCATGACAAAGACAGGGAGACCCGCTTAAAAGTAGCCCAGAAAAAAATCTAGTAGAGAAAAGGAACATTTTTTTATTGTTTAAATTACCTGTCGTATTATAAAATATGCTGAAAAGGGCTACTTTTAAGTGTAGTTTTAATAGTGGCTGAGGTTCGTCTTAACATTATTCTAGCAATCTAATCACATATTTGAATCATTAAACCCCTTTTTTTTTTTTGTCAGTTTGAGATCTGGTTTGGTCATTTAAAGTGTACTTTTCCAGGCATTACGTGCTCCTTCAGAAGGTGGGGTTATTTCCAACCAGGTAAGTAAACTCTCTATCGGAAATATCTTACGTGTCTATTCTCGGCTATTTTAGTATCCGACCGAAGTGCCCCTTTTATAAGGAGCCAGTTCTTCCCCCCCTTTCCGGCTTTGTCATACACCTTGATGTAATGGAGAGCAAGTCAATCCCGACCCCCAACCGCTGGTAGATAGACTCTTTTATAATGATGGACAATTGTATCTAAAATGCTGCTGCAAGGGTTACAGATCGACAAACTGGCAGATTAATAAACAACCTCTTTCATCGAAATGTGCAGATCATTTTGTTTGATCAAAAAGGAAATATATATGAAAAATTCTTACCGGTTCCATTATTCGCAGAGCTTCCAACTTGGCAGAATTTGAAGGAATCATAAAAAGGATCTTTTCAGCCTATATAAAAACAATAAACAAAATTAATATTTTGTAGAAATTGCATATAATAAAGTTACAAATTTATTTTATAATAGATCGAAAACTAAAACTTTATTGGACATTACTTTATTCGTAGATTTTAGTACGAATCATATGTATATATTTTGAACATGAAAAATATTATTAAAACCGCCAAAATATCTTCAAAATCTCTTACTTCATCAATGGCAATTCACCCTTAAAGATAATCACAAACAGAAATTTAGTAGAAATGCGTTGTATGCTACATTCCCACAAAAAAATTACGTGATTCGGTCGATGTACGATTGACCTTTCTCGCGTGTTTAGTCAGTAAATTTCAAACTTAGTTGATGTTGGTTCTACGTAAAAAGGAATTATAATTTTCAAAGGTATTATATTTTATTCGAATTTGAAAGATATAAAAATTAAATAAAATAGTAACAGAAATGCGCAGGGGTACGCAGGTGTTCTTAATCATTCCCGGGAAGCGCCGGATGCGTCCCGAAAATGGTTAATGACTATACCTAAATCTATCTCAATTAATGTCACCTCCTCATATATAATTTATTTGACATAATTACAACATTTTATGTTATTAAATGTGAAAATTAAAACTTCTGATCTGAATTGAAAGACCTACATCAGATCCATTGCCAAAACCACTGAAAAAAATGGTGAGATCGTTCCAAAGTATCTCACTCCCGACGTAATTCTCTGCTTGTACAAGAGTCCTAAGATATGTCCTAAGATGAAGTACTGTTGCCACATCTTTGTTGGAGCTCTTCAGAACACCCTTTCCTGTCTTAATACGATACAAAACCGACTTTTAAGTCTAGTGGACGATGACCTTTTCGCCTCCCTACTACATCTCTCTCGCATAAGAGACGATGCGACTCTATCTCTGCTCTATCGTTACTTTTATGGCATGTGCTTGAGCTCCAATCTATGATTTCTCGCTGAAAAACGTTCGCAACAAATACTCGCCTAGCTACAATAACCATTAACAATTTTCCTCACTCTCTATCTGTGCCTTAAACTAAACGAAAGTTTCATGAGCAGAGTTTGTTTGCTAGTATAATGCAATATTGTATCTACTTCCCGGCTGACTATAACATGGTCGTCTTCATGTCTAATGTAAATAAATTCATATTGAGTCGTCTTCTTAAATAACACTGGTCAAAAAAAATTGTCATGGTGACTAAGATGTTTCAGCTGTTTTTTACCTGATTTGAAAGCGCTGATTCCAGAAATGCTGTCACTTTTTTCTATCAGATCTAGTTTTTCTGCTATGGTATACCCCTCCCTCTGTAGGAAGCTGATAGCTACAATAAAAACTGGCAAATCGAAGAAAGAATATATTGAGGTAACTTTAAGACATGAAATTACATCAAAATGTTCGCAATTAAAGCTAGGAGTTTTAAAAAAAATCTAAGCATAGACATCATTGTCCATAAATTGACTTTTTACTGATTTTCTAAAATGGGGAATTCCGCCATCATTGTACTTGATAGACCAATAGTCGTCTGCAAGCATGGTGGCATCCAAACAACCTTGATAGCGAACTTCCATGTCGCTGATGTCTTGATGGAAGCGCTCTCCTTGCTCATCGCTCACATCACCCAGATTTTCTGGAAAACAGGCAAGATGGCTGTGAAAAAATGGGACTTGATGCTCATATTTGCACCCAGTTGATGGAGACTTATGAGTAATATTTCAACAAACTCTTTGTAGTTGGGCGCCTTTATTTTCCCCCAAAAGAATTTTACTACATTCATAAAGGCCGTCCAGGCATTCAATTCTGCAGGATTCATAAAATGAAAGAAATTTGCGTCATTCATTAAATTTTGAATCTGGGGCCCATCAAAAATTTCAGCTTTCAATTTCTCTATGGTTAGGCTTGGAAATTTCATGCAAATATTTTTAAAGCAGTCGTCATCTTTCTCAAGAGCCTTCACAAACTATTTTATGGTGCCAAGTTTTATGTGATGAGGAGGAAACAAAATTTTCGAACGCCCAACCAAAGGAGTAGCTAGAACATTCAAAGAGCCAGGAATCAGTTCACTGGGCACCGGACCAATTTTTTTTTATCCAGTGCTCTGTTATTGCCCTGCTATCCCACAAACACAAGAAGCAAGGAAATTGTGTATCCACCCTGTAGCCTGAGAGGAAACCCAACCATTTTCAAATCGACACATATGATCCATTGGTGGTGTCTGTCTTTTCCAGAAAAAATTTGATTTCATCATATTTTTCTTTGCGGGACGTTAAATGGCCTAGAGAAACTTATCCGTATAAGTTTCTATTGTAAAGAACACATTTTAAACTTCTTTTGAAATTGTCTATAAAAAAATGTTAATCTTACTGTTCGACACCAAGCTGCCGCAGCAGACCGGCAACGTCGTTACAATATATTATGTCGTTTTCCTGGGTGAAATATGGCAAGAATTCAATATAGTGTTTTCTATAGAAGGTTATAAGAATTACAGGCGGAAGCAGATATTTTTTTTCTTGGAGTCTTGAAGCTAAAAGTTCAGAAGATTCTTTGAAAAAGTTGAGCTCTCTAATCAGATTATTAAGTTCTCCTTGAGAAAAAAATCTATGGTAGTGAAGAAGGAGGAAAACTGACATCTGAAACAGTGGCTTCACTACGGTCAGTGGACAAAACAGATGCTTGGTCTTCCTTAGAACCAGGCAATTCCAATTCGGGCAAGCATTTAAACACTGGAACAGAAATTTCATTGCAGTGTGGAATTGGCCTAATTGCAGACTTGAGGCTTGGATAAACCAACGTTCCTGTTCTTCGTGTTAATTCCCTTCGTTTTGACTTCAGAGAACTAGCAGTCATCGAAATGGTTTTTCGGTTCACGCCGGACCATTGGAATACCAAAGCGGGGTGAATTTCTATTCTTTTTTTTTCTTTTTTGTCCACTGTTGAAGATACTCAACATATTGCTTGCATGCAATATGGGGTGCCCGTGCCACAGTGGGCCCAGAGGTGGAAATAGCCAAAATAAAAAAGTCTCAACAAAGATTTTTACAGGCTATAAACGTCATCTCCATCCAATTTCTGAATCAACAAAAAAAAATTAGGTCTCTAGCACATCATGGAGAGATTCTATCGCAATTTGAAATCATGCCAAAGTCGGTCACGCGTCGCGTCGCGGAACGATATGATTACGGCCTTATCTTGATCTTGAAGTAAGCAAGATAAGCACACTTCCAAAATTTCTGTTGGATTGCAACGCATATTCCTCGCAAATACAACAAAACACATTTGGATTGTTTAAACAACGTCGGCTAAATTTTTTCAATATTTTTATTATACAATAATTTATGCTCCAAACAACTGAACGGATTTCAGAGAACCTGCACAATAAGTAATTGTTAATCAGGTAGTTTGCTAAAAAAAAAATTTATCACGACCGTTCATTTTAAATAAGAACTATCCATAATATACAATCCTGATAATTTCGATGAAAGGGTATTTCGTCTTTGTAATATACTGCTTGGATAACTACTGTTTATTATGCAGATTTGATGGAGACATATGTAAATCCGTTGAGTTGATTTAGATTAAAATGATTGTAAGATGATCTAATAAATTTGCTCTAAAAACCTGCAACGTAAGTAAAATAATGCAACTTTATTAGTTCCTGTTTGACTTATAAATGAATTCCTAACATTAAGAGAATAAACCTCACTTTGACCCCAAAATCAACAAAAACATACCACAATCGGTAGGCTTTTTTACTACTCAGTGTCCATTTCTTACCAACTACATATCTCATTGTATAGCAAATTTGACTTTTACTTTAAGTTTTGTGATGTCAAAATCAATTAGCATACACTTGTGCGCAAAAAAATGGACCAAACAAATTTTATTGCACTAAAAGCTATATTGAACAAAGAACAATTGAACAAGGAAACTTAAACGAGACTAATAACACAGAACAAGACATTTCGTTTAATAAATGCTTAGGATGGAATCGCATTCCCTTTTGATTACTTTATAAGATCAATCCTTTTAGACACGCTCTCAACCAAAGTGGAACACTGTGAAGAGGAGATGTTATTCCATCCGCTTTGCACAGCTTCCCACAGTTTCTCAGAAGTATTTTTGGCCAATGCACGAGATATTATGGACGAGATATTATGGACGAAATATTCTCGATTGGGTTTAAATCATTCATCTAGCTAAAATATCACATCAATTGAATTATCAGAAAAACATTTTTTGTGACTTTAGCAATGTGTGCAGGGGGCATTATCATGTTGAAAAATAATGTTCTGGGATATTCCCAGCTTCTGGATACTTAGTTACAGTCCTGTTTCTAATATTCGATTGTATTCCTTTGCATTGATTGACTTCTCACATCTAATAAGTTCCCCAACTCCTTATCCTTGTTGCAGTAAAAGTTCCCCATACCATTATCCGTCTATTCCCGTGTTTAATTGTCGTTTTTATGCAACGGCGAAAATCTTTCTCCAGTTCTTCGATTGCACTGTTCGGGGGCATCGGGAGCATCACTAACAAAGACAAAATCTTGATTCATCTACCCAGAAAACATTCCTGAACCAGTCTGTATCTTTCTTGGCATACCACGAGAAAAATTTCTTTCTATCATTGATGTTCTTCTTAGAGAAAAATGGCTTCTTTTAGAGGAAAATCCTATTTCTTTCATTCGTCTATATATTGTATATCTAGAAAGAGAATTTTCAGCTCCTGTCTTGAATTTTTTGCTATGGTCAATATAAGTTTTCTTCAAAACAGTTATTTTTAGCCTGTGGTCATCCTTCAAAGTGGATGCTCTAGGACGAACAGATCCAGATTTCCCTTTTACCAAGCGTTCGACTTCGAACCGTTGACTAATTCGTTTCACTATGGAAAGAGATGTTTTCATATTTTCTTTTCTTAAAATATCAAAAATCTGCTTGTACGTCATTTTGAACTGCCTTAATCCTGCAATTCGGTTTTTATATTTTCGCCAAGATGCGGTCTCACCATTTTTGGGAATAATTTTTCCACTTATTATTATAAGCTATAATAATAATAATGATCTGCTAAATAGAAGTTTTCAGTTAAAATTAACAAATATTCATGAAAAGTATTGAAAAATCGATTTCTTTCTTCTTTCACTCTTGACCCATTTTTTTTTTTTTTTTTGCTTTTTTTTTTTTTTTTTTTTTGGTACATCACAATAATTATGTTGTTTTGGGCGAAAAACAAGAAAAAATAGGCTCCGTTATTCAATCCCAGACAACGCGGAGTCACCTGGATAATTTAACAAAAATGTTTTACGTGTGTTAGGTATTCACTTTTGACAGAGTGTTTATATTTCCAAGGAAATTTCCTTTATTTGTTTCATAATAATAAAAATGTTTTAGCAAATAGAAACGTTCGGATGAACACTTCCAGTTGGCATTTGAGAAAATACGTTAGAAGATAAACATGTTAGTTTATGAGGTGTAAGGTACCTGCAAACACTTCGTAGCATAAACTGGCTATGTTTTCGCAAACTAAACGTGTTTTCACTTAAAAATAAGAACATATAAACGCGAAAAAAAAAACAGATACAGTAAAAGAAAAAGTTACACGGTTTTAACCATTTATTTTCGAATATTACTTTTAATTTTATAAACCAAAATAAAAATTGTTACCTAATATATAAAAAGCAATATGTCAGTCTGTCTCCATATTTTCAAACTCTATCTCCTCCAAAAGTCGCAGAGCGGCGCTAGGGGCCTCAAATGATTGGATTTTTTACGGACCGTTCTTTTATGGGTCTTTAGCCGGTTAAAATAGTTTTTAAGGGGTCAAAATGGGTCAAAATTAAAAAATTGTTATACATTTTGTACATTCATTTTAATTTATTTTTAATCTTTAATTTTTAATCTATTCATATGCGTGTTACGTTGGTACAGTTTTGAATGCCATAGCTTTGGTTTCGGTTCTAGCTGATGGTACACAAACACTTTTTTACTTTTGAAATCACGACTTTATAATAATCTATCTATCTTCTCTTCTTCTCTGCTATATATCTTCTATTTCTATCTTTTTCTTTTCTATCTGTCTATCTCCTATCTATCTTCTTCTTTTATTCTATCTATCTTCTATCTATTCTATCTTCT
Source organism: Euprymna scolopes (assembly GCF_053919585.1). Classification (NCBI taxonomy): domain Eukaryota; kingdom Metazoa; phylum Mollusca; class Cephalopoda; order Sepiida; family Sepiolidae; genus Euprymna; species Euprymna scolopes. Next base: position 161,135,362 of record NC_136482.1, on the reverse strand, counting down.
ATTCTATTCTTATACATATATATATATATTATATATATATATATATATATATATATATATAAAATGAACTCATTTTTCCCCGTGTGAGCTTGACAGTAATAGGATTAAAAATCACGACATTATATTCAAATGTAATGTCCCCACACTTCAGCACAGGATCTGAGGTGTGCTATAGGCCTACTACACTTACAGTTCCTTGATATTCATACATCTCTATATTTTTTCCGGTAAGAGTTCACTGCCACAATCGGTTAGAATCAATGGAAGTTGTAAAATCTTTTCTCCCTATTCGATTCATACTCCACCCGCGACCACTTAACGCCGCTGCGAATACGTCCACAGGGGAATATACGAGGAACACCGACTTGAGTTCTTAGTTGCTTAAAAAATATGGATTGGCATTTTTCCATCGGGTGAAACGACTTTACATTTCAGTTATTCTGTGGATTACTTGTGCCATTTTATAAATTTCTTCTTCTTTTCTTCCCTTTATATATTTTTTCTTTTTTTTTTTTTTGTTGGGGGTGTGGGTTGCGATTCGAAGGATTACTTAAACAAAAAAAACTAACATTGGATTCCAGTTTTTACAAGAAACTTTAACAGTCAGCTGCCAGCGTTCTTCAAATCTTGCACCGATTAGTCGCTTTAATATTTTATTTACTGTCTTTATACTTCTATTATGTTTGCACTGATTCTGTGGATTACTTGTGCCATTTTATAAATTTCTTCTTTTTCCCCCTTTTTTCCCTTCTATTTATATTTTTTCTCTTTCTGTAGTGGGGTGGGGGTGCGATTCGAAGGATTACTAAAACGAAACGAACTAACATTGGATTCCAGTTTTTACAATAAAACTTTAACAGTCAGCGACCAGCGTTCTTCAAATCTTGCATCGATTAGTCGCTTTAATATTTTATTTACTGTCTTTATGCTTCTATTATGTTTGCACTGATTTCATACGTGATACTAGAGGGGAGAGCTGACTTCCTATTTTCGGATTAGTTACTTATTCATTATTTATTTCTATATATTGCATTTCTGAGAGTTTCATTAGCACAATTACTATTACGCTATCGATATTGGAATCAGGCGAAATTCAGATTGGTTAACAGCGACAACAAAGAAAACAATAAAAAAAGAAACAAAACAGACCAAAAAAAAAAACAATATTAAAAAAATTTAAAAAACGGTTTTCTGGTTTTATTTATTAATTTTTTTTTTTCATTGAAACAAAGCAAAATAAATAAATAAAATATAATAAACATATTTTAATTATGCACGGAATGTTTTATTTTTTTTAATTTTGTTTTTCCATTTAAAAAAAAATGAGATTTAAATAAACATATTTGCATTTTACGCGGTAACTTTTGGGGGATTTTTCTTCTTTTTTTTTGCCTTTTTGTCCCTTTGATATTCTTTCACGTTCGTTTTGTTTTTTATTCCTTTCAATTTTACGCATCATATATTAGCTAAACCAAGACGGGGGCCATCTATAAGTATAAAAGCTAAAATTTGTGTGTGTGTGTGTGTGTGTGTGTGTGTGTGTGTGTGTGTGTGTGTGTGTGTGTGTGTGTGTGTGTGTTCCTTCAACCTAAACTCGGCCTCCTTCTGCTACTACGATAATGACGTCATGTTTTACCTAGAAAAAGTTGACATTAGTTTCAACCACCTGCGAGTATTTTTGAAGCGTTAATTTTATCCGTTCTCAATTGTGTGTCTCTTTGGCGTAATGTGTCAGGTATTTTTTCCGCCTTAGCCTCGATGCTTCGGGTTTGAGCCTGTCTTCCTACATAAACCTTTTTTACATTTGTTCGCAGTTTTGCTTTGTTTTGTTTTTTTTCTAATTTTTTATAACATCGTGTTTTTTTTATATCAAAACAGGGTCCCCCTCTTACATGCACACCTCCAAACACCCGGGAAACGCCGGGTACTCCCCGCTAGTATATCTATAAAGGTGAAATTTTCTGTGTGTGTCTCTGTATGTACATTTCCCTACCAAACTACTCTGTCAATTTTCAATCTACAGACTCAAGATTTTACATAAGAGGTATTGAGATCTGGGAAAGTCCTTCCAATCGGTTTTCGGATAGAAATTTAGCTGTAAAGGAGTCAAAGTTCAACGATTCGACCTTTGAAAACTCTACTAAACTCCTCCGCCAATTTTGGGTATAAATTCTTGAAATTTTAGACGTAGACTACTTGGACATGAATAAAGCTTTTAAATTAGATTGAGACCAAGATAATAAATGTTAAGGGGTCACAATTAGAATCAAAGTTTTTAAAAAATTGACCTATGCGTTGCCCGGGTGTTTGGATGAGGATGTTGAGCAAAAAAAAGATAGGAAGGCAGGCTCGAGCCCGTATCGCGAAGGAGGAAAAGAACGGGAAAAAAACTGATCCCTTTGCTGTTATGACCATCGTCAAACCGGAAGTGACTTATTTGTAAATTAAGGCTAGACAATCAAAAGGAGAGGATAACTTTCAAAAATATCGGCGAAAAAGCGACCCCCTGTAGAAAACTGCTCAGTTGAAGGTGAAGATATTAATGCAGATGCAGCGGGCAGAACAACTCATAGCTTTTCTATATCTCATTCCCTATCACAAATGGTTACGTTTCCCTGACCAGTAAGAACAACACGCATCATTTCTAGATCTGTTTTTGACCACAGTTCCCGATTATTGTATAACGAATGTCGACAGCCCACTTGGGAATGCAGTGATAATGGTTGAAATCGCCCTAAATACTAGAGCTAAGACGGAAGAGCCAGTGCTCAAAACAACGAGATATCATAAAAAGGCTGACTGGGAAGCCATCAAAGATCTTATCAGAGATGCCCCATATTTTTTCTCTTCTTGCTGAACAGTGCACAAATGAGACCACTGAATGGTTCAAAACTATAATCGAAGCACATATTCCCATGCGGAAATTTTATAGCAAGCCCCACTCTCCCCAATGGTTTACTTCGACTTGCACAACTGCCATTGCTCAAAGGCAGCATGCATACCGCAGATTTAACCGACATAAGTCCAGTTCAAACAGACAGAAATATATAGAAGCTAGAAGTAACGTTAAGAAAGAAATAGCGACAGTTGAAAGAGAATTTACGGAAACCACTAAAAAACGCATCGAAGCACAAAAACTAGGAACTCGTGACTTCGTGAAAATCTACAACAGTGTAGTAAATAATGGGCAATCAACAATTCCCCCACTAACCAACAATCACGAGGTTGTTTGCTCAGCAACTGAAAAGGCTAGCATGCTTTCCAGTCGGTTTGCCTCAAAATCCAGGCTGGACCCTTCCAACCACCCCCTACCTGGCTTTCCTATGCGGACAGACGCCATGCTAGACGATCTGAAAATCACCCCTGCTCAAGTGCATGATATCATAAAAATCCTTGTCACTTCAAAGCATGTGGACCCGAACTCATCTCAGCTGTGCTATTAAAAAAGTGCTCAGCCGAAGCAGCTCCAGTTCTCTCCAAACTCTACAACAAATGCCTTAATGAATTTTGCTTTCCATGCTGTTGTAAAACTTCTTCTGTGGTACCAGTATTCAAGAATTCTGGCGAAAGAACTGACCCATTAAATTATCACCCCATTAACCTCCTCCCACTTTTTGTCAAAGTATTTGAGACCTTAATTAACCATGCTTTAGTCCATCACCTTACAGATGCTTAACTTCTGACTGACAAACAATATGGATTTAGACAAGCCCGTTCCACAGCAGACAGCCTAACTGTAATCTCTGAACGTATATATCATTCACGGGACAAAATGGGGGGGGGCAGAGCAGTAGCTCTAGATATATCTAAGGCTTTTGACAGGGTATGGCATGATGGTCTCCTCAGGAAAATTAGATCATACGGTATCACTGGGAGAATACTAAACATAATTAAACCCTTCTTAGATGAGAGAAAAATCCAGATTGTCCTCGACGGTCGTACATCTAAACAATATGATATGAATTCGGGAGTGCTTCAAGGGTCTATCCTTGAACCTCTATTGTTCCTGATATTCATAAATGACCTCCCCGACAAAATTGTCTCTGAGATGGGTATATATGCTGATGACACCACACTCTATCACAGGCACGATAGGAAAACAAATGAACACATATCTAAAGAAATGGCAAAAACACTAGAGGATGAGCTCCAATCTGTAGTGGAATGGGGACAAAAATGGATTGTCACGTTCAATGCCGCCAAGACTAAACTAGTTTCATTCAATAATTACAAGAAACCTTCTCTACCACCTATAGCAATGGCCAACGACTCTTTATCTGAGAGTACATCTTTCAAACTCCTTGGCCTAACGTTCACAGGAAACATGAGTTGGAACAATTACATTGAAAGTATTGTCAGGGCCGCTGCAAAGTAGGTAGGCTCTCTCTACCGTGCTAAAAAACTACTAACACCCGAAAGTATCCTGTACCTCTATAAGGCAACCATTCGCCCATGTATGGAGTATTGCTGCCATATTTGGGCTGGTGCATCTGCTACTAGTCTGTCGCTCCTTAACAAGGTTCAAAAGAGAGTCGCACATCTGATAGGTCCTGAACTGGCATCTAAGCTTTAGCCTCTGTCCCATCGACGAAATGTTGCATCACTCTGCCTGTTCTACAAGTATTTTAATAGTGAATGCTCTGACGAACTACAAGCACTTGTGCCCCCACGACGTGAACACTCTCGACAAACCCGACAGGCTGCTAAATCTCAGCCCCCCACACTGTAGAGATCCCTAGATGTAAAAGATATTTCTACTCCAGTAGTTTCTTCCCCAGAACCGCTAGACTTTGGAATTCCATTCCAGGTCCCTGCTTCCCCAACTGTACTGAAGTTCAAGTGTAACGTGAACCAACATCTTGCTGCCCAAATCCCTAAATAGTACTCCAGTAGTTGTTTCCCCTGATACTAGCCCCCTACACCAAAGTGGCAATGTGCTTTGTTTGGGGTGAAAATGTAATTTAAAAAAATTAATGTTTTTAGCCAATTTTTTTAATATTTGTCGTTTGAAAGGTCGAATTTCAAAACGATACTGATCTTGTAAAAAGCCGTCGCCTCTGTCGAAAGTTTTAGGCAGACATACATACATACATACATACATACATACATTTATATATTGGTAACTAAAAATTTTCGACCCGAACCGATGAAAAAGCTTGCTCTATCTCTGAATACCCTTTATGTCAAATTTCAAATGTTTAGACCAGAAATTGTCTGAGTAAATTGGTAGAGACCGCAGAGGTCAATTTTTTTAACTTGGGCCCCTATTATGACCCCTTAACATTTATTGTTTGGGGTTCAAATCAAGTTATTAAGTTAGATCCATGTACAAGGAACCTATATCTAACATTTCAAGTGTTTAGACCCAAAATTGTCGGAGGAGTTTGGTAGAGTTCTCCATTGTCAAATCGTCGAACATTGACCCCTTAACAGCCAAATTTCTGGCCGAAAATGGATCATAAAGATTTTCCCAAATCTCAGTACCCCGTATATCAAATTTCGAGTCTGTAGACTTAAAATTGACAAAGTTATTGCGTAGGGAAATGTACACACACAGATACACAGACACACAGATACGTTCACTTTTATAGATATAATAGATAGATATGTATATACATATATATAATTACTATTTCATATATATACATACGCATGCACACACACATACACACACATACACACACACACATATTATGCGTTATAAAGTGGTAAACATCCATGTTTCTACTTCTTCATCGATATCATCACACGCATAAGGAAGGTGAATTAAAAATGTCTGCCAAATGCGGTAATCGACAAGAACTAAATAACTGTTAAACAAATCGTGTTCTTTATTGGAAAAATATCAAGTTTATATTTGATATAAAATATTCAAGAATTTATCAATATTTCCCGACAGTCGCAGGTTATATAAATATAATTCCAAACAGAAAGATCTATGTTCGATTCTGGTGCCGTAGCGGTGCCGTTGTTTACATGTCCCGTGTCCAATCTCAATCATCGAATCGAAAACAAATTTATAACAGTTCTGCGATTAATCTGGGGAGTTGTTCCCTGCCTGTTCGAATGTTTCAAATATTGCAAAACGACAGAAGTTGATACCAGAAACAAAGCAATTCATACGAATGAATATTTAGAGAAGAGAAGAGAGATAGAAAGAGAGAGAGAGAGAGAGAGAGAGAGAGAGAGAGAGCTGTCGCTTAGCTTACATCGTAATGGAGAGAGAGAAGGGAGGAGATAGTCCTGCTCGCTGATTAGGTCAGCCATATTTATTAATAACAAAAGACACAAGAAAATTCTGGCATAAAATGAAAAATAGCAATTTTCGGCGACAGTTTCCAAGAAAATTTAGAAAAGCGATATTGAAATGGTTCCTGTTTTTACATATAAATTTATTTGCACATAGGAACTTGGTGTGATGTTTTCCAAATTCACCAATTGAAGAATACATTTACCTTGAGACAAAATAAAAGTTTAAAAAAAAATAACTTATGAATGAATTGTTTTATTTTATTTATTTCATTTATTTATTTTTTGTCAATTATTTTTATTTTGTTTCCAACTTTATAGGGACTTTGCTTTTATTCATTTTCTTATTTTCACCTTTATATTTTAAGTGAAAAGAAAAACTACTATACGCAATATATAAACTAATATGGTTCAATTATAGCATAGGAACGAATAGAATATCTTACTTACATTACTTAGTTTATTGTTGGATTTAAATTATATATTTCAGCCTGAAGTAAAATTCTAATTTACTATTTTAAAGTTTTCAATGTTTAATCCAATAATTTCGGCGATATCTTAATGCACGTTCCTTCCCATGTCTTTCTATCCTCTCATACTCTATGTGGTCATTTTCTGTAGTACCAACTAATATTGGTGCCACTATGTCATTTACTTTCAAGAATTTGTCTTATTATTCTTCTTCTTATCCATTTATTTAATTCTTTCATTTCTGCTTGTGTGATGGTGCCCGCTTTCAGTAAGACAGCTTGTTGCCCAATTGCTTACCGTCGATTGCTGCTCCGCATACTGGATCTACTGATTTTGTAGATTCTTCAGGAGAGAATGACTCCGTTTCGGGGGCTTCCTCTCAACAGACTTTTCTGTGCGCCTGTCCCTCTCACTGATACCGTGAGTATCCATTCACTGCATCGATTGCTATCGTTATTTTCATGGCAAGTGCTTGACTGAACTGCAATCTATGGTCCCCCTTGCCAAACTTTCACAGAAAGCACTTGACTAACTACAACCACTATAAACGAATTTCCCCACTCTCTATCTGTGCCTAAATCTAAATGCATATTCCATAAAGAAAGCTTCTTTTCCAGAACTACCCATCTGATGATCACTGTCTTGTTGTCCTGCTTCTCGGTAGGTAGCCTTCAAATCCAATGTAAACAAATTCTTGTTTAGCCGTCCCCATAAATAATAAAATTCTACACAATTTATACCATTACCGATTACTTCACTACCACCTTACATTCATTAACCCGTATCCTTGAGTAACATTTAGACCTTGATAAGTGGTGACTCCCAAGTAAAAAAAAATGCGATGATAAGCCACATTTGATGGTCTAACTGTTGGCCTTTGTTTTGGTGACCTTTATTGTTGGTAATGCTGTTGAGAGGACATTGTCTGGTGACGTAAATTTGCGTATGTATTCGGCGTCAGCTTTCTAGACCATTGGTGTCATCTCTCTACTAGATCCAATTTGTTTTTTCAACTGTGCTGCATTTCTTTTTGCCGGTGGCTGACACCGGTTGCAGCATTCCCATGAATTTGTACCCATTAAGGACTTTTAATACTTCCCGATTAGGTAACTCTATACATATGCTAGCTTGCCACCCTGCGTTGCCCGGTCGTAAAATACGCATAAATATTATATTTTAATTTATACATAAACTGAGACATGTGCATTTGAGTAATAAGCTTTTTTCTAAACAGTTTACTTCTTGTAAGTAAAAAAAAAAAAATACTCCAGCTGCGATCGAAACCAAAACCTAAAGACAGTGAGCCAAGTACAATAACCATTAGACCAGCTTGACACAATCTATAAAGCGTGTTTTCAACATGTACTAATTTTTGACATAATGAATCAGTCATGTGAACTATTCACGCATGCACATTCGTGGAATAGTTAGTAAACAGATAAAAATCCGACGACACCCACGTACCAAGTTTTCAATGTTAACCCCTTAGCAGCCAGTTTTTCTGAATGAAAACCGATTAAAATGTTTTCCACGTGTCTGAATACCCTATATACTAAATTACAAATCTATAGATAAAAATCTATTGAGTATATAGGTTGAGAAGTGTCCTCACATACATATATTCTACCTTTTATAGACATATAGATTATTCGAGTTATTCTTTCCTCATCATAAGTAGTTCCCATGTCCACATTCTTAATTTCATTTTATATCGTGGCTTTTTTTTTTTTTTTAGCAAGGAAGTCGTCACTTATGAAGGCTCGGAGGCCACTCGAGAATAAGCATTAATAAGTTTACGGTGGTCATCGAGACAACAGTGTAGTAATCTTTAGTGCTGTAAATTGGGTATGAGTTGATTATTTAAGGGGATGGCTTAACAAGAACTTGTTTACATTGGACTTGATAATGATCATATTGTAATCAGCTGGAAATCAGGTCAACGGAGCAGAGTTCTACAGGAGGGCAAGTCTAGGAAAAAAAAATTTGTTCGTGAAACTTGAGTTTATATTTGAACACAGATAGAAAGTGGGGAAAATTGCTGATAGTGGGTGTAGCTGGACGAGTGCTTTTGTAAAAGTTTGGCAAGGGGCAATAGATTGGAGCTCAGACGAGTACTTACCATGAAAATAACGACAGGCTAGTGACGTCTCTTCTGTAGACGATAGGTTGCAGGGGAAAAAAGAGACATCTTTTACTAGGTTTAGAAGCCGATTTTAAACTCTGTTAAGGCAAGATATGATGTTCAGAGAAGATCCTGCCGAGGTGTAGCAACAGTATTCCATTTTAGGACGCATCTGGCTCTTATATAGATCAGTTGCGTTTGTGTTTATAATTGTTTTATTAGTAATTTCATGTTATTCATATATTTATTACATAGAAATATGCGAGAATGAACAATAATATGGTTAAGCTTAAACATGGAAAAGTAAAGGACTAGTTGTTAAAACTGGAAATAAAAATGGACAAGATATTCTAGTAAAAATATAATAAATTTATAACTTAAAATATTGTAGTATTAAGAATTTTTAATTCAATTTAACATTATATAATCGATTCTTAATTAATACTGCAATATTTTAAGTTATAAATTTATTACATTTTTTACTAGAATATCTCGTCCTTTTTTATTTCCAGTTTTAAAAACTAGTCTTTTACATTTCCATGCTTAAGTCTTAAGTATATTACTTTTCATGCTCACATTTTTCCATGTAATCCATAATTTTTTCAGGCTTTGCTTTGAAATAATTTTTTTTTTAACCGACGAGGTTAGCGTTTGAGCACAGCGACGGTGAATTATAAGCGACAGTACAACTGAGCAACAGGTCGGGATAGCGGTGAATTATTAGCAACATTGTTTTTTTATATCTTGTTACGTCATCATCTCCGCCGTTCCCAACAGATTTGCGGTAGCGTAACAGATTTGGTTGCTATGGTAACCAACAGCCAATCAGAAGAAACCGTTGCTAAGTTCCTTACAAATTTTGACAATTCTTGAACACAGTAATTTTATTATAACTTTTGTTTTACTGGACGAAAATTAAAAGTTTTTTTTTAATATAGCTGAGAAGGTGACGTATGAACTGTAAAAATTGTTTGAAATTTGGTTGCAAAATGAGTTTTAAAGTAGTTCTAAATTAGTAAAACTAACACTTAACCATATATTCAAACACGCTAGTGTTTGAATATATGGTTGTATTTCTTTCTCTTCTTTCTTCATAAATCTGTACACTGGATTCTATTATATCTCTTAAGTATATTGGTTAGTTGCATAATTGCTATAATGATTAGGAATAGTTATTTCACCTGAAAATACCCTAATCCCTTCCAGGTGGTGTTCTTCAACAGTCAGTTCTAGATTCAATTTATTTTTTATTGCTTTTTCCATTAGGTAGTCAATGTCATTTGACATTTTAAACGTCACAGAAAACACCTCTAGGCAAGACCTAGACAGTCTACAGCATCTAAATCAGCGTAGAACACATCAAAGAGATGACCATCTCGCTAGGTTCGACCACGCTGATGAGTCGTACAATGAGAAAACACGTTCCTGGATAATTATATTTTTTTAAATATATGTCTTTTCATTTTTACCAAATGTTGCTTGATATAACTGTCACATGACTCGAAACCATAACTGAAGCCATCTCCGATTTATAGCCAAGGTCTTTGATCTCACAGACACTGAGGCATGTACGCTAATATAAAGGAAATATTATGTTTCTTGATTCTAAGATTAGGGTTAATAATTAATATTGTTTGGATTACATAAGAGATACTCTTCTGGAGTTTGATGTTTTTTCTCCTCCATTTAGACGATACTAAGAATACAATTGCAAATTGCGTAAAGAGTTTTACCTGGTCATAGCTGACGGAATGAGAGCATGCTACAACCCTAAGTAGATTCAATAAATGGTTCCGTTCGAAATTCCGTGCAGATTCCCAAGTTCGATAGAGAGATTTCTGTATTCAACAAAATAATCCTGAAGAAGGTTGGAGGCTACATCGGCCGAAATGTGAAAATAATACTAAAGATGGGAACAGTAATTCGAATAATCCAAACAATACAAAAAGGGAAATATTCCTATAATTTATTAATCATTCTCCGGAGAGTGTTCGACTAATCAAGTAAAGGAAACTTTGCAATATTGCTTTAGTTAAAAGCTTTAATAATCTATATAAATAAAACAGTAGACGTGTGTGTGTGTGTGTGTGTGTGTGTAAATATCTATCATGTAAACTCTTAAACTACTGGTCACATTACACTGAAATTCTCAGGAAATAATATTCATGCACCAAGGATGGTTTATAGCGATTAAATTCTTTGTTCACATGCATGAATAACGCGTACACACATCAGCAGATTGACGGGCAAATTGTTCATTCAAACTAGCCGACAAGTTTGTATTTGTGCGCATGCTCGAATTCAATTCATTCATTCAAGTTGTTTACTATTAATCCTTTGTATTTATGTAGTAATCAGGAAGAACTGCAGAGTAATTAAGACGTCATTTCTCTACATTATGGTGTGCGTGGGGACAACGTGAGATTATCATCACATGCATTGCCGGCAGTTAAGACAAAATCTACTCCTTTTTATTCGCGTCGGATGGGAATAATAGGCGGGGAACTTAACTTTCGTTAATGACGTCATTCCTCTTCAAATTATGGTGTTGGAGGACAACTTTAGATTATCATCACATGGATTGGTGAGTGTTTAAATGAAGCAATCTCCTCAGACATTATGTCCTCCTGTTTATTCGAGTAAGGGGGTTAAAGGCGCGGAGTGGTAACTTCCGATGATGAGGTCATTCCTCTTCAAATTATGATGTTTAGTAGGGGACGACTTGAGATTATCATCACATGGATTGGCAAGTGTTTAAATGAGCCAATTCTCCCAGACATTGTCTACTTCAGTTTATTCGAGTAGGGAGCAGTGATAGGCAGGGGGTAACTTCTGGTGATGACGTAATTCATCTTCAAATTATGGTGTTTAGTGGGGGACAACTTTAGATTATCAGCACACGGATTGGCGAGTGTTTAAATGAGATAATTCTCCCAGACATTATTTCCTCCTGGTAATTTGAGTAGGAGGATGATAAATGAAGCGGTAACGTCATTTCTCTTCAAATTATGGTAGTATGTGGGGGGACAACTTGAAATTATCATCACATGGATTGGCGACTGTCTTAATTAGATAATTTTCCCAGACATTATCTTCTTCTATTTACTCGAGTACAAGAGGATGATAGGTGGGATAGTAAATTCCGGTGATGACGTAATTCTTCTTCAAATTATAGTGATGTGGGGGGGGACAACTTGAGATTATTATCACATGGATTGGCGAGTGTTTAATGAGACAATCCTCCCAGATTCTTCCTGTTTATTTGTGTATGGAGGGAAAGATAGCCAGGTGCGTAACTTCCGGTGATGACGTCATTCCTTTTTTGGTGGTAAGTAGGGGATGACTAGAGATTTTCATCACATGAATTTTCGACTGTTTTAATTAGACAATTCTTCCAGACATTATCTTCTCTGCTGATTCGAGTAGGGGGAGGATTATAGGCACGGGGTGGTTACTTCTGGTGATGACGAAATTACTCTTCAAATCAGAGTGGTAAGTAGGGGACGACTTGAGATTTTCATCCCATGGATTGGCGAGTGTTTAATGAGACAATCCTCCCAAACATTCTCCTCCTGTTTATTCGAATGTGGAGGAAGATAGGCAGGCGGCGGTAACTTGCGTTGATGGCGTCATTCATTTTATGATTATGGTGGTAAGTTGGGCGCGACTTGAGATTTTCATCTCATGGATTGGCGAGTGATTAAATGAGACAATTCTCCCAGATATAATTTCCCCTTGTTTATTCTAATAAAGGAGTGATAGGCAAGCAGGCAGTAACTTCCGTTGATGACGTCATTCTTCTCCAACTTATAATGGTAAGAAGGGGACAACTTGAAATTATCATCACATGGATGTGACGACATTTTAAATGAGATAATCCAACCATACATTATCTCCTCCTGCTTATTCGAGGAGTGGGTGACAGGTGGAGTGGTAACTTTCGGTAATGCCGTCATTTCTCTTTAAATGATAAATGTAAGTGGGTGACAACTTTAGACTATCATCACATCGAATGGTTTAATAAGATAATCCTTTTTTTTTTCGAGTAGAGGGTATGATAGGCTGGAGGTTACTTCCGGTGATGACGTCATTCCTTTTATAATTAAGGTGTTAAGTTGGGGACGACTTGAGATTATCATCACATGGATTGGCGACTGTTTTAATTAGACAATCCTCTCAGACTTAATCTCCTCCATTTTCATTAAAATAGGGGAGGAAGAGGGAGTTTACTTCCGGTTATGACGTTATTCTTCATCAAATTATTGAGAGAAGTGGGGAACGACTTGAGATTATCAAAGTGCTCAATATCTGAGATAGAGCAGGTGTGTTTAAGGGCAGCGTGTACTGAAAGAAATAATTACTTTCTCGTTTGTTATTGTGTTGTGGTATACGTTACTCTATGAAAAATGCCCATTACCCGGGCAACGACGGGTGGCCCTGGTAGTTTATAATAATTTTTTTTTAAATATCAATATACATAGATGTTTTATATTTCGGCATACAGATATACACCCCTCTCTCTCTCTCTCTCTCTCTCTCTCTCTCTCTCTCTCTCTCTCTCTCTCTCTCTCTCTCTCTCTCTTCCTATATATATATATATATATATATATATATATATATATATATATATATATATATATATATTACTCAAAAAATAAATTTTTCATTCCACTCCATTTCATTTCCATTTTTTTTTTTTTTCCCGCCCAATCTCCTTATTTTCATTCCATTATTCCGTTATTTCATCCAAGGCAATTGTCTTTCGCGCCTGCAGGCTTAATAACAAATTCGACAGAGGTGCCGCTTGATCTTAGCCGAAGCGACAACAATGAAAGAAAAAGTGCAAAAAAAAATAAAAGGGGCAAAAATGAAGCCATTATGTTGAGAAGGGGGAATACATTTTACAAGATAGACATGATTGGATAGTTCTAACCGAAGAAAGGAACTATGGGAAAAATGTGTTTGAATAAATATCTATAAACTGAATTGAATGTTTATGAAAAAAAAAAGTTTAAAATATATTAGATGATACATTTTTCGTAAACAAACAGAACTACATGGAATCAATAGTATGCACTTACTAATCTTTGCGTTATATTATTTGGATTCTTCGGACTATTGCTCTCATCTTGAGTGTTATATTCACAACGTTTCGGTCCCACCGTCTTTAAGTGTGTATCATGTCTATGATGTTTCAATATGAAAAATCATTTTCTTTGGTTTGTTACGTTTAAATTTGGAATATAATAGCATTTTCTATAGTCTGTCATGCTTTCATTTGAAACAGAATTTTCTTTAATTTGTCACATTTTAATTTGAAATAGCATTTCGTTAGTCTAACACGTTTTAATTTTAAATAGCATTTTCGTTAGTCTACCACGTTTTAATTTGAAATAGCATTTTCGTTAGTCTACCATGTTTTCATTTGGAATAGCATTTTCGTTAGTCTGCCACGTTTTAATTTAAAATAGCATTTTCGCTAGTCTATCAGGTTTTCATTTTAAATAGCAGTTTCGTTAGTCTACCACGTTTTAATTTTAAATAGCATTTTCGTTAGTCAACCACGTCTTGATTTGAAATAGCATTTTCGTTAATCTACCACTTTTTTATTTGAAATAACATTATTGTTTGTCTGTCATGTTTTAATTTAAAATAGCATGTTAATCGATGAATGCGAAAAACTGAATATATGCATTAGGATTTGCAGCTATAAATAAAACTGGAATTATTCAAGACAAACAATGAAGTTTCTTTAATTCTTGATTTTTTCCACCGAAATTCTTTTAAGCACATGCCATTCACAACAGTTTAGGGTGGGATTTTGCTCCTTGTCGGATTAGTCGAGATTATGTACATCGAGAGGGCACCAGTGATATAGGTTAATCTGAGTATATTCAATTCACAACAGTGAAGGGGTGAGATTTCGCTCCTTGTCGGATTAGTCGAGGATATGTATGTCGAGAGGGCATATGCTATAGTTTCATCAGAGCATATTCCATTAAAGAAAGCTTGTGACAAAAACACAGGAATGCAACAACGTTGCGATAGGACAGGAGTTGCAGCTTGGTCGATAGTGCAGTATCTATTAGGTTGGCGAAAAAATAATGTCATTTTTTTTTTTACGTTCAACTTCAAAAGATAATAACTCCTTTCATAATAAACTTTATTAACCGAAATAAGAAGCATTAGAAATGACACATTTTTGCCAACAAGAAACAAGATTATTCATCCCATTAGCATAGAAATCCGGAGTTCTGGAAGCGATGAAGTCATTGAAGGTCGATTCGGCATCATCTCGGCTTTTATCGAAATACTTGAAAAAGTGATGATCGGTGGGCGAGAGGTCCGGTGAATATGGTGGATGAGGCAGAGTCTCGTACCTCAATTCGTTCAGCTTCTGCAGGGTCAGTTGAGCAACATGCGGGCAAAAATTGTCATGGAAGAGAATTGGTACTTTAATATTGACCATTCTCGGGCACATATGTTGGAGCTTCTGGTGAATTTCGTAAATTTGACGGCAGTACTTCTTTGCCGTAATCGTTTCGCCCAAATTCAAGTAGCTGTGATGGATAAAACCGACCGCAGAGGACCAAACAAACCATAACCTTTTTGGGTGCAATTTCAGCTTTGAGAAGTTTTGTGGATTTTCTCCGGGATCCAAACATTGTGCCGAACGTCGCCGGTTGTCGTAGAGGATCCACTTCTCATCACACGTCACAATCCACTCGAGAAATGGATTGTTTTTGTTGCGCAGATGGGGCGTAAAAGACACCTCAAGACGATGATTTTTTTTATTTTCGTTCAATTTATGCGGCAGTGCGGCACTCATTTATCCAATTTTTTACTTCTCTATTTGCTTTAAATGGCGAGCGACTGTTGAGTGGTCGATCTCGAGTTCAACAGCAACTTCTCGTGTGGTTTTGCGAGGATCGACTTCAATTAAGGCTTTCAAATGTTCGTTATCAACCGCAGTTGACCGGCCGCGACCGTCTTCCTCTTCGAGGCTCTCGCCACCACTGCAAAGTTTCTTGCACTACCGTTGTGCCTGATGCACCATTGATATCACGAGCTGTTTCGGCAGCTTTTCGGCCTAGTTTGAACGGAAACAAGAAAATCATGCGGATTTGCATTTTGTCTATGCTGTCGAAAAGCCTGCAAGAAAACGAATGAAGAGATTGAGAGCGGTATTGAATAATACGATTCGATAGAGCGAAAAAACGCGCTTGAAAATGATAACATGGGTATATATATATATATATATATATATATATATCGTAAATTTGAAGGCAGTACTTCTTTGCCGTAATCGTTTCGCTCAAATTCAAGTACCTGTGATGGATAAAACCGACCGCAGAGGACCAAACAAACCATAACCTTTTTTGGTGCAATTTCAGCTTTGAGAAGTGTTGTGGATATATATATATATATATATATATATATATATATATATATATATATATGTGTGTGTGTGTGTGTGTGTGTGTGTGTGTGTGTGTGTGTGTGTGTGTGTGTGTGTGTGTGAATTAATTCAGAAATCATATATAAAGTAACATATGTGAGAAGACGATATTGTTTTTGCACCAACCTAATACAAGATGGGACGATAAAATTGTCGCACTGGAAAAGACGAGATGATTCCATTTCCGTTTGATGAAAACCGGTTTCCTTTTTTTATTGCAGACCATCTACTAGTTGGCCAGTTGTGTACAAATCCCAAGAGCAATAGAAGCCTTCTATCACGTCTGAAAGTGACACAATGTTTTACTAGCGAGATCGGAGATGCGCCGCTGTACAACTCATTCTTTCTACTGATCCAAGTTATGACAACAGGACCATTGCCAGCACCCTCAGAATGCATCGCTGGGTTATTGTGAATAACAGGGACGTGCCCTGGATGATGAAAACAAAGTTTCCGGGCACAGTTATGGGCTTTGGTGTGGTTTCAAGTGAGGGCCACATCATGCCACCTCACATCTTCGAAGTCGGCTTGAAGATCAGCGCCAAAGTGTACTTGGATGTGTTGAAGAAGGAGTACTACAGCTTTTGTACCTTTCTCTCAATGGCCCCTCTTCCCCAACCTTCGTTTGGGCATATATCGAAAACATCACTAACATGACCTTCCATAACATCAAAGCTAGCCCGATCGCCACTATCAGCTGAGTATTCGCCGAGTATTCGCCGAGCTCCTACCGACGCTTGTGAAGAAGGCATGCATACCAAAACCGACCTCAATTTTTGCATCAGACTGTCAGCCTAAGTGGAGACAAGCTCACGATGAAGCAGGTCGCTGACTATCTAAAGCCGGTCCTTACAACCAATCAAAGTCGTGCACAGACAGGTTTGAAATCCTTCTATTTTTTGCTTTTTTCATATGTAACGTGAAAATACCTTCAGCCTCTACACTCGTGCTTTTAATGTATGATTTTCAGAAATTAATAAATAGTAAATGTGGTGCCTAGGTGCATGCTGTAGACGCCAGGCTGCTGATGAAAAATTTTTATTTTCGTTTTATTATGCATACATGTTCCATAAATATCCTTCATTTTCTTCCTGCGCTAAAAACAACAATTTTCATACTCTATTCATATTAAATATTGGTATACATTGAATAAATATTAGCTCTACAACATAATCAACTTACAGGAATGGATTTTTTTTTTTTTTTTTCAATAAAAGTTTTACAATAAAGTTGTAATGTTTGTTTTTTTTTACGACAAATTTATCGTTCCACACTGTATAAAGTTTAGACCCTGTGTAAGAGGGGAAGACCACTAGTAGATGCACAATCTAGATGTGGAAACAATACTCAATGGGCGAATGGTGATTTTATAAAAATACAGGATACTTTGTTTGATTTTAAAATATTTCCATTGGAATATTCACACATTTTTATTAGATATCACTTGAATTCCTCACGTTTGTGTTCTTTATTTGTCTTTTTCTATTATTCGAGTATATTCATTAGTCAGACTCATATTTGATTTTTTAATACCGATACGCATCAATACCAGATATCATAAGAAACAAAAGTAAAAACAATAAATACAATGTGGAAGATGACGAAGACTTACTTGCTCCGCATTAAATTTGCCATAGCTGAAGAACAAAATATCAAGCTTTCTTTGAACGGAATCCGTTTCCTGTGCGGAAAAAACAGAAAATGAAGAAGACATAAGAGGTCAGAGTATAGAAGTATAAAAATAAAGTAGATTATCTCTTGTATCAAAATTATGTTGTTTGTTAATATTTTTTTTTGCTTTATTGTTTTTTTTATTTTTTTTATTGTTTTTTTATTTTTTTTCGATTTTTTTAATTGTTTTTGATTTTATTTTTAATTGTTTTTTTTTGTTTTGTTTTGTTTTTTTTTTTGCTTTATTGTTTTTTGATTTTTTTTTTTGCTTTATTGTTTTTGTTTTTTTTTATTGTTTTTTTTGTTTTTTGATTTTTTTTTTCGATTTTTTTTATTGTTTTTCGATTTTTTTTAAATTGTTTTTATTTTTTTTTGCTTTATTGTTTTTCGATTTTTTTTTAATTGTTTTTATTTTTTTTTTGCTTTATTGTTTTTCGATTTTTTTTTTCTTGTTTTGATTTTTCCGGTTTTTGTATTTGTTATTATGCCTTTCCGGATTATTTTCTAGATCTAAAAATTAAAATTGCACAAAAACTTTATTTTGTACTTATCTGTTGGGTTAAATAAGGCCATACACTAAAATTTACTCAAATTAATCCAGAATTTTTGTCCTTAAAAATAAATTTTAGAAAGCCGTTCTTAACATGGGGTTTATTATCTCTTAATTTTACATTAAAGTCTTAGGTTTAAGTTATGTCTTTTAGGTATTAACTTTAATGAAGAGCAAAAATGGCTGCCGACAGATTTAACCAATAAATTTCGTTTATTTATATATATATATATATATTCGTTTATTTATATATATATATATATATATATATATATATATATATATATATATATATATATATATATATAAGTAGAATGTGTGAGAGGAAAACTGCTGACCTATATACTCAATTAAGTTTTGATCTACAAACTGGAAATTTGGTATATTGGGTATTCACACATGTGGAAAACGATCTAATCAGTTTTCATCCGGAAAAAAGGGCTGCCAAGGGGTTCAAATTGGAAAATTTGGTATTTGCGAGTCATTGAATTTTCATCTGTCTGTCAACTGTTTCTCGGCTGCGCATGAGGATATTGTTCACATGACAGCTTCCTAATGTTAAGAATAAGTAGGTTTGTAAACAATTTTTAAATGGTGACAAGCTGGTTTAATGGTTATCCTACTTAATCCCCTGTCTTTAGGTTTTGGTTTCGATCTCAGCTCGAGTTTTTTTCTTTATACTTACAAGAAGTAAACTGTTTTTAAAAATATATATAATACTCGCATGCACATGTCCTAGCTTCTTTCAGTTTTTTTTTTTTGTGTGTGTGTGTTTGTTTGTTTGTTTAGCTAATTTTTTTTTTAAAGGAATTTAACGTTACGTTTAATACCGGGCAACGCGAGGTACATCTACTAGCATATATATATATATATATATATATATATATATATATATATATATATATATATATATATATATATATATATATATATAAGGCAAAATGTGTTTTAGTGTGTTTGTGACTATTTTTTCTGTATGTCCAAAGGCTTTTTTTTGGGAGCGAATTCTCCGGGGGGGGGGGGTCTATGTCTTAGAACTTTTTATATACTCCTTAGATTATGATATCTACGAATTACGAAACGACGTCGTAAATATCTTTTATTTTAGCGACTTTTATCTTACAAAATTCGCGCTGTGAATTCGTTTTCTCTGCTACTGTTGCTGTTATGGCGTGATATTTGACCTAGAAAACCACCGTTATTTTGTATTCCTGCACGTCACCAATTAAAAACGAATAAAGAAAAGTTATAAGCTTTTATACTTTTCGCATTCTTTTTTATTCATATATATATATATATATATATATATATATATATATATATATATATATATATATATATATATATATATATAAATGAAAATTTCAATCACTATCAATAATTTCCCACATTCCTTATCTGTGCCTTAATCTAAACGTAGATTCCATGAACAAAGCTTTTTTCTTAGAACTTCACGCCTGTAGAACTCTCTTCCGATTGTCTGCTTCCCAGCTGACTACAATCTGATTGTCTTCAAGTCAAACGTAAACAAGTTCTTGATGAACCGTCCCCCTAAGTAATCCAATTTACAAAATTTCCACTTCTTATGTTTACTACGCTATAATCACATTGACTAATGTATATCCATTAACCCCTTATCCTCGAGTAGCTTCCGGGCCTTGATAAGTGGTGATTCCTGTCTAAAGAAATGTAACTGAAAAATTTACAACAAATTTATTCCTTGACAAGGAAAACAAAAAATTCAAGTTATTTCCTTAATTTATGTATTTTTAATGAATGGCACATCTCATCGGAGGAAATGTATTTAGCAGAATAAATATAGGTAATTATAAATGTTGCTTGTTAGAACATAAATTAAAAATTAAACCTTAAATGATTGCATGAAAAAGATATTCTCATCCTCATTTTCAGCTCGTGTCAACTTTTGTTTCAAACTTTTAAAACTCTATGTTAAAGAGTCCTTAACCCTCCCCAAGAAAGCAGCATGCACCAAAAAAAAATCGTGTAAATTGATGAAGCGGTTTTAGTTAAAGAAGAAAATCAAGTTTCATGGTTAAACAACCTTGCGAATATCTCGCAATTTTGTGACGTTGTTTTTGAAGTTATCATTTGTTAACTTAAAATCTAATATATAAACGACTATACGTCTGTCTGTCTCCATATTTTCAAACTCTATCTCCTCCGAAACTAAAAGTCGCAGAACGACGCTAGGGAACTTAAATGATTGGATTTTTTACAGACCGTTCTTTTATGAGTCTTTAGCCTGTTAAAAGTGTTTTTAATGGGTCAAAAAGGGGTCAAAATCGTACATTCATCTTAGTTTATTTTTTTCTTTAATTTTTATGCGTGTTACGTTGGTACCGTTGAATGCTACAGTTTCGATTCTAGCTGATGGCACCTAAATGCATTTTTTTACTTTTGAAATCACGACTCTATAATGATATACGAAATCTGGACAAATTAAAATAGCATATTTAAGCGTATTTTAAAAGACCTTGTAAAGGACTTTAACATACTAAACTTTACGGGTTACATCATATGCATGATTTTGAACTTCAAAGAATTCACCTTTCAGCCTGGAATATGCCTTAAAAACACTCACATCTCAATCTGGAATATACCAATCTTCACTGCTTTGGATTTTACAACTGTTCCTTTCTTTGTATTCATTAACCCATGGAATCTCCTTTTCATTCAATCATTTCAGATTTAATTTTCAATTTATGTGCTAATAAGCTAAATTCATTATTACCTATATTTATTTTGCTAATAACATTTCCACCGGTGAGATGATCCATTCATTTAAAATCCCTGGATTAAGGGGTAAAAAAAAACTACTTTTCTGTATTTCTTGTCAAAGAATAAATTTGTTGTAAACTTTTAATTTGCATAATTTAATTAAAAAATTTTCATTTATATTATTATTCTATCTCGTATATTGAGCTTTCTTTATTTGGTTATGAGTGTCTTAAAATATATTGATACTAATATTTACATGAATTTAGGTTTACAGTATTAAACAATTTGTAATCGGAAAGCATTGCAAAATTACATTTAAAAAATATATATTTAAATAGACATTTCGACGAGTTATTTACGGGCGTTGATTCCATGGTCGAGTGGGAGAACTGCCGACTGTCAACACGACGGTTCTAGGCTCAATCCTTGGCTTGTGAGAGATGCTAGTCTAGCGGCACTGATGAGTTGTGATACAACGAAACAGGACTGTATGTCGATGACTACATACATATATATATATATATATATATATATATTAGTGATGGGACGATTCCTATATTTTTCCCGGTTCCGATACAATTATCGATTCCGTGCTAAATTCCCGATTCTGATACAATAATCGATACCAATTCCGATTCTTTATAAATCTTTAATCATTTAGCTATAGAATTTGTTATTTTCCCCGATTTTCATAAAACACATGTTAAATATGCAGATATTTTCATAAACGTAAAAATACACTTGTGGAGGATGCTCTATCGATATTAGTTTTACTGGCATTTTAAAATCAATAAATATTTATTATTTTATGATTATTATCAGCAATGGAAAATGTTACTTTAAACAAAATCAAATAAAAAAAGACAATTAAAGGAATCGTTTTGACATCGGAAAATAGGCACCAATTTTTCCGATTCCGATACCCCCAAATCTTCCGCTTTTTCCGATTCACGATTCTGATTAATCATCCCAACACTAATATGTGTGTGTGTGTGTGTGTGTGTGTGTGTGTGTGTGTGTGTGTGTGTGTGTGTGTGTGTGTGTGTGTGTGTGTGTGAGGACACTTTTCAATCTATATACTCAACGAATTTTTGATCAACAGACTTGAAATTTTGTATATATGTTATTCAGACACGTGGAAAACTTTATAATATGTTTTCATCAGGAAAAAAAAAAGGGCTGCTACTTGAAAAATTGGTATTTGGAAGGTCATCGGATTTTTATCTGATTGTCAACCGTTTCACAATTACGCATGAGCGAATCGTTCACATGTCAGCTTCCCACTGTTAAGAATAAGTAAGTTAGAAAACACTTTTTAGATACGTGTCAAGCTGGCTTAATGGCTATCGTACTTGACTTGCTGTTTAGGTTTTGGTTTCGCTCTCAGCTCTAGTATTTTTTTTTTTTTTTTTTTACTTACAAGAAGTGAACTGTTTAGAAAAAAGATATAATACTTGCATGCAGTTTCTTTCCGGGTTTTTTTTTTATTCATTTTTTTTAAAGGGATTTAATATTACTACCTACAGTATTTCTGTTTATAAAACACTAACCTGGGTGCCTGTCGTTACACGGGTGTTTGGAGGTAGGTGTTGAGCAAAAAAAAATAAAAGTAATAGTAGCTAGGCAGTCTCGAACCCGTGAATGTGGAGAGAGATGTCAAAAAAATGGTAGTAACGTGGTAAATCAAAACAAAATGGAAAATAAAGAATACGTGAAGGTAAATATTATAACTTCTTTAAATGTGAAAAATAAATAAATAAATAAAAAACAGCGAACGTGATGCAAAATAAAGAATAAGCGAGCGAATTGTTTAAATGTTAAAACTTCTTAAAAAATCGGAAAAACAAAAACAAAAAAAAACAGCGAACGTGATGGAAAAATTAAAAAAAAAAACGAACAAAATACGGCAAAAATAACCCTGTTTCAATATTAAAACTTTAAAAATCGAAAAAAATAGATATATCAGATATCTCGGCTCGAATGTGCAATCTTAAG
Organism: Euprymna scolopes; assembly: GCF_053919585.1. NCBI lineage: Eukaryota > Metazoa > Mollusca > Cephalopoda > Sepiida > Sepiolidae > Euprymna > Euprymna scolopes. Next base: position 161,112,106 of record NC_136482.1, on the reverse strand, counting down.
ATAACGATGCTGCTACAAGAACGATTGGTCTATGACCGCGTGAGCGAAATTAGGTCGGTTTGTTTTTATATTTAAACTAATTAGAGAAAGAACTTTTTTGCGCATGCGTGTTTGGCTAAATTGTCATGCAGGAACGATTTTTGCTACCCCTCACTGTAGAAAAGTGTCCAGATGAGGGTGAAAGAATTAATGTTTTTGGCCAATTTTTCGCTATTTGTCGTCCGAAAAAACGATAACGATCTCGTGAAAATCCGTCGCCTCTGTCGAAAGTTTTTGCGAGACATACATACATACATACATACATACATACATACATTTAAACAGACAGGTGAGATTTATATTTTAGAAGATAAAAATTCAGCATTAATTTAAATATAATATTTATGCGTATTTTACGACCGAGCAACGCCGGGCAAACTGCTAGTATAAGTACATATATTAAACAAATGTATTGGATGAATTTGCATAATTTTAGCACACTATCTTTTTTAACCTAAAACATAAGTACACAATAAAATTTTGTGCTATTTTGTCCATTTTCTTTTTACAAGAAGTCTTAAACATTAGAGTGAAACTGAAGATTCACAATTGTTTTATTCTCATAATGTTATGTTTTGTCATGTCGAAATTACTGTGGTGGGTTTTCCAAAGTATCACAATAGAGAGATCTTTCAATGTAGCCACACGTCCTCTCTCTCTCTCTCTCTCTCTCTCTCTCTCTCTCTCTCTCTCTCTCACACACACACACACACACACTCACTCCCTCTCTCTCTTTCTCTCTCTTTTTCTCTACAACACACGCAAACAACTAATCATTATTAACAACTCCCCCACCTTCTATTTGTGCCTAAATCTAAACGCAAATTCTATGAACACATTTTCTTTCCTATAACTACTCTCCTGTGGAACTATGTTCAACTGACCTGCTTTACATGGTCGTCTTTAAGTCTAATTTAAACTAGCAGGACCTGTTAATCGATGTTGCCCGGTAGTAGTATGCTCCTCTTCTCCCACCCTCCGCGTAAAAAAATCAAAGTACGGCTATGGTTGTTGCAGTTGCCCAACCCCCAACCTCATGTTAAGAACGGCTTTCAGAATGGACACTCCCAACCTCCCTATGTTGAGAACGGCTTTTGGAATCGAAACACCATTTTGTCAGTGGGTGGTGGGGTTGTCATAAAATTTGCCCCAAATGTAACTTTGATAATCGCTGTCAGGATTCCCACGCGCAAATAATATGAAAAGACAAAATTTGGTGGTTGCAGTGTCGTTTGGCTTGTGCGTACTAATCTGGCGGGCAGGGTATGGTCCAGGTATGGTTCAGGGTATGGTATTTTTGTTGGGAAGACTGGAGTTTAGGTGGCAAAATACTCTCGAACTCTATCACTAACAAGGAACTAAATTCCTGTAGTCACTTAAACGTTACCATGTAAACATGTAAACGGTATTTCAGAAAGTGACAGTTTTAAATAAGCAGAAAAAAGAAACAATAAAAACAGAACTTTTTTTTAAATAATAAACAATTTGGTACTTGTACAGTTTAGTCAAGACATTAAAAAATGAAAATATAAAAAAAAGGTTATATTGTACGTATCCGTTTTGAACTGAAGATCTCCGAAAAAAATTTCACTTAATTTGATCGAGTAGTTTTTTTTGTTTGTTTGTTTTTTTTGTTTTTTTACAGCGAAAAACACGTTTTTATGACAGCAAGTTGAAGGCAGGCATCTTGTTTTTGTTTTTTTTTTGTTTGGATTTTAGAAACGCCACGGGGAGATAACTCAATGTAAAGTTCCGACACTCCCTCCCCATTTTAATACTAGCTTTCCTTCCTAAAAATCGAACCTTTTGCTCGGTATCATAACAAATTGTATTTTTGCTGTAAAACAAAACTACTTGATGGAAATTAAGTGAAATTTTTTTTTCGGAGAACTTCATTCTATAACGGATACGTACAATTTAAACTTTTTTCGATATTTTCATTTTTTAATGTCTTGATTAAACTGTACAAGTACCAGCAATTATTATTTATTTTAAACAATACATACAGAATTTTGTTTATATTATAAACAATATAAATATAACACTTAATAATTTGAAACACAGTAAACCTTTTTATAACAACAATATAAATATAACACTTAATAATTTGAAACACAATAAACCTTTTTATAACAACAATATAAATAGAACACTTAATAATTTGAAACACAGTAAACCTTTTTATAACAACAATATAAATATAACACTTAATAATTTGAAACACAGTAAACCTTTTTTAATTTTAAGTGTTAGAGAAAAGAAACAGAAAGAGAATGTTTTTTAATTTTGAAAGAAATATTGTTCGCAGAAATTTTTCAATATATATACCTAAAAGGAAATAAAACGGGGTGGGGGATTATAGAAAAACAATTTATTTTGTTTTGTGAGCTATTTGTCGTGTAAAAATAAAAACAAAACATTTAATATTAATTATAAGTGTTTAACAAACATTTTTCAATATACATACCCAAAACAAAATACAATTGAGGAAAATTAGGCAAAAGCAATTTATTTCGGTTTGTGACCTATTTGCTTTTCAAAAATAAAAAATAAAACGTGTAATAATAGTTATTAGCCGTGCAAGCCATAAGAAAAAAGAAAAAAATTAAGCAATCCTAAAAAAAATATAAATAGTAGCGAGTACCCGTGCGAGCGCAAAAAAAAGCTGCAGTAGGTAAGCTCGAACATGAAAAAAGGAGGTGCAAAAATGGAAACGCTTTAGTGGATTGGCCTACGGCGCATTTACGACGTTATGGCCCTCGAAATAATGCCTTTAAAGATATGCCGTTTAGTTGTACAAATATCCTCGAACCATGTAATCATTAAAAGGGACTCGTTCGGTCGACACTGGTAACTCGCTTAATGCAAACAGAAGTTTATCTACTGTAAAATTAAACGAACATTTTATTTTTATTGTTCAATGTTTTCAAATTTACATTATAAAGCAAAACACATTTAATCATTATAAAACTTCATCCTACATTTTATTTTTATTAATCAATGTGTTTAATTTTAAATCATAAAATAAAACATATAGACAGTTTAAAGGCTTCTAGATCACACAAAATCTGAGTCTTTATTGTAGCAATCGCGTAATGGTTTTGTTTTTATTTTTATTAAGCGTATAAAGAAAGAATTTTAGTCAGTTGTACTTTAAAAAAAAGGGTTTATCTAGATGTTTGAAAAAGAAGGAGAACTCAAACGTTTTAGACAGTTTGAAGGTTTTCAAATCACACAAAAACTGGGTATCGACTTTAATAATTGCGTAATCAGTTGTTTTAAATTTTTTTAAATCAGTGTATATAAGAATGTTAGTCAATCGTAATTATAAAAAGAAGAAATAATAGTTATCAGCATGTGACGATGTGTCGGAAAACAGTATGTACGGTGTATGTAAACACAAAAGATGTAGCACGGTAGCGTAGCTGTATAAGAAAAGTTAACATGTACGGTATATTTAATGTAAAAATGTAAGCAGTCTTGGCTTATGAACATGTTTTGATATATGAATATGTTTGTAATTGGGGTATTTTATTTAAAATGAGTGTCTCTTGTATAGAGGGAAGTCATGTTTGTAAATTTCTGGAGTGTTCGTTTTTGTAGGAGTATTTATATTCTGGAATGGACGAATAGTCAGTTTTCAGCCAATGAGATTTCGTGAAATGTGAGAAGGGAGAAATCATTATTTTTTGGAATCGAGAAAAGGAAAGGTTATGTTATGCATATAAGTATATGAGCTAGATAAGGGTACAACTCCATATCTGGCTAAAATGCAGAATACCTCTCGGTGTTGACTGGGAGCGGTAGAAGTACTTCTTATTTAGAGGGGAATATAGTTACTACTTCCACTATAGATGGTTGCAACTGTGATGATGTTGCTCCTAGGATGTAACGTAGGATTTTATTATAACGAATAAATGTGTGTTAGACGGCGTTCAAAAATTACATAATATAGTGGCTTATAGTCTAGACAGAATAAATTGGTATGTGGCATTTGTTCGAGCAAACCTAGTGTACTTTGGTCCAGAGGGAAATTTCTGCAATCAAATTATTATATATGGAGATAAAATTGAAATAAAAACAAAAGAATAAACTGTCCAATTTCCTTAAGGCGGATATTTTATTATTATAAATTTGAAAAAAAAAATTATTTTTAATAAATAGCAATATCTATAATACAATTTTACACACATCTGATCGTTCTAATAATAAAACAGTTTTACTATATAGAATAAAGTACGGAAATAAACGTTGATAACTCACATTTAGTATAATAGATTAGAACCTGCTTTAACTAAAGAAAAATCGTTTGATTTTCATAAATGAATGCTTATAGGGTCTGATTGAGTTTTAACTCGACTTTCCGATATCATAGTCCGTCCGTAGCTTTTATTACACCCTAACTCCTGCTCTCAATTTAATCAGTTTTTCTTCCATTTTATTTCTTGCTTTTGTGAGACGAAACTCTGCTCGATACGTGCTCTAGTTTTTTTGTTTTGTTTTTTTTTTTTCATCACGACCCAATAAAAAAAATGTCATAAACTTTCTTTTTTCGAAAAGTCCATTTCCTCTTACCCCAAATCGCTTCCGGCGTCCCTTGAGTCACTCTCCCTAACCTACAAGCAATTAATATGTAATTGAAAATATATATTGAAATACCATGTAAAACTTTGATAAATACATAGAAAAGCATTTTTTTAATTGATGTTTTCTTTTTATTGCTATATCAAATCGGCAATCTAACTTTTAATGCAGACATTGAAATACATGTCAGATCATCATTTTCGTTTCCCTCGACCGTCTCCGCGTTGCGACAAACACGTTCCGCCTTTTTGCGTAAACACAGAAACGCAGACGAGTATTTCAAAATGACACGGCATTTTATTGAATGCAATTTAGAACTACAAAGATCTCTCTCGTAAAATATAAGATCAGAGGGTTTTTTTCTTCTTTTTTCGGTTTTGCTGTTCACATCGTTGTCGGTAACATAAAGCTACCGTATAATGGCGGACAAGTTCTACGCGTGTGCGCGTTCATGCATTTCCGTTTCCTGTTTTTCTGTTATTTCACGTAGTTATATCGGGCGCGAATTCTACTGCATTTTCAGCAGAAATTCCTTGAAAAAGGTTAACGAGTCATGTCCAATCTGAGGAAACCTAGTGAAGTAAAAAAAAAAAAAAAAAAAAAAAAAAAAAGCTGTTTACACACCACCAGAAAAGCTCAACAGCACCAACGCAGATTTCAGTCTGCTCCATTTGAAAGAAACGAGTATGTTAACCTTCTACAGGGAGTCCAAAAAGTCACTAAAGGATTTTGAACTCCATATTCATTTTTGTTGATATCTTGCTGTACTTTTAACAAAACCTAAGACATTGGGAAAACTTTAAAAAATATATGCAAAATTCAAACAATCTTTATTTATGAAAACTAATCTCTTTTAATTGTTGCCCATTTTTAGTTTCTCATATTTGTGCTCCGTCCAAAACATTACAGAATCTCTGAATTGCGATTTAACTCCCTTATTTCGTTCCTGATGTTTTCCTTCAATTATTGCAGTGACTTTTTGGACACCTCAAGCCCTGTAATTTGGGAAAATTGAATGTCAGCTAAAATGTGTATCAGGAATTTTAGGTAAAATATGAGATTTTAGAATGGGCTTTTTGGCTACGAGCAAAGTGTAGTATCAGTTCTAATACTACACTTTACCTTTTCTGTCCTCGGCCAGTGAAGAGGAAATCCTTCTAGACTGAGACAATTTTAATTTTTGTTCCTATCCAACGTGGACCTTTTGGGGGGAGAGCTAGATTTTTCCCACAATAAAAACCGACATTGTGTCTAACTCTGCCCTAGTGGGGAGGCAACTAAATAGGAACAGTAATAAAAGGGGAATGGATTATGTGACAAAGATGATGTGGCTGTTCCGTAGCATTCATTAGTGATCACATGACCAGAGCTATAGTTTTATGTATATACGTAGACGACACAGATAAACACATTTATACACCCGTTATATACACAACTATATAACACTATCATAAACGTCTCTTGCTATATTTTTTTTTTTTTTTTTTTTTTTTTTGTCTGACGATCTAGGTGTAACCTTTTTTTTTTGTCTGACGATCTAGGTGTAACCTTTTATCTTTCATCCTCTGTGAGTATTAACTTTCATCGATGTATTTGCTTAACACATTAAGTTCTTCTCCAGCGTTACACCTCGATAGAATACAACTGTTAGACAGGAAATAACAAGAAACCTTTATGATCCAGTTATTTGTCAGGGAAAATATTTACTGTCCACCAAAATTTACGTGAATTCATCCACTAGTTTTGTTTTTAGAAAATAAATTTAATTTTTCGTAGTACGGGGAATGTTACCAACATTATCTCATGATATTTAGGAAAGAGACTCCATTTTGTCTGGCGTTTGACAGCATTTTTCATTTATGGTGTGGTATATTAAGGGGAGGTAAGCAATGACCGAAATTGATTTGAATGGCGACAATAGCGGCGAATTTCCACGTATTACAAAAATCTGAATTTAATCTAAAAAAAACAAAACTAGAGAATAAATTTACATAAATTATGGTGAGCGCAGCGGTATTTATTTTCCCTGAAAAATAACTATATCATTAACGTTTCTTGCTATTTTCTGTCTAACGGACATATTCTTTTAGGCGTAACACTGGAGAAGAGCCGAATCTCTATTATTATATAAAATAAACTTGGGATGGGTGAGTTCGTTCCCCATAGATTCCGAAATGCTGGGCCGATTTTTTTTAATTTCATACGTAGGTACTTGATGTGTCTGGGAGTGTTCTCACGTAGGTTTTGTATCGGAATGCGTCTGATAAGTATCTAAAATCGATAATCAGGAAGGAAATGATTAAAGAAAGAAGTCCAATTAGGAAGAAAGTTAAAACTATTATACAACGTAATATCACAAGTGCATTTTGAAAGTTTTATTACTTTTTTTATTGCATTTTAAAAGCCTATGAAATCATATAAAATATAATCGAAAAAAAAATCCCATTAAAGAAAGAAAAAAATTAGCATTTTTATACCACCTTAATATCACGCGTGCATTTGAGAATGTTTTATTACCGGACAATGAGAAAGGCCCACCCTATAAAATGAACTGCTGATTCCTTTTATAAGACAGGAATGCGTTCGAAATGAATGCTTCTTTTTATAGCACAACTGAACCATTATACTTGACTTTTGTAACGATTAAAACAGTGACGTGCAGGGAACTTTTTGTAGGATAGGTGTTCAAGTGAAAAAAAAACGGCGTCTCGGTGAGATAATACATACAGGCTTATAATACATTCCTCTGAAAAGGGCACTTTTAAAACAGGAGTAAAAGGGGCAGGTGCCTGCAACCCCCCCCCACTGCACGTCCCTAGTTTGGAATGTATAAAAAGAAAGAAAAAAAAACACCCACCTAAAATATCTTTGGCTAGTATCAAGGTGTAATATCTATTCTGACGCTACACTTCATCTTTTTTGCCCTCGTTCAGTGAAAGAGAAATCCTTCTAGACTGAGACAATTTTTATTTTGCTCCAATCCGGAGCGTCTCAATGATATGGGTTAAATTTTTTAAACATATCACTTCGAAGCGTTGGTAGAAGAAATTTCGGCGCTTTTGAGAAGTAAGTATCCATAGATTTGCAGCTGTGGCGTAGCTGTGACGTAATTAATTCCGATCACAAATGGGGAGTAACGAATGAACATTTCACGTTCTGACTTTTCCCGAAATATACAAATATAAAAGGCGGCCTTACTTTTTTTTTTCTCAGACGACTTTATTAATTGATTAAAAGAGTTAATTTTCTACTTTATTACTTTTACAATTTGTTCAATTAGAATTATTATATATTTTTGCTTGCATTACTTATTATTTTTTTTTTTGTTTTACATTTTTCTTTATTTAAATTGAATTATTTCAGGATGAACCTTGCATTTTTACATGCAACCATTTTTGCCTTTCATACATTCTAGTTTTTTTTTTTATCTTCTTATAAATATTTCGTGAATTTCATCTTCCCTTTGAAAACCTCCCTCTTCCCAAAAAGGGGAAAACTTTCTTTTGAATTTCTGAACAAGTTCTCCATGGTCGTACTTTGCCACCCTCTTCCTTCGAGTACTGCCAGAAATAATGCCCAAATGAACCCTGAAAACACTCGTTTATCCATGAAACAGAAACTGCGAACGAACGAAGCTCGGTAACGCCCCCGCCTTAAATGTCTAGCCTGTAGAGGGTTGTTTTTCCTCTCAGCCCACCATCTGGCTATGCTTTTGTCCCTCATGCACCGCTAGGAAGGATGCTCAAATGGACCCTAAACACATCCGTTTGCCCATGAAACAAATTGTTAACGAGCAGAGCTTGTTAACGCATCCTCCTTAGACGTCAAGTCTCTACGGTCTTTATTTTGCAGTTTTTTATACATTTTTTCACACACAAAAAACGGTTCCTTTGATTAACGTAAACGAAAACAAACAGAAAAGAGAAACGAATGCTCTCTTCTGTGCAAAGAATAAATTATCACAATTTGCGTTAAATCTCTAGAAAAGAAAGAAAAATCAGAGATAAACCAAAATGTAGTCTTTCTGTACTTATGAGAAAACAAAGACTGGAATACTGTTCAAAAGTTATGTATATTTATCCTATGAAAAGACCACTGACTGCTACAGGCATTACCTCCCTACAAAAGCAGGAGGCATCGGCTTATTTCCTTTTATCTGAGACGCTGAAACCCTACCACTAGCTTGAACCTTAACACTAATTTTAGAATCTCTCCTTTCATCACAATCGCTCTGACCCCCATCATTAGGTGTATCAGTAGTTTTGTAGGAATTTTTGACACCCCTATCACGAAACTGCGAATAAAATATAGAAAACTCGTAATTTCTCTTTTAAAACTGGGTTGTTTATTTTCTTTATGGATTATACTTCCAAAATAAACTATTAAAGTTGTACAAAAAGTAATAGAAATATTATTTTTTTATTTTTTAAAAAACAGTAATGAAATTAATTGAATTTTACGAGTTCAGTATTTTTTCAATTTTTCAACTTTAAAAATCTATCAAAATTTTTCTATTGATTCTATTTTTACGATATTTTCAAGGTCAATATGAAATTTTATGCTCTTTCCAATAAACCGAATATGATATTTTAAACAAACGTCTTTTTTTTTATTCGCGCCCCCCCCCACCATTTTTAAATGTCTATTAAAAATTAAATAATTAATTTACTCACCAAAGTTTTATATATCACAAATTGAAGATAAAAGATTAATGAATAATATATTCAAATTTAAAACAAAAAAGTAGTGTTTTTTAGAAATTTACCTGTAAAGTCCGAAGTTTAAAACCATTTTTTTAAACACGTTGTTTGTTTTGTTTTTTGTTGTTTTTTTTTTTAAATGAAACTTTGGTCCTTGCTCCTTTAATTGAAAAAAAATTAGGGTTTGAATTACGTTTTTCGAGTAGTTAAAAGCTTAAAAAGACAGGGGTCGAATTAATTCACGCCCACCTCATTTTGAAATGTCTATTAAAAATTAAATAATTAATTTACTCACCAAAGTTTTATATATCACAAATTGAAGATAAAAGATCAATAAATAATATATTCAAATTTAAAACAAAAAAAAAATAGTGTTTTTTAGAAATTTATCTGTAAAGTCTGAAGTTTAAAACCTTTTTTTAATCACGTTGTTGTTGTTTTTTTCTTTTTATGAAACCTTGATACTTGCTCCTTTAATTGAAAAAAATAGGGTTTGAATTACATTTTTCGAGTAGTTATAAGCTTGCAAAAACAGGGGGTCGAATTATTCAATATTTTTCACAAAGTTTCTGACACACCTACCCCATCATGCCTCAATTGAAATGAATGACTCTCGTTTTGGAAAAGCTTCATGTCTTGACGAGCTTCTGGAACTGACCTTCACTCCTGATCTGAAATGGAACATGTACATCAAATATGTTGCCAATATCGCTGGAAAATGGATGGATCACTCTACTGTTCCAGAAGGTATCTCAGTGCTAATGCAATGGGTGTATCAGAAGCCGACATTAAAAATGCGCGATAAGAACTTGAATAATTCAACTTCCTATCTTTCAAAGCTTAGAAAATGTAATTCAAATCCAATTTTTTTTTTTCAATTAAAGGAGCAAAAACCAAATTAAAAAAATAACAGGTTTAATAGCAAATTATGCAATATTTTTCTTTTTAAATCGATTTTCTTTAAAATAGATTTAAAGGAAATCAACGAAATTTTACTTACTTCGATTATAAAATATATATATATATATATTCCAAAAAATGGCTTACCTACAAAAATACTATTCAATGGGTACTTCTATTGTTCATTGTTAAGATTTTATCCATATTTATACTTATAGTCCATGTCCTTTTGAAATAAAATACTTTTTTAAACAAGGATTCCAAAAAAAAAACGCGAACTCGGATGTTTTTCACTGTTAAAATAAAGGGAGATAAATGTCTGATTTTCTTCGAGTTTATCTTCCGGTGGCTTCGAAGCGCCACAATTAATGTCTCTTTCTATTGCGTGCTGTAAACCAAAATTAGTATTTTGGGGCCACTTTAGTTGAAAAATGAACACATTCACTTATAAGTTTTTTTCGTTAAAAAAAATTCACTCTACCGAGTTTTTTTCTTATTTTCTTAATGAAATACATGAGTTTTTGATTAATATATGTTATTTCTCCTTCAGCGAGTTAATTTTTTAAATATCTAAAAAAAGAAAACATTGAATGAAATAGAAAAAATTGTCGTCAGCGTCCGATATTTATTTGACAATCTAAGCATAACATGAGCTTTCACTTAAAAAAATCAACGTGGTTTTTTAAAAAAAAAGGTTTTACACTTTGGACTTTACAGGTAAATTTCCAAAAAAGCACTTCTTTTTTGTTTGTTTGTTTTCAATTAGAGTATTTTATTTATCAATCTTTTGTCTTCAATTTGTGATATATAAAACTTTGGTGAATAAATTAACTATTTAAATTTTAATAGACATTTCAAGATGGGGGGGTGAATTTAAAAAAAACGTTTGTCTAAAATATTATATTCGGTTTATTGGAAAGAGTATAAAATTTCACATTGACCTTGAAAATATCGTAAAAAATTAACCAATAGAAAAATTTTGATAGATTTTTAAAGTTTAAAAATTGAAAAAAATTTAACTCGTAAAATTCAATTGATTTCATACGTAAACAAAATGGCTGCATGAACGTGCACCGGGACTTTGTAAGCACTGTTTTTTGTTTTTTTTTTAAATAAAAAATAATATTTCTATTATTTTTTAAACAACTTTAATAGTTTATTTTGGAAGTATATTCCATAAAGAAAATAAACAACCCACTTTAAAAAGAGAAAGTACGAGTTTTTTTTTATATTTTATTCGCAGTTTTGTGTTAGGCGTGTCAAAAATTCCCCCAAAATTCTGATACACCTACTAATGCAATCCTCTATCTGTATAAGAGCCAGATACGCCCTAAAATGCAGTATTGTTACCACATCTTGACAGGAGCTGTTCGGCGCGCCCTATCCAGCTTTGATAAAATTCAAAACCGGTTTCGAAACGTAGTAGGTGATATCCTTTTCTCTTCCTTGCAACCTCTTTCCCACAGAAGAGATGTTGCGAGCCTGTCTCTGCTCTATCGTTATTTTCATGGTAAGTGCTCGACTGAACTCCAATCTATGGCACCCCCTTTCCAAACTTTCACAAAAATCATTTGACTACTACAGTCACTATATACGATTCCCCTTTCATCTTTATCTATGCCTAAATCTAAACGCAGATTCCATGAACGAAGCTTCTTTCCTAGAACTTCCCGCATGTGAAACACTGTTCCGCTAGCATGCTTCCCGGTTGGATGTACAAAAAAATGAGTGTGCAAAAACCGGAACGAATTTGACGAAATGCGTTATAATGGGTTGAAATAAGCTGACGGTGGTCAAGTGGTTAACGATATGGACCGACGATCTGGGTGTTCAAGTGTAGCACCAAAGTTTACCATTCGGTGTCCAAAATCACAGTGCGTAAACTCGTTTCTGCGCACCGAATTTGCGCAGGCCTGAATTCATGTAAACAAATAATTATATTTTGGCCAATCAGATTACTTTCTGAATTTATTCGAATTGGTCTTTGTGGGAGGCGCTTAAACCCTTTAAAAGGGATAGATTTTCTTTCAATAAACAGTTAAAAACAAAAATTGAGACAGTGCTACGTTTCCTTAATCGCCCCAATCCTTAACTCACGCAATCATACACTGTCACTTGCATACTCACAATTACAAAGCGCGACAAACATGCAATAACTGCTTGAATCCCATAATGTCGTCTGCTCACTTAAAACAAACTCATCAATTGAAATATTCCCAAACTTTATCACTGAACTATTTTCTAATATGATAAATAAGGCTAGGAAAACAGCATATTCTTTTCATTGTTTTGACTCTCGAGTGTGTATCCGTTGACATCTTATATGCTTTTATATAGAGTAATGTGGTTCTCGGTTGATTAACTGTGTCTAACTGTGCTGGATATATACTCGAGAGTTAAAACAATAAGAATATTCTGTTGTCATAGCCCTAATATAAACAAAGAATAACTCTTGTAAATAAATTTCACTGAACTATAATTTATTTAATTGAGCAGAGAAGTTTTGAATATGATTTTCCCGATCCTTGAAACTCACGGTTCATAATTACTCGATCCACACTTCTAATGTCGCAGCTAATTAATCCCTTGTTTTAACAAGAACCCTAAAAATATTGCTGAGCATTCTATATTTTTCCTATTGCTATAAACTTACATGTTAAACATATAAAATATTTCTTTGGCGAATATATGCTTTATTAATCCATTGTTTCGTTTTGTTTACCGTATCGCAATGTCCCTCGTTTTTCTCACATTTAATTATAAAACCTGCATTTTTTTTTCACTGAAAATATTTCTCTGAATCCGGCTTATTCTAAAAATACTTCTCCCATTATAAAATACCTCCAAAGTAAACCCGCATAACTGGCGTAAACACATCTCTAAAAATGAATGGCCAGCCTTCCTAAACCAGTTCGTTCCACAAAAATCGCATTCACTTAGGATGATGGCAACCTTCTCGTAGGCCCTCCCGATGTCTTTCTAGAAAGAATTCTGACTACAACAATATCGGGGAAACCAATACCAACAATAGAATCTTCGGATGCGTACGATATGATGATGATTAACTGGTTTTAAATATGAAGATATGCCTGTAGATATTAATATACAGCCATTAACAATAAAACTTACGCGTGTTATTTCCTCTAAGATTTTATCAAAGCTCCGACTGTCCATAGAATAGGAAAAATTCTCCGAATAAAACATGTCGCTGTTGGTACCGGGTATTCATATACATAGAGGTAACAAAATATTCCACTTGAAGATTTTCACAGGTTACTTAGAATAAGATTGCTGGAGATTCGAACATGTTTCTTCAGATAATAACTATCACTTCAAGATGACATCACAAGTGTGTGACGTCATAAAATTACAAACTTATAATGAACTTCTTGAGATTTTGCAAATTTAGATTCAAAGTGTAGTATATGTAGTTCTCTCTCAGAAGGCCATTTACTCGAGCATTACCTCCTTCTTTCGAAGGCGACGAAGGGTTCCTTGATCCTCGCCTAAAGCGCCTTCATCTGTGAGACAGAACAACTGGATCAACCAGAGTGCTCTTGGAGTTGTATCCCCGATATACGCTGACCTTGTGTCAAACTTTGTTGATTTTTATGCAAACAAATCCGGCCTTCGGGATCAGATTAAAATATAATATCTGGTTTGTTCACTCTCGTGGAGAAATCCCGAGCATTACCTCCCCTGAAACGATGAGAGTAGATTTTATTGCCCGTCGTCTGGGACGCATTTAACATGGAATTTCGGCGGATCCGGCAGACATTTTTTATGGTTAATGAGACCACCCATGGTCTGTTGGATCAGTGTTTATTCATTTCTTGAGTGATAATCATGTGCTTGCAAGAAAGTATTTACTTGAAAATGGATGACGTTATAATGGATGAACGTCAGCTTCTTGCAATTTCTGAAAAAAATAAAACCCATTTTCAGATGTCATTTATTTTCATATATATATATGTGTGTGTGTGTGTGTGTGTGTGTGTGTGTGTGTGTGTGTGTGTGTGTGTGTGTGTGTGTGTGTGTGTGTGTGTGTGTTTATTTACAGAAAGTTAAGTCATCGGTACAGTCGGTTTCAAACCTGATAATTAGGGACCCTTGTAGATACCCATATCAACCTCTCTTTAGCCGAGAGAGATGAGTATCGGCTGAAGAGAGCTTGATATGGGTATCTAAAACTTCCCCAATTATCAGGTTTGAAACCGACGATACCGATGACTTATCTCATCTAAACTTTCTGTAAATAAAACATAAATAATGAGCTCTTTTATAATAGAGCATTCTGCTGGAGTCCTTTTTTCCAAAAAATGTAACTAATCATATATATATATATATATATATATATATATATATATATATATATATATATATATACCTATCATGTTTTAGCGTGTCAACGACCCTCGTCATAGCCTCTTTCATCTCCTCAATGGTCTCATAACGACAGCCTCTAAGATTTTTTTCTTGAGCTTAGGAAATAACCAAAATTCACAGGAAACAAGGTCTGGACTATCGGGAGGATGAGGAACTGTTTTGATGCCCACGATAAAGTCTTTCTTTTTAATCTTCTCTTAGCACCCTTGGGACAAACTTAGCGCAAAAATCTTCTGCATCTTCAATTCCTCACGAATAATTGTATGAGCAGTTCCCAAGATGGCATTAAACTGTGCACTTACGGTCTTTATACACACACGACTGTCCTTATCCATGAGATTTTTTATTTGGCCAATCAAATCTAGTGTCCTGACATCCTTACTTCCTTACTCCTCCCACACCTCTCATCATCCCTCGCAGACTCCCTGCCTTCCTTGAATCGCTTATGTCACTTAAAAACTGATGTTCGAAACTGAAACTAAAACTTATGAAAGAATTCTTGGCAAAATTATTTATTTCAAAAAATGGAAGTCCATAGCAATTAAACGATACTCACTTAACATCTAAATCTGACCCCCAAGATCGCCATGGATATGGAATATGCGCCTACATTAAAGATGGCTTCCCGTGTGGTAGAGATATCGCCAGAAAGACCCTAATTTACCTTATATGTGCTTCCGGGTTGAACTTGCTTACACCACCGCATTCATATTTGCCCTCTATCGCCCCCAACAGCGGGTTACTGTCCTTAAGAGTATATCTGAGAAAATTGACCTCATCCTGTCTGCTCATCCTTCGGCTACCATTCACATTTGCGGTGACTTCAATGTCCATAATGTGGAATGGCTGACCCACTCAAATAAGACAGATGATGAGGGGAGGTTCTGTTATGATTTTGCCATTGCCTATGACCTCACTCACTTTGTTCACGAACCCACCTGTGTGCCCGATACTACTAGTTAGTATGCAAGCCTTCTAGACCTTTTTCTCACAACTTCCCCTGAACTATGTTCATGTTCCGTTCTATCTCCCCTGGGATCCTCCGATCACACAGTTGTATCAGTTAAGATAAAAATGAAATACAATAAGTCGTCAGATGTACCTCGCCACCGTACTGTATATCGATACTCTATGGCTGACTGGGATAGCTTCCGTACATTCATCTGCTTTCCAAGTTTAAAAAGGATGTATCCTCTATAGTATCAGACCTGACCGAATGGTTAATTGTAGACATAGACCGATTCATACCATCCAAAAAATTCCAACAAAAACCAAACAGCCAGCCATGGTTCTCCCCAGAATGTGCTGCTGCCATTGCGCACAGAAATCACTTTTTCCATAGCTACCAACGTAGTAGATGTACTGAGACTAAAGCTACCTTCAGGACTGCCAGCAACCACTGTAAAAGAGTAATAAAACGTGCAAGAGAGCTATATGCTCAGTCCGTCAAATCCAAAGTAGCTGAGCAGCGACTTGGTTCCCACCAGTTTTGGCAAATAGTAAACAGGATCCTGAACAGATGCATGCGTTCTATCCCAACCATCATCAATGGACCTGAGGTCATCAGCATCAGACAAGGCCAAACTATTTGCTAAGAACTTTGCAGCTAACTCTACCCTCTGCGACGAAGGGCATCAACTCCCCGTATTTCCTCCTACAACAGACAACACACTATCCAACATACAAATATCTGTGCACGAGGTCGCCAAACTAATCCAGAACCTTGATTCCAGTAAAGCAACTGGTACAAACGGCATTCCAATTATAGTGTTGAAAAAGCTCCAACCAGAACCCCATACTTACAAAACTGTTTAAGCGTTGCCTTAAGGAGAAGTGTTTTCCAACACCCTGGAAAACCTCACCAGTATGCCCTGTATTTAAGAACTCGGGTGATAAGTCATCTCCCTCTCGGTACAGACCAATAAGTCTCTTACGTGTCATGAGTAAGTTGCTGGAATCCATATTAAATAAAGAAGTAGTCAACTACCTCAGCAGAAATAACCTCCTTAGTGACATGCAATATGGTTTCCGTTCTGCTAAATCTACAGCTGATGTGCTAACAATTATATCCCATAGGATTAGTGAATCTCTCGACAAAGGTTTCCTTTCTAGGGCAATTGCTCTTGACATATCAAAGGCCTTCGGTAAGGTTTGGCATAAGGGCCTACTTCACAAGATTTCCAGTTACGGTATAACTGGAAATGTTTTCTCAATAATTAAATCATTTCTCTGTGATAGGCTCATAAGAGTAGTGGTTGATGGACAGCAATCAGAGGCCCACGGTATTAATGCTGGAGTCCCCCAGGGGTCCATCCTGGGCCCAGCACTCTTTATGATCTACATCAATGATCTCCCAAGATAGTACTTAAATCATTCATTGACATCTATGCTGATGACACGACCATCTATGGCAACACATCAAAGGCCATAAATGACAAAGCTCTCTCTGATTCCCTCTCCTCTGATTTTGAGCGCATGGTTCAGTGGGAGAGGAGATTGCTGGTTACTTTTAATGCATCTAAAACCAAGCTCGTATCTTTACATCATCAACACTCTGTTCCTCATCTAGCATCAATTGAAATGGATGGCTCTCGTCTTGGGGAAGCTTCATATTTTTACAAGCTCCTGGGTTTGACTTTTACTTAATGTCTGTCTGCCTGTGTGTATGTGTGTGTGTGGATGTGTGTGTGACGCGTTTATCTCAGCCTACAGGCAACCCACCCAGACAAGTAAGGTACGGAAATGAAGCTTATGACCCAGCGAATGTTTTAGTGATATTTATATCCATGTTTGGTGTATGGAAATGCAAAAAAAATGCAAAAATTGCAAAAAAATAACGATTTACTAAACAATGTTTTATTTACGGGATATTTTTCCGGTATTCACCGGAAGTTATTATCTCCCTTAGTAAGTTCGATTTACTGTGTGTGTGTGACGCGGTTTATCTCAGCCTACCGACAACTCACCCAGGCAAGTAAGGTACCAAAATGAAGCTTATGACCCAGAGATGTTTTAGTTATATTTATTTCCATGTTTAGTGTATGGAACTGCAAAGAAAATGCAAAAATAAATGCAAAAAATATTTTTATTTACTGGATATTTTTCCGGTACAAGGACTCAAGTTTGCTTGTGGGGTAAATAGATAGATATAACATGTGTGTGTGTGTGTGTGTGTGTGTGTGTGTGTGTGTGTGTGTGTGTGTGTGTGTGTGTGTGTGTGTATTTAGAAGGAAAATAAAAACAAAATTTAATTAGAATTTACATCATTTATTATTCGAAATAGGGGATAAGGTTGAAAATGAAAATTTCCTTATTCCATGGAGTTTCAAAGAATTGCACTTATCCTCAGAGGGAAAAAAATTAGTTAGCAAAATGACATTTATAGGCTGGCTATAATTTTGCTGTTTATCACATAATATTTTTATCCTCAATCTAATTGGCTTGTAACGTTTTAAGACACAGCTGCTATGCTGCAGAACATTTCTTGCATCTAGGGATCTATATGATCTGATTTTTCTCAGGTTTACAGATTGACTTTCCTTTACTTGGATTGCCGCCTAATATTTGGATTTTTGGTCCCTCCACAAAAGCAGGGTGGACCTGTAGATTCACCCTTGTCCGTTCGTTCGTTTGTCCATTCGTCCATTCCTCCATTCATCTGTCCGCACTTTTCTCAATAACTACGTCTTGGAATCTTTTGAAATTTTGAACAAACATTAAACATGATATGAGTAAAAAAAAAAGTAACGGAATGGATTTTCCGAGAAAACTCCAGTTGTCCCACTCCCCAGGGGTGCCTTTCGGGTTAAAATGGCTAAACTTGACACTTTTGTGCTTATTAAAAGAAAAATTGATGCCTTGGATTTTTATAAAACTTTCTGAAAAGTTGTAACTAACTGATTTCTATATAATTTTGTTTGTTTTATACTTTGCGATAACTCTTAGGTGTGCCAAGGGCTCTTTTAGAGCTAATAAAAACACTCCATTTTGTGGACTATTTTTTTCTATATTTGTTCAAAATTTTTCTGTGTATGTCTATTTAGCAGTTTTGCATGGTGCTGAACTCAAATTTAAATATGTTAAGACCTTGGTGACTTTTGGGGCTAAATGAAAGGGGGGGGACAAATGATGAACTTAGTTATTTCTTTTATACCTCGTTCCTCGAGGGACCATGCATGCTTCACTTGTTTGTTCACCATTCAATCTCTAACCCACCCATCTACTCTGAGTTTTTGCTACGGTTCCACCTTTTCATTTCCAAACTTCATGTGGAATGTCTTTTTGACTTACATATTCCGATATGATTTCTAAAAAGATATACTTCTTTGACATTTTAAAGTATTCAATGTATGTAAGGAAATTTGTGTCAAAGAATAATAATACCGATTCTATATCTCAAATATTGAGCATTTTTTATTTGCTTGGAATTGTTCTCTGAATATTAATATTTATTTATCCGCTTTAAGTTTCCAAAATTCTTTATATGGAAACTTTAATTTCTAGAAAAGAACTATATATATATATATATATATATATATATATATATATATATATATATATATATATATATATATATATATATATATATATATTGTGATACATTTATTAAAATGTATAATTTATTATTTTATTGATTTTTAGCCGAGGGGAGATATATTTTTAGTATATTTATTTTTTTTTTTAATGTATCATTTTTTGGCACCAAAAGATGCATACTCGTCTGCTCGTTCACATTTTGTAAACAAAACAAGAAAAAAGGGGAGGAGGAGGCCTGCAAGCAGGAGGAGAAGGGAGAGACAGAGATACTGTGAACGAAGGGTGGAAGAGGAAGGAGAAAAGAAAGCTCATAGACGAGAAAGAGAGGAGAGAGAAAGGATAGAGAGAAATAAACCGTATAGAGAGTTAAACTGTATAGAGAAAGATAGATCGTATATAGAGAGAGGGGACTGAAAAAAGTTGTCAACAGTCAGTGGAGCTTCATGTTTCAAAGCGACAAGGCATAAGTCAGCGAAGGTCGGGGTGACGAAGCCGGCGAAAGGCGACGACGGCGTGGTAGCGGTGTTGCGGAGGTAAATATCAACGACACCAGCCGATGATCAGCGGTCAAAGTTGGAATATTGACTGAACAAAAGAATGAACCCAGCGAAGGAAGGATCCATAGAGCAGTGAAATCTTTACTATAAATCAAGGACTTCGATGAGCATGGGAAACAAATACTTGGAGCAATTAACACGCACGCGTGTAATGAAACATAAATAATCCGAAGGACAAAAATATGAAAATTAACCTGCGCGCGTGTACTCAAATATAAACAATTTACAGGAAAAATATATGTATAAAAAAAGGTCGCATTTCAAAGGACATTAAATGAGTTTTTCAACCAAAACTTTCATTTCTTCAACATCTCTCTCTTACCCTAGAACATGTATCCAATTGAGCAGACGATTTCTTGTTTTATGTGAACATTGACTGTTGATATATTTTTCTCTCGGTAGAATCTGAATCATTAAATCATTTCATTTAGTTAGGCATATTTAATTTTCTTTTCTTGAATTGAATTTTATTTTATTTTATATAAATAAAAGTTTGTTAATTTTTCGACGATACTTGTCCTCGTTATTTCTTATGTGATTTCGTTGCCCAGTACATTTCATTTTATTGTTGTCTTCGGGACGGTTGTCCCATTCCCATAACAAGACATTATCAAGGAACCTGGGAAACTTTATTTTTTTATATATTTCCTTACGTCAGCCATCTCTACCGTCCCCAGTAGGACTGGGATACATCATAACAATATATATATATATATATATATATATATATATTTATTTATATATATATATATTGTTACGATAATAAAATATTATATATATATATATATATATTAATGAAAATGTATAAAAAAGAATACGAAAAGTATAAAAGCTTATAACTTTTCTTTATTCGTTTTCAATTGGTGACATGCACGAATACAAAATAATATTATGGAAAAAAATAAATAAAAATAAAGAACTTTTTTTACGGGTACATATTTTCGACCGATCCTTCGGTCTTCATCGGTGTAGTGAAAGTATGAGCATATACGGAAAAAGGGGAATGGGAAAGGAAGGAAGGTAGATGAGGAGGAGGAGGAGGAGGAGGAGGAGAAGGAGGAGGAGAAGGAGGTATAGCCAATGAGAAGGTGCCACGTCAGTCTTAAATATATACACATATTAGTACGCACATACACACATACACACAGTACATATACACATATAAACGAAAAATTAAAAATTAAACAGTAAATAAAAATGAAGAAACAATATATATATAAGAAATATATATATATATATATATATATTCATATTCGTATTCCTGTTTTTTTAATATATGTTTGTTTGTTTATTTGTTTGTTTGATTAATATATACAAAAGGGCCATCACTTTATTATTTCATTCATTTCTGCAAATTTAGAGGTGACGTCATTTGCGTATTACATTAAGAAAAATCAATTTTATTAAATAGCGGTGTGTTAGTTATTGTTTACAGTGAGAGAATTGTTTTAAGTGTTTTATTTAAGGTTATTATTTAAATTTGATTGATATGGATAACATATTTACTTTAATTTATTTTTACCGAGATCGACATTTTCATTTTCCCTGAACGCTAACTTTGTTTTTTTTTTTTTGTTTTGTTTTGTTTTTGTTTTTTGTTGTTGTTTTTTTTGGGGGGGTGTTGTTTTCTTTTTCCGCGTATATTAAAACTAAAAACTTTCGAGCATTATTTTTGGAATTAGTTTAAATAAAATAATTTCCGTGATTTCGCAATTAACGTTGTAGTTCAGCAGATTTTTATTTTAAAATAAACAAACAATCCAATTCAACTACGATTCTTTATTTAAAACAAAAACAAAAAAAAAACTTTCATTTACGTTTTTTACCAGTTTTTTTTTTCTTCACATTTTTTTGACATCATAACTGCTAATTTTTTTTTTTTCTTTTAATAACACAGTAAGTCATAACTCATCAGTTTTATAACATAAAAACTTATATTTTGGTTAGCACAAATTCTACTTTGGTATTTTTAAAACTGAATTATTTACAGATTGTTTTCGTAAAAACGAATCTTTCTAGACTGCGATAGCATAAAAGAAATTCGCTTAAACTAGAACATAGTCATAAAAGGGTGCTACATATCCAGAGAATAGTTTCTCTTCGTATCCCTTCTGTCGAAATATCTGATGGAGAGTTTGTCACATGCTTCTTCTTTTTTCGGAGGGGAGGTTACATTTTCGTGTTTTCATTCGTTCTTTTATTTTTGAAATTTTTGTGGGGGTAACGATGGAGTTGACATATAATAATGAAAAACTGCTCAATATTCTTAGTATAGCAGGTGTGGCCAAACCGAACATCATGTCGACCATGTTAACCTGGGTATCCATGCTAGTATATATATATATATATATATATATATATATATATATATATATATATATAGTGCATTTTTACGTAAATGCGAGTTGTGAATAATTTCCCCTTTTTCTAATTTGGTACCCCCAAATGGGGAGCGGCATATATATTGTCTAAAATATAACACGTGTTTCATCGTCTCTGACTCCTCAGAGTGACTGAATCTAGCGAAGTTCAAAATCGATGGTTAGAAGCCTAAACCTCTACCCTTCGGCTATCTCGTGCGACTGCTGGATGTATCACGTTCTATGTAGATGTTATTTACTTGTTTTTGCTGCGATACATTTGAATAAATTCAATCATTTATACAAAAGTGCAATTTTAAAATGCGATACATCCGGTAGTCGAGCGAGATAGCCCAGGAGTAGATGTTTAAGCTGTAACCATGAGGTCCCGATTTCGAATCTCGCTAGATATAGCCACTCTGATGAGTCGGAGACGACGAAACATGTGTCAGTGGGGGTACCAAATTGGTAAAAGGGGAGATTATTCCCAACTTTCATTTAGGTATAAAATGCACTTTCGTATAAACAATTGAATTCATTCCAAAGTATCGCACACTAAAACAACTAAATAACATCTATATATATATATATATATATATATATATATATATATATATATATATATACTAGCAAAAATACCCGTCGTTGACTGGGTCCAAAACAGCCTACAGAAAATGGACTCTGATTTATTAAAGTATGATAGGTTATGAAAAGGAAGGGTTGTAAAGAGATAGCTTCGAATTTGGAGGTATCAAAACCAAAGTAAAATATGATGAAAGTAAAAATAAAATAGATAAACCCCATAATTTATTATACCATACCTGTTCACACTGAAACACTTATCACAATATTCTGTGGATCTATATTAAAAAACCTTGTTAAACTTTGTGACATATTTCCATTCTATGGAGGTCAGGTGCGAACAAACACCCCATAATTTTATTATACCATATTTCTTCAAACTGAAACATAATTATCAAAGTATACTTACGCAGATAGATATGAAAAGTCTTTATTAAAGTTTGTGCCTATTTCCATTCTACGGAGGCCAGGCGCGAACGCAGGTCCCACAATTTTATTATACCATCCCTATTTAAGTTAAAACATATTCATCAAAGTATTCTTATATACATCTATATCAAAAACACTTGTAAACGTTTTTTTTTTTTTAATTTTTAAATTTTTTATTTCCATACTTTGCGGACCAGGCGCGTACGCAGACCCCACAATTTTAATGAACCACCGTTCTGCCAGATCAAACATACCCATTCCTGTGTCTCGATACATCTTCTATCATTATATGTAATCAGTTTTTTTTTAAATAGTCAACCATATAGGAGCCTATTCGTGACCACACACACACACACACACACACACACACACACACACAAACACACACAAACACACATACAAACAAAAAAGTGGATGTTCATAAATTAAAGGTTCGCTTTTTTTTTTGCTTTTTTCTGTTATCAAACTATAATATCTGTTCCGGCAGATACTGCAATCAAAGACCATATGTGGGGCAGCCCCACAATATCAGACCATTGCTCTTGAGCGATCACTTTTAGTCAATGTAGGGAGAAAGTCTTCATACCAATTGTCACTATCCAGTTCCCTTTCGGTAGAACTGGTCCCACTCCCCTCATTCTCCACATTAAAAAACGGCCTTGTGCCTAATTTGCTCAGTGGGGACCAAATAAATAACTAAATAGAAAAAAAAGCTTGCTTTTTCTGTTGCTCTTGTCCTTCGGGCCAAGATGAAAGTGTGGTATCTGTTTTGATGCTCCACTTATATGAAGTTAATCGGTCCTTCATCAATGTAACAGAAACCCTTCATACTGAGACAATTACTATTTTTGTGCATACTGCCAGGGTGCCCCCTTTTTGCCCTTGTTTTAGGGGAGCTGGTTTTCCCCTCACATTAAAAACGACCTTGCGTCACATTTGCTTCCGCGAAGAAGCAAATAAATACCTAAATAAATAGAAAAAGGTTGTTTTTTTTTTTAATATTAATATCAATACACAAAAATACTCAAATTTATAAGAGTATAGATATATGTATATTATACCACCCAGACATATATAAACCTATACTTAACTTTGCACAGAGAGGGAGAAAGTACAAAATAGATAAGAAATTATTATAGTAGATATTAACTAGATAGATGCGTAATGAAATATATATATATATATATATATATATATATGACTACTTAATTTACTCACATAAAATTAATATACGAAAGTATAGATGTATGCGTAAACTTTAAGTATTTACTTTAAAAGTGCTCAATACGTAGGTAGAGCTAGTTAGTAAGTTATAAAATGTATATGGCGATTAAGCTACACTAAATATTCCGCGTTTCATCCACTCTAGGATTCTTCAGGCTTATGCGCGAATTCTGTGGTTGTTTGTCGTTTTTATATGCGAATCTTATATTGAAATTTTAGTTTTAAAAATTTCAATAGAAGATGCGCATATAAAAACGACAAACAACCACAGAATTCGCGCATAAGCCTGAAGAATCCTAGAGTGGATGAAACGCGGAATATTCAGTGTAGCTTAATCGCCATATACATTTTATAACTTACTATATATATATATATATATATATATATATATATATATATATATATATATATATATATATATATATATATATATATATATAAACAATTGAAAATAGACAAGTAGCATAAAACGTTCAAATCAAATAATACCAATCAAATGATTTGTTAAAAAAAAAAAACAAATGGTTTTCGTTTTAATGAAAATGACAATAATCTCGAGAATGTGCCAAATCATTGTTCAATTCATTGAGTTTTATTAATTTCTCTTCCTTTACTAATAATTTTATATCTATAATTTGCTCACTTCGAGAGAAAATTAATAATCTCCGAAACGGTAATAAATTCCATTCCGTAAGCACCTGGCCATTATTTTCTTTGTCTTCTTTGATTTCGTGCCATTTATTTTTTTGTTTTGTTTTGTTTTTTGTTTTAATTGCTGCAAGAACCATTTTTCATTTTTCATTTTGAAATATTTAAACAAACAGAAAAAAAATAAGATGTGTAATTAATTTGGTGTCGTTGCAAAGTTCAAAGCAGAGCAGTAATTTCCTTTGCCTTGTTTTTTTTTTTAATGATTTTTATCGGATGTTATTTTTAGTTTTGATAATAAATGAGTCGGGGCAATGATTCATTAACGTCGGGAAAAGCGAATGCGGTTATAAAAAGAAAATTGCACATTTTCAAAACGCTTTGTTTTCATGTGGAATAAATGGCATTCGACGAAAAGTTCCAAATCAAAATGACTTCTTACACGAAGTCTTTTATTGTGATTAGCACCTTGTAAACGGAAATTACATAGACATACCATGACAGAGTTTATTAAAAAGTTCAGTTTAATAATTCTTAAATAGAAAAAGTAGGCTTTTAATATCAATGTCAGAGCGAGAAAAACTCAATGTATATATATATATATATATACATATATATATATATATATATATATATATATATATATATATATATATATATATATAAGCGAGATAAGACACTGATAGAAATTCAGATGAAAAATCCTGATAGATATTACTTAAAGTAATACTTTCAAGGAGATCCTAGCCAAAAAGGAAAAGCTCAATATTTAAGAATAGAGCAATATATAAGTTTCGTGGTTCAATTTTAAATTCTGAAAAAACAACATATAGAGACATATATTCGATTTAAGAATTTATTGCTTGTCAAAGGAATATATAAAAGGGGTTATTTTAATTTCCTTAATCCATGGATTTTCAACAATGGCTAATATCATCAGAAGAAATGAAATGCAGCTAGCAAAATGTTCAGCTGCGAATGGACTCTATTTTGCTGTTCAGCACAATTATTGAAAATAGTTTTTTGGGTGGTTGTGAAAATATAATCCAGCTGGATTTATAACCACGAATGACATTGGACTCCTTCCGATAATGGACTACCCAGGTTGTATCAACTTCTCTTTTCGTATAATTTTCTCCATATAATTATCCACAACCACTCAAAAAACTATTTTCAATAATTGTGCTGAAAAGCAAAATAGCGTCCATTCGCAGCTGAACATTTTGCTAACTGCATTTCATTTCCTCTGATGATATTAGCCATTGTTGAAAATTCGTGGATTAAGGAAATTAAAATAACCCCTTCTATATATTCCTTTGTCAAGCAATATATATATATATATATATATATATATATATATATATATATATATATATATATATATATATATATATATGTATATATATACCAAGTTTAAGGTGTTCAAGGGAGAAGACTCGTGGAATAAAACGAGATTATTACGAGTGCTCAATAAAATAGTAAAATAGAGCAAAATATAATATTTTTAAGAGGTATATGCGGTAAAAAAACAAGGATAAAGAGTGCTCAATACGTTAGTAGAGCGAATTTATTATTATTATTATTATTATTATTATTATTATTATTATTATTATTATTATTACAACCTCAAGTGTATTAACGTAATTGATAAGAAATTGTTTCAATAGACAGGATAAAAATTATCCATTCAGCCTAAAGATTTCTTTTTTCTTTAATTTCCTCTTAACTTTTCCTTATTGTTCAGATGATATAATAAATTTATATATAACTTTTATTCCTCATCTTTCACAAGCCCGATGAATCCTAGCGTGGATGAAACGCGGAATATTCTGTGTAGCTTAATCGCCATATATGTTTTATAACTTACTAACTAGCTCTACCTACGTATTGAGCACCGTTGAAGTAAATACTTAAAATTTACGCATAAATTTATACTTTCGTATATTAATCTATGTGATTAAATGAAGTAGTTATATATATATACATATACATATATATATATATATACACACACACATATATATATATATATATATATATATATATATATATATATATATATATATATATAGAGAGAGAGAGAGAGAGAGAGAGAGAGAGAGAGAAATGAAATCACTCAGAGCCAGTTTTACGCTTTCAGTGTATTTGTTTGTTTCCCCAAGATGTTGGAGTAAACCAGCTTCTCATAAAAAGGGGGGGTCCAAATGAATATCGATTGTCTGATATGAGGTGTTTTCTGCACAGTAATGAAAGCTAAATGCTTTCTGGACGTCCTCGGCACGAAGCCGGGGAAACTGCCTTGGCGTTCGTTAGTTTCGCTTTTTTATATGAAAACCACAAACAAACACGATGGACCACAGAATAGCATGAATTTTATAAATCGTTCAAATAAAAGAGAGAGACGACCTCCTTTCGTAAATCGTAGATATTATAATCACACACACACACACACACACACACATATATATATATATATATATATATATATATATATATATATATATATATATATATATATATATATACATGTTGCGTGTCAACAGTATAATTCTGGATTTTTCCTATGGGTACATTATCGCCTAGCATCTTTTCGTATTGATAATACTGGATCTTTCCGTATCTTTTCATATAGTTTTTTAATCCTTGACTTTTAATGTATTGTCTGATTTCTTAAATTCCCCCCCCCCATTTTATTAATCCTTTACAGAAAAAAGTTTGTTTGTTGTTTTTTGTTTTTGTTTTTTTTTTTCATTTATGACTGTTTTCATGCAATGCTATTTCAATTATTGCCAGTACCAGTAAATTCCTAGCTTCTCTATGATATTCATTTGCTAATATCTTTCCTCTGATGAGAAAAACGCATTTCTTTGAAACTCCGCGGATTAAGGAAATTACAATATACCTTTTTTTTAGTATCCTGTCGAACAATAAATTAATGTCCAATATATTTTTACAGTCTTTCATTTTCTTCCTTCTATACAATCACTATTTCCTATCTTGATTGTATTTAACTTTTTTTTTATTTGTTGGGGATTACTATATAAATATTAATATTTATATTTACTCTAAGTTTACTGAACCTATTGGATTCTAAACTTAATATTTATTGACTGCTTATATATATATATATATATATATATATATATATATATATGAAAATTTTCCGAGGGGGTACAGAATTTTATAACGGCTAAATACAGACCAAAAAGCATAATGAATTTAAAAAATAAAAAATGAAAATAAAGGTTAGCTAACCAGGTTTCGTTCCTCACTTATCAAAGCTAAATCGAGGAAAATACGATTTAAAACAAACAAAAAAGTCATGAATATGGCGGGAGGTAGGAAAAAAAAAAACGGGGGAAAAATTACATAGAGACTAAATAAAGTCCAAGAAGATTTTATTTTTGCTTGCAAAGAGAAGGTCTCAAAGTCTTAATAAAAAGAGTCTCTAAAATTTTCAAATGATAGGGAGAGTGCGACTTACTAAGGATCGTAAACATGCCAGCACTGAAATTCGTGGCAAACGCATGGTTATTTATAAGATGGTCGCAAATCGCAGAACCATACGTATTACTCAGAACATCCGAGGGTGAAAAATTTGCATAACGAATCTTTGAAGACACATGCTGTTTCAAACGAAAATCTAATCTTTGCGATGTTCGCCCAACATAGTGCGCACTGCAACTACATTTAAATAAATAAATGAATAATAGAATTATTATGGTGGGGTGGGGTGAACATCTTTGCGAATAGACGGCAACATAGGCCTAGTTGAAAAAACAACACGCGGGTTCGATGCAAAATAACACCGTTGCACAGACAAAGAAATTTGCTTAGCAAATCGGTCACTGATGTTACCTAGCCAAGGTAGACGTAGGTACACAGGACATCTATTAGCTATAATTTCTTTGGGTTTATGAAAATAGGAAACTTTCTTATTGATAGTAGTTTCAACAATATCCAAAGGGTAACCATTATTACAAAGGGTCTTAGTGATAACTTTGAGTTCGTCATCCAAATTAACTTCAGAACAAATCATCAAGGCCCTATGTGCTAAAGTTTTGATTCAATTATATTTTTGGTTTATAGGGCAAAAAGAGTCCCAACGCATATAGAGACTCGTAAAAGTTGGTTTACGATAAACAGAAGTAAGAAAAAACGGGGATGTCTTGGATGCAAAAACATCCAAAAACGGAAGAGTAGAATTCGTTTCCTTGTCTACCGTAAACTTAAGGGCTGGATGAACGTTATTAAAGGACACAAAAAAAGCATTTGGGATTTTACCGTCATTGGATACCTTACCTTTCATCTGACTATCCATTCACGTGAATTTTTCTTCACCATATTCCCTCTGCTTCACTTTTTTATCAAGTAAGATCTTTGACTTACTTGCAGTTTCATCAAATACATTTGTATGCAAAATCCGATCCCGCATTTTGCTAATTCCTACCCTCTGATTAGAAGGAAAGTATTTCTTCGAAACTCCGCGGATTAAGGACTACCCACTTATTAAGTGTTTCCTTTTCAGATTAAATATGTTTTTAACTCTTTTCAAAGTGTTTTTAACATATTTTATATATATATATATATATATATATATATATATATATATATATATATATATATATTTCTTCTTACGCGCTTTCAGAATATCTGGACGAAGAATTCAAATACCTCACAAACATTTTGAAAACCTTGCAATATCCGACATATTTCATATTGAATACTAAGCGAAAAGCCACACAAATATTTTCCAGGATAAATAATCAAAAATCATATACACCAGACCTTTCTCTCATAAACAGACATCTTCTTTTACCTACACACACCAATAATACAATACGTTGTAACACACTAAAGAAACTAGGAATTCCAATCATACAAACCACATCACAGATTATAAGACAAATATTAAAAACTACGAAACATTTCCAAAACAAACCAGTATCCAATACAGGTATATACAATATTTCTTTCCAAAATTGCCATTATAGATGCGTTGGTGAAACCCAGCGTCAGTAAGAAAAAAGGTTCAGTGAACAGAAAAAAGATATAAAAAAATAGCAATTCTCTAAGTGCATTATTCTCTTATTCATTGCAGCATAATCACACCTTTGACTTTAAACAAGCAAAAATAGTTCAATTTATTTCAAACTTCTTGAATCTGCACTTATCGCAAATTCAAGCTAAATTAAACAACGTGCAGGTTTCTATAATATGGAGGTCAGAGCGATTGTGATGAAAGGAGAGATTCTAAAGTTTACTTATTAATGGCGCTACATTGTAGCGCCATTAATAAGTAAACTTTTATTGAAAGAACATAATTTAATTGTAGACACAGGTTAACCTTCTCACACCATAGAAACAACCCCTGCAATAATTAATACATATAATCTCAATCAATAAATTGCATAAAAAAAACACATTTCATTTCTGTTACACACCTATGTTTGAATTTTAACAGACATATTTTTTCCGAAAGAATATTAACTGCGTTCATATTTTTTTGAAAATATATTAACGACTATACGACGTTATTAAAATTTCCCTCTCTTTAACAGCGCAAGCGCCCCCCCCCCTCCTTTTTTGAATTTCCAACGTCTTTTTCCGTTTTCTGAAATAGAACAGCATTACACTTTGCACATGAAACATTTTCGAATATTTTGTACTGGTGTTTTTTGTTTCTTAATCTCATTCATCAAGAGGAAGTCTCGAAATAAAGATGAAACGTTGATGAACACATAACACAGTTTGTTCCTTTTTATTTCTCACTCTCTGTCACTGTCTGTCTGTCTCTCTGTCTCTCTGTCTCTCTGTCTCTCTCTCTCTCTCTCTCTCTCTCTTTATATATATATTTATATATATATATATATATATATATATATATATTCATAAACTCCCGAAAATAGTCAGCAACATACTCGCACACCTCCCATTTGAAGACACGGGAAACACTGAGACATCGGTTACCGAACCCACAGACATATACCACATAGCTAAGGCTCTTCAAATCCATCCACCTGGCAGACCTATCGTCTCGGGCATCGGGACCCTCACAGAGAAGATTTCGGGATACATTGACAGCATCCTCAACCCATTGATGCCAAACATACCCAGTAATATTAAAGACACGACACACTTCCTACAGATCCTACGCGACATCGGTTATTTACCAGACAATACAATACTCGTCACGATGGATGTTTCCTCTCTCTACTCGAATATTCCACATGAGGAAGGAATATCCGCATGCAGGAGTTTTTTACAAACCCAGAACTTACAAGACACCCACATCACAAACATATGCAGCATTATAGATTACATTCTAACACATAACAATTTTACATTCAACAACAGACACTTTTTACAAATAAAAGGCACAGCCATGGGAACTAGAATGGCTCCCAGCTATGCCAACATCTTCATGCACACATTCGAACAAAAATACATACACACACCACCTCAAACCGACACACTATTACAGATATATAGACGACATCTTTGTCATTTGGCCACACGGTGAAAAGACATTGATGAACTTCTTCCAACATATAAACAACTGCCATAATAGTATAAAATTCACGATTGAACATTCAACCACGCACATCACATTTTTAGACGTTCTGATTAATATTTCAAATAATCATATCACCACATCTCTACACACAAAACCGACCGATGGACACAATTACCTACATTTCGAAAGTTGCCACTCAATGACAACGAAAAAGTCAATCGTATACAGTCAATGCCTGCGCATTAAAAGGATATGCACAGACCCATCCGATTATGGCACACAGGTAGGCATCTTAATCAACCACTTCCTTCGCAAAAACTACCCATTCAAAATATTAAAAGAAGCCATCAGCAAAGCATCACACATTAGCAGACACAACCTACTTACATACAAAAACAACAAAACATCCACACGAATACCTATGGTATTTCACTTCAATAATAACACCAAACATTTATACAACCCCATGAAACAGATCTTCAAACAATTACAACAGGACCCCACACTCAACACAATATACAATAAACCACCCATTTGTGCCAAACGACAACTCCCCAACTTACGTTCCTTACTCACATCCACTCGGATTAACCGCGCCCAAACATCTCAAAGAAACAAACCTTGCAATAGACCCAGGTGTCTAATATGTACACATATTAACACCAACAGCACATTCACTCCTTCAGGCACCAACGTCCATCTCAAACTTCCCCCTCTAAATTGCAATAGCTCAAATGTAATATATCTGTTATACTGCACAAAATGCACAAAAGGCAACTACGTGGGGGAAACAGGCCTGGAGTTCCGCCTACGTCTTAATAACCACAAACATACCATCAGAGATAAATCTACACAGCATCCAGTAGCTATCCACTATAATTTACCTAACCACACAATAGACAATATCAGATATATCCTCATAGCATCCAATTTTATTACACAACACCAGAGACGAAAATATGAAAAAAAATTAATTCTAAAACTCAACACGCACACTACAGGCCTTAACAAAAACCTAGGACTACTCAGTGACTACAATTTTTATAACTACAAAGATATTCTATAAACAGTTCCTTAGGACTAAAATGCACGGTGAGATGGGGTAACTCTTTCCGAAATCTTTACATTTTCCCTAATGTTTTCTTTCTTTATCCTCTCATACACATGGCATGTGTATGTGTGTGCGTATTATGTATACATATTTGTATGTATTTGTGCGAGTGTATGTGTACACGTACCTGAAAGTGTATATACACGTCAGTATATGTATATACATGTATATGTATGTGTATGTATATATATATATGTGTGTATATTTGGATATATGTGTATGTGTGCGCATATATGTGTGTATGTTTTCAAAACACATTTTCTTTAAGAGTTAATTTTCTTCATATTACCGTATATGTATATGTGTATATATGTGTATGTATTTCTCGCACACCTATACTTCTTTTCCCGTCACTCTCTTCTCCTCTTCCTCTCTCTCTCTCTCTCTCTCTCTCTCTCTCTCTCTCTCTCTCTCTCTCTCTCCCTACATTCGCTTATGTAAACTTGTGTATATATGTACAGCTGTCTCTACGTGTAAATGTATGCGCAAGCATTTATGTATGTACATGTATGTCTGTTAGTATATGTATATGTGTATATATGCATGCATTTATGTATGCATATGTGCATATATATATATATATATATATATATGTATATATTTGTACATGTGAGTATTTGCTTGTATACGTATGTATATGTACATATTAATATACAAATTAATAAAAAGTAGCGTTTCGTTTTTGTCTTAAAACGGTTGAATTTAGAAACGACGTTTTCGTTCTTTTTCGAACGAGAAATAGCCGTTAAATTACAAATGAGCATCATAGCGTTTCTCCTCATAACGTCTTATATCCTTTGAATTCTTATTCTCTCTTAGAATAAATAATATCGTTAGAATTCAAAGGATTAGACAGTTAAAGACGCGTTTCTCATTTTTATTTACTGTTTAATTTTTAATTTTTTGTTTGTATGTGTATATGTACTGTGTGCATGTGTGTATGTGCGTACATATATGTCTAAGACTGACGTGGCACCTTCTCATTGGCTATACCTCCTTCTCCTCCTCCTTCTTCTCCTCCTCCTCCTCTACCTTCCTTCCTTTTCCATTCCCCTTTTCCCCGTGCATCCTCATACTTTCACTCCACCGATGAAGACTGAAGGATCGGTCGAAAAATATGTACTTATAAAAAAAGTTTTTTAATTTTTTTTCATAATATTATTTTGTATTCCTGCACGTCACCAATTGAAAACGAATAAAGAAAAGTTATAAGCTTTTATACTTTTCGTATTCTTTTTTATTCATATATATATATATATATATATATATATATATATACACACACACACGTAGATTTTGTTGTTGATTTTTTAAACGATATAAAGGTTAGCGTCCCACCTTAGAGATCGAGTGTTTTTTTAGAAAATCGCCCATTTTTTTATTTGGACGTAAATAAATAATATTTTATTTTATTTATTTATTATTTTTTTTATTTTTAAAAACAGTTATGTTTTAAAAAAATAATAAATAAATGAAATAAAATATTACATATATATATATATATATATATATATATATATAGATATATATATATATATATATATATATATATATATATATATATATATATATATATATATATATATATATATATAAATGGAAATGTATAAAAAGAATACGAAAAGTATAAAAGCTTATAACTTTTCTTTATTCGTTTTCAATTGGTGACGTGCAGGAATACAAAATAATATTATGAAAAAAATTTTTTTAATTTTTTTACAAGTACATATTTTCGACCGATCCTTCAGTCTTCATCGGTGTAGTGAAAGTGATATATATATGTGTGTGTGTGTGTGTGTGTGTGTGTGTGTGTGTGTGTGTGTGTGTGTGTGTGTGTGTGTGTGTGTGTGTGTGTGTTTTATTTTTTATTACCGTTTTATCTGTTTGGTTACATATGTTTCGGATGTTGGACCATGTTTACCATCCAACAGCCTCGTCAGACCTTACAGAAATGGTTGTTAGTATTAGGAAGAAGTGTTTTAGAAGAAAAAAAAAGGGGGGTAGGAGGTAATCAGTGGAAGGGAGACGGGTATTAACAATATTTCACTTTTGAAGGTTAAAATACATTAGATTGTATTGTGTGTGGGGGTAGCAGATTCAGGTAGGCGTGGGTGGAGATATATGGATATAGGGATGGGGAGGTGGAAAGAGGATGGTAAAGAAAAAAGAGAGGGGGTAAGGACAGGAGGGGGCTTACCCCCCCCCTCTCTTTTTTCTTTTCCATCCTCTCTCCACCTCCCTATATCCATATATCTCCACCCACGCCTACCTGAATCTGCTACCCCCACATACACAATACAATCTAATGTATTTTAACCTTAAAAACTAAAATATTGTTAATACCCGTCTCCCTTCCGCTGATTACCTCCTACCCCCTTTTTTTTTCTTCTAAAACACTTCTTCCAAATACTAACAACCATTTCTGTAAGGTCTGACGAGGCTGTTGGATCGTAAACATGTTCCAATATCCGAAATACATGTAACCAAACAGATAAAACGGTAATAAAAAATAAAATACATATTTGCTCTGCAATAGTATTGAGCACTCTCTTCAGGTTTTTACTAATTACCAGTTTTAACACACACACACACACACACACACACACACACACACATATATATATATATATATATATATATATATATATATATATATATATATATATATATATATACGAGCAACCAGTTAATAAAACATGTTAAAAAAACACTTTGAAATGAGTTAAAAACATATTTAATGTGAAAAGGAAACACTAGATAAGTGGATAGTCCTTAATCCGCGGAGTTTCGAAGAAATACTTTCCTTCTCATCAGAGGGTAGGAATTAGCAAAATGCGGGATCGGATTTTGCATGCAAAAGTATTTTATTTTATATATATATATATATATATATATATATATATATATATATATATATATATACGCGTGTGTGTGCGCGTGTGTGTGTGTGTGTGTGAATATATATCCATATATATGTGCTTATGTATATATATATATATATATATATATATATATATATATAGTACTTTATAAAATATATATGGCGATTAAGCTACACTGAATATTCTGCGTTTCATCCAGCTATAGGATTCGTCAGGCTTATGCGCGAATTCTGTCGTTGCTTCTTGTTTTTATACATGTTGGGGATTACTAGTTGGCCACTCAGCTTTCTAGTATCCACCGCGCCCCTTCCTACCAGCCAATGGGCATGCATTTTATCAAACAAAGGATCTGTTTTAGAGCTAGGTTAGTGGTTTTATGTGGCCGTTCTACTTCTTTTTTTTTTTTTTTATATGCATATAAATATACCTATGTGTACACAATAATGCACATATATATATATATATACATACACATATATATATACGCATATGCGTGTGATCGTTTATGTATATTCATGTTTATTTAATTTATTTATTTGTTTGTTTTCTATTGTTATTGTTAGTTTTAAAGCTATTTTGTATCGCTATCCTAGAGTAAGTTTTATTTTGTGAACACAGTTGTTTGCTATTTCCCGCCTACAGTTTAATAGATTTTGAGGTTCTTTAAAGTACAGGATAGAAAATTTTTCATGGAGGCATAATTTACATGGGTCGTCTAAATGTCTGCATGTGGTAGCTTGTCTTATTATTTTCCATTCGACTACCGGCGAATGTCCGCTTTCTTTGAGTTCCCAGTATTTATTCGCTAGTGTTGTTTTTATACGGTGTTTTTTTATTTTTGAATGTGTTTTTGTGGTCATAGTATCGGGTTTTGAAATCTAAGGAAGTCATGTCTATGTAATATTTTTTGTTATTCGGGTTTTCTTTTGCAAATATTGATAAACAAGATAAATGCAATTGTAGACACCGCACACTTTGCCCAGTCCAAAACAAATGTCTAACAAAAAGCGTAGTCTATCAAGCAACAATATTTGCAAAAGAAAACCCGAATAACAAAAAATATTACATAGGCATGACTTCCTTAGATTTCAAAACCCGATACTATGACCACAAAAGCACATTCAAAAATAAAAAACACCGTATAAAAACAATACTAGCGAATAAATACTGGGAACTCAAAGAAAGCGGACATTCGCCGGTAGTCGAATGGAAAATAATAAGACAAGCTACCACATGCAGACATTTAGACGACCCATGTAAATTATGCCTCCATGAAAAATTTTCTATCCTGTACTTTAAAGAACCTCAAAATCTATTAAACTGTAGGCGGGAAATAGCAAACAACTGTGTTCACAAAATAAAACTTACTCTAGGATAGCGATACAAAATAGCTTTAAAACTAACAATAACAATAGAAAACAAACAAATAAATAAATTAAATAAACATGAATATACATAAACGATCACACGCATATGTGTATATATATATGTGTGTGTGTGTGTGTGTGTGTGTGTGTGTGTGTGTGTGTGTGTGTGTGTGTGTGTGTATATATATGTGCATTATTGTGTACACATAGGTATATTTATATGTATATAAAAAAAAAAAAAGAAGTAGAACGGCCACATAAAACCACTAACCTAGCTCTAAAACAGATCCTTTGTTTGATAAAATGCATGCCCATTGGCTGGTAGGAAGGGGCGCGGTGGATACTAGAAAGCTGAGTGGCCAACTAGTAATCCCCAACATGTATAAAAACAAGAAGCAACGACAGAATTCGCGCATAAGCCTGACGAATCCTATAGTTGGATGAAACGCAGAATATTCAGTGTAGCTTAATCGCCATATATATTTTATAAAGTACTAACTAGCTCTACCTACGTATTGAGCACTTTTGAAGTAAATACTTAAAGTTTACGCATAAATCTATACTTTCGTATAGTAAATTTATGTGAATAAATGAAATAGTTATATATATATATATATATATATATATATATATATATATATATATATATAGGACTATCCACTTATTTTGTGCTTCCTTTTTTAAAATTAAATATGTTTTTAACTCTTTTTCAAAGTGTTTTTTAACATGTTTTACTAACTACTTGTTCTTAAATATATATATATATATATATATATATATATATATATATATATAAGAGCAAATAGTTAATATTATATATATATATACATATATATATATATATATACATATATATATATATATATATATATATTTCTGTGGAAATATTGTTTATTTCCTTATAATATATCCCAATCCTTATTTAAGAAGCTCAATGTAATTACAGAGCAATATAATGAACGAATGACAAAAGTCTATATTCCAAAGTTCATGAAGCTGACTATCTTACAATTTATTCTTTTAATTCAGTTGACATTTACAATTCTTGACAATATCTGTTTTGTAGCACAAAATCAATCACTTAATTATTATATCAATCAGTGAATCTATTTTGCCCTTATCTCATTAAAAGAAACACCAACACTCAATCCATCTAAAGGAGATAAAGTGCGTAATGTAAACATATAAGGTATTTACAGCTTCTCTTCCAATTTTCGGATTTTTAATCATGTCAAAACGCATTTTATCTCCTTTTGATGGATTAATTGTTATTTTTTCTAATAAGTTAAATGCAAAATAGATTCACTGATTGATATCAAACATTATATGTGTGTATATATCAATTAACAAAATACACTAGAATATAACTGAAGCGGTCTCGCACCTAGAATCATAATAAATCTATAAGTCCAATCTTTTGGTGTGAAGATTCCACTTAGCTTATCGTCTGCATCTGCTTATTAATCTCCAGGTGTTTATGTACGTACGTCTATAAACGCGTGTGTGCATATCCTGTGTGTGTATGGGTACGTGTAGAAGCATATGTGGTAATGTGCGGGTGTATATGCATGTATGTTCACATATGCGAGTGTGTGCGTGGGATGCGTAGGTGTCCAATTCAAGATTTTATGAAAGACTTGGTTTTTGAATAGAGGCCACGCAAGTTGCTGACCGTTCTAAATCAAAAATGTTGGAAGAGTCATATTCAAATAGATCTTAACCTTATTGGCTATACCCGTGCCCCTCCTACTGCTAACTCTGCTCGCCATACATTCTTGTTTCCATCATTCACACTGAGGAAGACCGAATGATCCGTCGAAAATATGTGCTTTTGAAAGAAACATTCTCGTTTTTTTTCTAAATAATTTTTGTATTCCTACACGTCAACACATAGGAAATAAATACAGAAAAGATCTAAACATATTTTTCGTACTGATTTTTTATTCATGCATATTTACATATATTAAAAGGAATACACGTGGATACAATATATATATATATATATATATATATATATATATATATATATATATATATATATATATATATATATATATATATATATATATATATATAAAGATCATGAACATCAGTGATGATGCTGTGACTTGCGCATGAAATTTGGGGGAGGGGGAGACTTGTGCAATCCCCAATAACACCTCTTCTGAGCCCGCACTGTTTTAATTCCAGTCGCAAGTATAAATTCAAGAATGACTGGAAACAATGCCGAGATAAGCGGAGAGCACATACAGCGCCTGCTATTCCCAAATCATCACCCATCTGGTACTGGCTTGGCTCACTGATTGTTTTTATTGTTATACTTGTTTAATTATTAACAAGACAGATTAAAATGCTGCCATTAACAAACAAAACTGTCCCGATAATTTAGAGACAATAAAGTGCACATTTTGTAAGCACAAAATCGGATTGCAATTAAAAGTTAAGTTTTCAAGAAATAGAAAATTCGCCATGTTTTTTTTTTTTTTACTTCATCCTCTTTCGTTGTCTATACTAAAAAATATCAAGTAGAGACCATTTGAAAATAAAATTTTTAAAAATGGATGATTGCAACGAAGTTTTTCAAGGAGAATAGCTTAAGCTTTTTTATTTTTTATTATTTTTTTTTTTTTCGGATATTAGTTTCATCTCATTTGATCAGATGAAATGCTTACATTTTTTTTTTCATTATAAATATATGTGTGTGTGTGTGTGTTTTTGTGTGGGGGGGTGTTCATAAAATATTATATTTCTTTCTAATTTCTAATAAAAAAAATTCTAGTTATAACATGAATTTCCAATGCTAGGTGCATTTAATCTTTCAGCTTAGAAAACAGCAACAACAACAACAACAATGATTGACTATA
This sequence comes from Euprymna scolopes, assembly GCF_053919585.1. Classification (NCBI taxonomy): domain Eukaryota; kingdom Metazoa; phylum Mollusca; class Cephalopoda; order Sepiida; family Sepiolidae; genus Euprymna; species Euprymna scolopes. Next base: position 161,072,420 of record NC_136482.1, on the reverse strand, counting down.
AAACTTTTCTCGTGATATAAAATATTATTGACAATGAAAAAAGAGAATGGAAACAAATTAGATAAATAAAAAAACATGAAAAAACTCGAATGAAAAGAATATTATCACAATTATTTCTTGAGGCAGTTGAGTCCTCAAATAAGAAAATATTTTAGAAGCTATGGAATTTTCAAGATGATATTCTAATATTTGATTTTTATGGTAACCACAATTATTTTCGTTAAAAAGTCTTTTATTTATCAAGATGATTTTTTTTTATGAAATAAGGATTTCCCATCATGGCGGACAGCTTCCATATACAGATGAGAATTTAGATTAAAAATCATAATGAGATATTTTTATAGTTCTTCTCTGTAATGTCGAACAAACATTAAACTGGAATGAATAAAAGCAGCAGATAAAAAAAAAATGGTTGAAGATCAGGAAGCAACGACTACGGTCCAGAGCAAATGGAAGCATTTTGTTTTTTCATGTGGAGAGTAAAAAAGGGGATGGAAGAAATTGATGAATAAAAAGTTGCCTTCATGGAAAATAAAACAAGTTTGAAATGTGGTTTTATCTTTGAATTTTAATTGTTTTTACCACCTAAAAGTATCATTTACTTTCAAATTAAATAATTTGTTTGTATAATCACACATACACACACACACACACACACACACACACATATATATATATATATATATATATATATATATATATATATATATATATATATATATATGAATAAAAAAAGAATACGAAAAGTATAAACTTTTATAACTTTTCTTTATTCGTTTTTAATTGGTGACGTGCAGGAATACAAAATAATATTATGAAAAAACATTAAAAAACTTTATATATATATAATTCAAACACGGTAGTGTTTGAATATATGGTTAAGTGGCAGTTTTAGTCATTTACCACTGCTTTAAAGCTCCACTGATCACTCATTTTTCGACCAAATTTCAAACAATTATTACGGTTTATAGATCACCTTCTCAGCTATATTGTGAAAAGAAAAACTCAATTTCGTTCAGTGAAACAAAAATTAAGATGGATTAACTGGTGTTCAAAATCGTAAACGCGTAAGGAGGTGAGCGACGTTTTTTTATGACTGGTTTCCATAGCAACCACATCGCTTCAGCGACTACTGTTGCTATCAATTCACCGCTCTAGCGAAAAAAAGAAGTAACAAGTGAAACAGAGAGAATGAAAAAATGAAAGGGAGATAATTGGGGAGATTTTATTGAAAGCAGACGAGTGTTGTACATTGTTATTACATATGTGTATGTTATGTTTATGGGCAAAATAATAAGACTGAAATTAAACAAAGAACAAGGGGATTTTACTGGAAGCCTGGAAAAATCATGGATTACAATAGGAAAATGCGAGCATGAAAAGAAATATGGTTAAGCTTAAACATGGAAAAGTAAAGGACTAGTTGTTAAAACTGGAAAAGAAAAGGACAATATATTCTAGTAAAACATATAATAAATTTACAACTTCAAATATAGCAGCATTAATAATTGATTATATAATGTTGTAAACTGAATTTTTAAAAAAAATTCTTAAGGCTGCAATATTTTAAGTTATAAATTTATTATATGTTTTACTAGAATATCTGGTCCTTTTCTTTTCCAGTTTTAACAACTAGTCCTTTACTTTTCCATGTTTAAGCTTAACCATATTACTTTTCATGCTCGCATCTTTCTATTGTAATATATATATATATATATATATATATATATGTATATATATATATATATATATATATATATGTATATATATATATATATATATATATATATATATATATATATTACAATAATGGTGATCCATTAAATTAGCTGCTAACTGCTGCTTAAACTCATGCCGTTATAAATAAGAATAGCGTCTTTTAATTTTAAACCGTTATAAAGTAGAAGAACGTATATAAGCATTAACACATAATTAATATTTAATAATAACCCCCCTCTTATTATATACACTCCTACTACTTTAAATTCCAACGTCCTCTCCCTTCCACTCCGCCCTTCTTATCTAACTCCCCTTCATCTGCTACGATTTTTCCATTTTTATTTGGTATTAACTCAGTCCACCTATGAATTCTGACGAAGCTAGTTGGATATTTCCTCTTCATTTTTAGGATTTCCCCCTAGCTGAAACAATATGTAAACTCATTTTGGACTCACAATAATAAATTTCCTATATACTGCTCTGGCTACACATTGAGCACTCAAGTCCGGTTTTTTCATCACTGATAAATAAATAAATAAATATATATATATATATATATATATATATATATATATATATATATATATATATATATATATATATATATATATATTCATTTTTCAAAGGGCGAATATATATATATATTTTCATTTTTCAAAGGGCGAATATATATATATATTTTTTCATTTTTCAAAAGGCGAATGAACTCTTTTTCTTGGTCAACGGCCAACTAGCACCGTGTATATTTGTGTGTGTGTATATGTGTATTGGGGTGGAGAGGGCTCCCGTAAGCCGTGGTGAAGGCAACCTTTCTAGGAGAAGCAAATCTCTGATTTAAAAAACCATAAAGCGGAAGACCATTACCCGCATTAAGCTGGTCTGCAGTTTAATTTGTTGCTGGCTATCTTGCTCTTGCTTGTTTCTGGATCTCAACATTTTGAACTGAGAGAGAGACTTAGCTGCCGTACAAAGCTAAGACTCTGTAACATCATCTTTGTATAGATACTCCCTCAGGTATTTGGGCTCATGAATTTTAAATGACTGAGGGAGAGGAATTCGTCTGACAAGACGTTGCAATCATCATCATATATATATATATATATATATATATATATATATATATATATATATATATATATATAGGAGGTCGCAGTGCCGGAGTTTATAGTTTTGTATTTAAATCTCATATTAGTAATTTAAATTTAAAAAAAAAGTAACTATGATTCATTGAATTTTTAAATTAATGGTCAGCAAGTAATGTTTAGAGGTTACGAGATTCGTCTTATGTTGATGTTAAATTATTTTACTATTTCAAGGATGATTTATGGAAACCCTAAAGAAACAAAAAAGAAACTACGGCACCAGCCCTAGACGAGTTTAACTGACTTCCTCCGAGGACGAACTTATATGAGAGTAATTACAAGCGGTCTCCAGTAGTATATAAAATCCCTGTTGGGGAGATAACGATGTTGGGTTTATGCAACTGTCGCAGTGAGGTGTTGACGTCTGGTATTCCCAAATTGATCCTCCAGCTACTATTCAAAACTGACTGGGCTCAATGTTGCTTAACTTTGGTGACCTGATGAGAACCGGTGTGTCAACTTGATTATGCCGTATATGGAAATCCTGGAGATGAGTTTATATGAAAAATTTTTTGGAGTTTCCTGGTACAGACCAGCTCATGAAATTTTTTGCCCGGCCAGTATGAGACTAGAAAGGTTAATTACGGTTTCCAACTGGGAAGAATCTATGGGAAATTTCCCCACATATGAAAAGGTGGACGGTATTTATAATGACAAAATGGCTGTTATGTTTTGAATTAGTGGAAGAAAAAAGAGAAAAAAGGGGCAAATAGAATGCCGTAGTGACGTAACGGAATAAGTGTGGATGACAAGATACCATATTAAGTTATACTGAGTGGCATGTATGAGATGACCCTAGTTGTGTAATCTAAAGCATTAAGGCTTGGATGTTGAAAATGATCGCTTTCTTCGGACCAGGAACGGTTTAGTTAAGCGTTTAGCTGTAGTGGCATTGTGGAGGTGTGGCTTTTTTTTTTTTTTTTTTTGTTTTTTTTGTTTTTTTTGTTTGTTTTTTTTTCCCTCAAGGAATCCAGAGCTGTGGAGTCCGAACAAATTTGTATATTAGAACAGGTATTTCATATAGAAGTGGGGAGGGCTGACCACTTGAGACGAAATAGGTAGGAGGGTTCTATTTGACCCCCTAACGTAGTTATGAGTAAGAGTGATTGGTGGGATCAATGTACTAGAAAAATGCAAGAGTTTGCCTGAGGTTTGTTGACGCCAAGCGGAAAGGGTTAGAGGAATTAGCAGCATATTTCATTAAATTATGCAACAAAGGGAAACACTGGGGTCCTGCGGTAACAAAGAATCGGGTATGTTAGCTAGATGACATATGCATAGCTAAACAAAAACAAATATTAAAAAGCAAGTTTTCGAAATAAAAAAGATGAATATTTGACAAGAGAAATTTGAAACACTCAACAATAACATTGGCCTCATTTGCAAACATCAAAGATAACGATTAATTGACCGACTGAGGGAGGGAGAGTTTTGAGTCGTTTACAGGATTATTCGCTTTGTATAAGCATCGTTTCTTACATCTGGAGAGCCAAATGGGATATTACAGCCTAAGATGTAAACGACTAGCAAGAAGAAACGACCCAGCTACTCGGTACGACTCAGTGCTACTTGACATGCATCTGTTGAAAACTGTAATCAAGTTACATTAAAACCTGTAACAAGTTGTCTTGGTGTTGCTTTGCATGCAACCAAGTTAGAAGCGTCTATGTTTTCAGCTCCTTACATGAAGTGGCTTCATGCCTTGTCTGGAGCGATTTCCATTCCTGATGAACCGCCCCCTTAAGTAAGACACTTTATCAAATTTCTAGTACTAACGATTACTACGATACTATCCCATTGATTACTGTACAGGCAATAACCCTTATCCCTGAGTGGCTTCCGGGCCTTAATAATTGGTGACTTCAATTTAAAAAAAATAAAATAGAATAACTAAATAAATGAAATATTTCAGGAGGTGACGATGGTCAATTAGATAATCACACAGACTGACACCCTGGGTAGGCCAGGTTCGAATCCAATCGGTTCCATGACATTGGTTTCATGTATAGATATTACAAACCTTCACGTGGTCCCTACTCTAAGTATATGATTGTAGACTTAGAACTAACTTAGATGATGCAGAATCATTTATCCTGGCAAACTTCACGCATATCTTAACGCTAGATGAAACTAGCCTACACTTCTCCATCCTTTCTAACCACTTCAACATATCTGATTATCTCTTACTTTGCCGTAAGGACTCAGACGTATGCATGGGCTTGGAGTCTATATTCGAACCCCCCGCCCTGACTAGAGAATCCAAACTAGAATATATATATATATATATATATATATATATATATATATATATATATGTATGTGTGTGTGTGTGTGTGTGTGTGTGTGTGTGTGTGTGTGTGTGTATGTATGTATGTATGTCTATAATTGTTGTATGTAAACTCAATGAAACTTGCGTGATTATTGAAGAGTGCTCAATGAAGAACAGAGCTGGTATATAGTATCGTATAATAAAAAGACTATATATATATATATATATATATATATATATATATATATATATAGATGGTATATGGTATATATATATATATATATATATATATATATATATATATTAAGGGAATTAAAACAAACAGTCTAAAGAGCGAAGTTTATTTTAATGTATTAGTAAATGCATTAATTAAAGTGTGTGTGTGTGTGTGTGTGTGTGTGTGTGTGTGTGTGTGTGTGTGTGTGTGTGTGTGTGTGTGTGTGTGTGTGTATTAGTGATGGGATGATTCCAAAATTTTTCACGATCCAATTACCGATTCTGTTCTAAATTTCCGATTTCGAATCTTTCATATTTTATAAATATTTAATCAGAGATTTGTTGGGTTTTTTGGGGGGGAGGTTTTTTATTTTGTAAATTTTCAAATTATTACATAAACCCCTGGGAAATTTCTGCATATATATTTTCTCAAATGTTTTCTTTATAATTGATTAAAAATTGTAAGACAAGAAAATATTTATTTTCATTCAAAACAAAGACAGACAGATTATATCAGTTCGTTGTTAGTGTACAACATGCTACTTAAAAGTTTTCATAAACAGTTGAAAATAGTCGACGATTGGAAGGCTAAATGAGAAAACGATGTAAGAACAAAATATTAACAGCGTCTCCTCCCATTGTTACGAACGAATTTCTAAATAATAACGTTACTATTTAGAAAACCATTTTTAACATGGGGCGGGGGGCGTGGACATTGTTAACTATTGTGTGCCTTCCTTCTAGGAATGAAGTTAAAATTTTATTTTAATTATAAAGATTTGGTGGGTTATTAAATAGATTTACCTTGCTGTAAAAACAAAAACAAAAAGGGGATGCAAAAAAAAATTTTTTTCTTAATAATAATAATAACAATAATAATAACAATAATAATAACAATAATAATAATAATAACAATAATAATAACAATAATAATAATAATAATAATAATAATAATAATAATAATAACAATAATAATAATAATAAATTTGTAGATTTACACTCTCAGTTAAATCCCCATTCCAAAATGAAAAAAAAACTTGACGGAAAGAAAAGCAATCATTTTAGTATTTAGAGTGGATGATCAGTTTCGAATATAAATTTAACGTGAAATAATCGGTAATTCTTTTTGGGACGTCAGCACACCAGCACGCCAGCACGCCAGATTTCAATCCGCCATTTTG
>NC_136482.1:161050893-161060893 GCF_053919585.1 Euprymna scolopes | reverse complement strand
GTTTCCACAGACTTCCGGCCATGTTTGAATTCACAATGCCAGCGTTTTACAAGGTCATATGATGGGGCATTATCACCATAAGTTTCTTTCATTTCATCAAAAGTCTCCTGTGGTGTGCGTCCTTTCAAATACAAAAACCGAATCACTGCTCGACATTCAACAGGCTCCATTTCACACCTGATTCAGTTCAAACACCTGTAAAACAAAAACCACAATTAATTCAGAGCTGTAATTTGCGACATAACCCGTAGAGATATAAATCATTGCACATATATATTTAACTTTCTCTCTCGACCCATTAAATTAAAGTAATCAAGTGTTACTTGTCCTACTCTTGGTTCTGACATTAATAAATTCAAGTCCACCACTCGTTACTCTGCTGCCAAAAAATTCAACACCAACATTTGACATTTTGCTGTCTAAACTCTCAACTTCAAAATGCGACTCACTGCTCACAAGACTCGCTTCTTCAACGTCCAAATCTAAAACTTTTCACTCTCAAAACTCAGGCTTTTTTTATTCCTAACCAGAGCATCTCATTTGCATATCACGTGACAAATTTGACAACCTCATAGCTATATAAACAGAACAGTGGTCATTATTTTTGTTTCCTCTTCATTCTTTTCAGCTATCCCAGCTTCCGGTTTGTACCAATTTTTATCATTTTGTCTTTGGTAACATTTCAGACTACATATTCCAATACCAAATAAGATCCTCTCATCATGGTCAGCGCACTGGATCATACGATGAATGGTGCATCTATTCAACACAATCATTTAATCACACCCAGGACTGTACCTACATCTCTGGCAGCATAGATGTAGCACTCTTCCTAGGTACTAGCGCCCAAGTACATGTATTTGGTGACTTTAATGTCCACCACAATAATTTGCTTGGTTTCTCTGGTTGCACAAACACAGTTGGTAGTATCACACATAACTTTTCTATTTCCCATTCTCTGCCACAGTCATTCACGTTCCTGCCCTGTCTCCCAGATCGACAGGATAAGCAAACATCACTTCTAGATCTATTTCTGACATCAGTTCCCAATGATTGTGTAACAAATATCCAAAGCCTATTCAGGAACGCTGATCATGTTGTAATACTGGTAGAAATTACCCTAAACTCTCGACCCCAAGTTTGTTTTGTTTTTTTTTTACAAAGGAGTCACCATTCATCAAGGACAGCGGTCACTCGTGGATAAAGGGTAATGAGTGTACTGTAGTCAATGGGATAATATTGTAGTAATCGTTAGTTGTGGAAATTTGGTAAATTGGATTACTTAAGGGGACGGCTCATCAAGAACTTGTTTATGTTGGACTTGAAGATGGCCATATTGTAGTCAGCGGGAAAGCAGAGAAATGAAAGAGAGTTCCACAGGTGTGCAGTTCTAAGAAAGAAGTTTTGTTCATGGAATCTACGTTTAGGTTTAGGCACAGATAAAAAAAAAAGATGGGGAAATTATTGATAGTGTTTTCAACTAGACGAGTGTTTTTCGTGAAAGTTTAGCAAGGGGGCGGCAATAGATTGGAGCTCAGACGAGCACTTGCCATGAAACCAGCGATAGATCAGAGACAGGAAGAGCCATTGCTCAAAACAACAAGGTACTGCAAGAAGGTTTACTGGGAAATCATCAGAAATCACATTATTTGGGGTGAAAATTGAATAAAAAAAATTGAATAAAAAATAAACAGTTGCCAACCTAATAGATCCCACACTAGCAACCAAATTCCAATCTCTGTCCCATCGCCAAAATGTTACATCTCTTTGTCTGTTATATAAGTATTTTAATGATAATAATTTTAATTAATAATTTTTAACGAACTCAAAGCATTTGTACCTCCGCAACGTAAATACCCCAGATTAATCTGCCAAGCAGCAAAATCCCACCCCTACACTAGAAATCCTCAGATGTCAGAAAGCTTTCTACTCAAATAGTTTATTCCCTCAAACTTTGAATTCCTTCTCGGGTCTCTGCTTTCCTGACTCTACTGACATGCAGAAGTTCAAGTGTAATGTGAACAGACATCTCGCTGCTCAACTCTCTACATAATATCCATGTAAAATTTAGTCCCAAATAGTAGCCCCTTACGTCAAAGTAGCACTGTGCCTTGTTTGGGAGGAAATAACAGTAAGATAATATAGATATAGAAGGCAATACAATGCAAAAGTGTAACGGATAAACAGCAAATTAAATCCTAAAACGGTAGAACAAGCTATGCGGATTAACTATTTATCTATACAATATATATGTACTAGCAGGGTACAAGCGCTTAGATATGATATTTTAATTTGTCCAGATTTAGTCTATATTATTATAGAGTCAGGATTTCAAAAGTAAAAACAAAAAAGAAGTATTTGGGTGCCATTAGCTAGAATCGAAACTGAAATCAAAACTGTAGCATTCAAAGCTGATGACGTTACCACTGTACTAGCTTGGCATGCATATGAACCAATTAAAAATAAAAAATTAAAAATAAACTAAGATGAATGTACAAAATGTATAACGATTTTCTTTTTCAATTTTGACCTATTTTTGACCTCTTAACAACAATTTTAACTGGCTAAAGACCCATAAAAGAACGGTCCATAAAAAATCCAATCATTGGAGGGCCCTAGCACTGCTTTGCAACTTTTAGTTTCGGGAGAGATAGAGTTTGAAAATATGGAGACAGACAAACAGACAGACATATAGCCTTTTATATATATATATATATATATATATATATATATATATATATATATATATATATATCTTTTACCCCACGCTACCTTACCCCACTCCATCTGTTTCATTGTTCTATATTTCATTTTCACGCTAGTATGATCCTTTTCATACTTAGTTTATTAAAATACTTTACAAGCAAAATTTCTTTATACATTTTGCTAACTTCTCCCCTTTGACGAGAAGGAAAGTATTTCTTCGAAACTCTGCAGATTAAGGACTTTCAATCTATTTGTGTTTCCTTTCCGAATAATTAATATGTTTTTAACTCTTACTGAAGTGTTTATCAACATATCTTATTAAACCTATATACAGTGATGCCTCGGTTGTCGAACGTTTCGTTGATCGAACAACTCGGTGTTCGAACCAAAAGTTGGAGATTTTCTTGCCTCGGTAGTCGAACAAAATTTTGGGATTCGAACCGCTGGCTCCACTTCGAATGTAAACAAATAGCATGAATGCATTATCAGCAGCTCCCATTACTCTCGCTTCTCTTTATTTGTACCTCATTTTTTAATGAGTGATTTTTCTGACAAAGGGAGAAGAAAAAGCTGTATTCTAGGTTGGCAGTATTTTGCGCGAACAGTCGACAGAGATGGCGGAAATTTTCTGTTTCTATGTCTATCCTTGTAGCCATGTCACTAGTAAGGGTGCTGGAGGTAAACATTTTATCTGGGCTGACGTTATCCGCCTGATAGTCAGGGACCCGAACCTTGGATTAACCACTAAGGAGGTTGTCCTATCAGCAGGTGCAAAGTACTGGGGCTGCTGTATTGCCATTTGGTGACTGGATTCTGGACCATGCAGTAGCTTCTGGTGGGGTCTCTCGTGTGCCCGACAATGATGGCCAGTATGCGAGTCTACTAGACCTTTTTCTCACAACTTGCCCTGAACTATGTTCAGTTTCTGTTCTGTCTCCACTTGGATCTTCCGACCACTCTGTTGTATCAATTACGATAAAAATGAAATGTAATAGGTCCCCAGACGTACCTCTCCATCGTACAGTATATCGATACACTATGGCTGACTGGGGTAGCTTCAGTACATTTATATCGGATCTACCTCTGCATTCCATGTTTAAAAAGGATGTGTCCTCTATAGTATCAGACCTGACAGAATGGTTAATTGTAGGTATAGACCGTTTCATACCCTTGGAAAAGTTCCAGCAAAAACCTAACAGCCAGCCATAGTTCTCTCCAGAATATGCTGCTGCCATTGCGCACAGAAATCACTTTTTACACTGCTTCCAACGTAATAGATGTATGTAAACTAAAGCCGCTTTCAGGACTGCCAGCAACCATTGTAAGAAACTAATAAATGCAAGAGAGTTGTATCCCAAGTCCGTCAAGTTCAAAGCAGCGGTTTGGTTCCCACCAGTTTTGGCAAATAGCAAACAGAATCCTGAACAGATGCGTGTGCTCTATCCCAACTATCATCAATGGACCTGAGGTAATCTTGTCGGCATCAGACAAAGCCAAACTCTTTGCCAAGAACTTTGCAGCTAATTCTACCCTTTGCGACCAAGGCCGCCAACCCCCAATATTTCCTCCTGCATCAGAAAACATGATATGTGATATGCAAATATCTATCCGTTATGTTACCAAGCTAATCAAAAACCTTGATTCCAGTAAAGCAACCGGCACTGACGGTATTCCAATTATAGTACTCAAAATAATTCAGCCAGAACTAGCACCCATACTTACAAAACTGTTTAAACGTTGTCTTAAGGAGAATTGCTTCCCATCACCCCGGAAAATCTCATCAGTATGCTCTGTATTTAAGAATTCAGGTGATCGCTCATCCCCCTCTCAGTACAGGCCAATAAGTCTCCTGTGCGTCATGAGTAAGTTGCTGGAATCTGTGTTAAATACATAAGTATTCAACCATCTCAGTAAAAATAACCTTCTTAGTGACACACAATATGGTTTTCGTTCTGTTAAATCTACAGCAGATGTGCTTACAGTTATATCTCATAGGATTAGCGAATCTCTCGATGGAGGCAACGTTTCTAGGGCAATTGCTCTTGACATATCTAAGGCCTTTGATAGGGTATGGCATAAAGGTTTACTTCACAAGATCTCTAGCTATGGTATAGCTGGAAATGTCTTCTCAATTATTAAATCATTTCTTTCTGATATGTTCATAAGAGTAGTAGATGGGCAAAAATCAGAAGCTCACAATATTAATGCTGGAGTCCATCCTGGGCCCAACTCTCTTCCTGATCTACATTAATGATCTTCCAAATCACATCCTTACATCATTCGTAGACATTTATGCTGATAACACTACCATCTATGGTAGCACATCTAAGACAGTAAACGACCAAGTTCTCTCTGATTCTCTCTCCTCTGATCTTGAGCACGTAGTACAATGGGGAAAGGAGTGGATGGTTACATTTAATGCATCTAAAATCAACATTCTGATCCACATCTGGCATCAATTGAAATGAATGGCTCTCGTATTCAGGAGGCCTACAGTTTTGACAAGCTTCTGGGCTCCTGATCTTAAAGGGAACATGTACATCAAATCTGTTGCCAAGGCCGCTGGAAAAATGGTGGGATCCTTCTATCTAGCCAGTAAATATCTCACTGCTGATGCAATTCTCTATCTATATAAGAGCCAGGTACGTCCAAGGATGGAATACTGTTGCCACATATGGGCAGGAGCTGCTAGAAAGAACTTGTCCTGCCTTGATAGAGTTCAAAATAAACTTTGTAGCCTCGTAGGAGATATCTTTTTCTCTTCCCTGCAACCTCTATCTCACAGAAGAGATGTTGCAAGTTTGTCTCTGCTTTATCGTTATTTTCATGGAAAGTGTTTGATTGAGCTTCAATCTATCGTCCCCCCTCGCCAAACTTTCAAAAGAAACACTCGTCTAGCTGAAAACACTATCAATAATTTTCCCCACTCTTTATCTGTGCCTAAACCTAAACGTAGATTCCATGAACAAATCTTCTTTCTTAGAACTCCATGCCTGTGGAACTGTCTTCCGTTTTCCTGCTTTCCAGCTGACTACAATATGGTTGTCTTCAAGTCAAGTCAAGTAAACAAGTTCTTGATGAGCTGTTCCAATTGTTAACAAATTTACTGAATTTCTATTACTGACGATTACTATATTGTCCAATTTCTACTGAACACTCTTTAACCCTTATCCTAGAGTGGTCTCCTGGCCTTGATAAGTGGTGATGCCTATGTAAAAAAAACCAAAAAAACTGCTGAGGGTTGCAAGTGGTGCTGGAAGTCAGTAGGCAGGTGTAGTAAGTGCTGGAAGACTGCAGGAAGATGTGGCAGGCTCTGGAAGAATGTAGGAAGGCTGCAGGAGGGTGTGGCTGACGCTGGAAGGCTGTATGAAGCTGCGGCAGGCACTGGAAGGGCGCAGGAGGATACGGAGGGTGCTGGAAGAGTGCAGGAGAATGCGGCAGATGCTTGAAGAGTGTGGGAGGGTTCGGCAGGCGCTGGAAGTCTGCAGGAGGATGCGGCAGGCGCTGGAAGACTGCGGCAGGCACTGGAAGGCTGCAGGAGTGAGCGGAAGGCCGCTGGTTTAAGGGGGGAGATCTCAGGAATCAAACAGTCGCATGGTAGTTGTTTGTGGATCGCATAAGAATGGTTTGAAAATCGCGTATTAATGTGGAAAAGAGGTAGCCCTGACAGGCGCTGTTTGGACTGCTGCTGGGGCAGGAGACTCTTCATCTGCTGAGCTCGACCTGACTGGGAACGTCAAAGTCGCATCTTGGGAGACTTCCAGCCCCCCCCCCCGTTAGCTTATTGTTACAACAAGTGGGGTTCTTCAAAAAAAACAACAAAAAAAATTAAGAAATAGCCAGCGTAGCAAAATATAAATCACGATGTAAGCGCACCGCGACAGTTCCTTAATGGAACGTTATATTTCATACTGGTCGTGATACTTTAGTAAGTGTAGTGGGACGAATCAACTGCACTCCGACGACGTCACCACGTGAGTCTGAACTTTGCGACGAGAGTTATATTTAGAACAGTGTTATCGCACAGAACCACACAGTTCTATTGGTCGACCCTTTTTTTGCGTGGGATGACAGAGGACCGTGAAGTGTCCAAAACATTATTTAAAAAATTTTTTTTAAAAAGAACAGTAGACTTCAGTATGATAAACGAAGCGGGACGACAGTAATTAATTGTGTGCAAAAAAACGTTGCAACAACAAAGAAGAAATGGACATCGTTTTACCATTAAGTGTATAAAATCCTCAAAGTTTCCATATAAAAAAGGGACTTTTAATCTTAATTCACGTTAGCTTTTATTTATTTTTTGGAGTTGAATCATATTATGTCAAAAAAATTCACCTCATAAATTCACGTTCTTATTAAAGTGAAAGCAAAAAAAAAAAGTCGGAACTTTAGACAATTCTCGACACAAATTTTGCATAACTCTGTTTTTTTCCTTCTCCACTTGCACGTGGCACTCTTTCGAAAATAGATAAATAGATAAATAATAAAAAATAAGAACGTTACTTGTTATCGTGTCAAAAGAAGGAAAAAATCCTGCTCACGTGATTACGTCTTTTTAAAAACCTTTTTATTTTTATTTATATATCTGTTTAAACATTTTTTTGTCAGTGTATTAGAATGAATTCAGTTGATTACAACCCTTTCTGCGTGTTCTTTACATTACAATAGTACAACCCTGAATCCGACGGTGCAATACTACACTGTTCAATACTGTAAAACTGAAACGAAGTTGTTCTGCTTGAAAAGGGCGCCATTTTCTTCTTATTCATATTTATATCGATTCTTTGCTTTAAAAAAACTAAAGTAATTACGTGTTTACTTTTTTAATATCCCATTTTGCTGTTTCGGATTATTTTACTAAAGTAAGTAAAGCTTCATTATTTTTCAAAACTGTTTTTGTTTCTTTGTTTTTCGATATTTCGTCGATATTATTTAGTAAGAGTGTTTAGCAGAAAAGCTAACAAACGACTACCCGAAAAAATAAATATACAAGAAATAAATGTTACCATAGCCAATAAAATGTTTTTTTTTTGTTTTGAAATAGTTTTTAATGCTCTTTACTTGAAATGATTTCAGTGAATCGAAATTAACACGAAATTTCAGGTGATAACTACTTAAATGAATTTTTATATAAACTACACATGCCATAATCGAATATTCCTCAAGCATAAAATAACGGAAAACATTAAAATATGTTTATAAATATTCCTTACATTGATGGAACTTTCTTAAATTGTTAACACAGAATGCTAAGGTGCCCCTCCTTCAAATTGAAACCGGGGCTCTCCATTTCAAATTCGCTGCCATTTTGATTTTTTTTTCAAACCGGTTCGTGAATTAAAAAAAAAATTTTTTTACAAACTATTTAAAAATACAAACCAATGAACTTTTCTATCATAAAAGTAACTTTTATTGACTATGGTAACATTTATTTCTTGTATATTTATATTATTATGTATATAACATTTTCTCTTTGTAAGGAAACATCATATTGTTGGTCAGTCTTGGCTACGAATGGAAACAAAGTTGATATAAAAAATATATATTTTCGCGAAAATTATCTTTAATTTCATCATATTTTGCTTAGGGTAAAATTTTTGAGTATCAAAACCTATCTCTTTACAATTCCCTCCTTTTCATAACCTATCATACTTTCATCAATCACAGTCCATTTTCTGTAGGCTGTTTTTTAACCCAGTCAACGACGTGTACTTCTGCTAGTATATATATATATATATATATATATATATATATATATAATATATATATATATGTTGTTGTTGGTAAAAACTCGATTAAACCTAGAACCCCATCTTCCAGCGTAGACCCCTACTACCAGGTCTCCTTCTCCAATATCAGGGGTCTACGTTCCAACCTTCCAGAGGTTGAAACCCAATTACGGAAGACGAAACCGGACATATTATTTCTAAGTGAAACTGGAATAGGGCCGACCACTTCCCTAGATGAGTTCATAATTTATGGATACTCCAATTTAACAGCTAAATCTGACACCCAAGATCGCCATGAGCATGGAATATGTGCCTACATTAAGAATGGCTTCCCATGTGGCAGGGATATCTCTAGAGAAGATCTTAATTTACCCTATATGTGCTTCAGGGTTGCACTTGCTAACACCACTGCATTTATATTTGCCCTCTATAGGCCCCACAACAGCGGAGTTACTATCTTTAAGAGCATATCTGAGAAAATAGACCACATACTGTCTTCACATCCCTCGGCTAACATCCACATCTGTGGTGACTTCAACGTCCATAACGTGGAATGGCTGACCCATTCAAATAAGACAGATGATGAGGGGAGGTTTTGTCATGATTTTGCCATTGCTTATGACCTCACTCAGATAGTTCGCGAACCCACCCGTGTGCCCGATACACCCAATCAATATGCAAGCCTCTTAGACCTTTTTCTCTCAACTTCCCCTGAGCTATGTTCATGTACTGTTCATTCTTCTCTAGGATCCTCCGACCACTCCGTCGTATCAGTTAAGATAAAAACGAAATGTAAGAAGCCCCCAGACGTACCCCTCCACCGTACTGTATACCGATACTCTATGGCTGACTGGGATAGCTTCCGTACATTCATATCTGATTTACCTCTGCACTCCATGTTTAAAAAGGAAGTGTTCTCTATAGTATCAGATCTGACCGAATGGTTAATTGTAGGCATAGACCAATTCATACCATCTAAAAAATTCCAACAAAAACCTAACAGCCAGCCATGGTTCTCCCCAGAATGTGCTGCTGCTATCGCGCACAGAAATCACTTTTTCCATAGCTACCAAGGTAATAGATGCACTGAGACTAAAGCTGCTTTCAGGACTGCCAGCAACCACTGTAAAAGAGTAATAAAAAATGCAAGAGAGCTATATGCCCAGTCTGTTAAATCCAAGGTAGCTGATCAGCGGCTTGGTTCCCACCAGTTTTGGCAAATAACAAATAGGATCCTGAACAGAAGTGTGCGTTCTATCCCAACCATTATCAATGGACCAGAGGTCATCTCGTCAGCATCAGACAAGGCCAAACTATTTGCCAAGAACTTTGCAGCTAATTCTACCCTATGCGACGAAGGCCATCAACTCCCCATATTTCCTCCTATAACACAGAACAAGCTAGGTAACATACAAATATCCGTGCATGAGGTTGCCAAGCTAATAAAAAACCTAGATTCCAGTAAAGCAACTGGCCCTGATGGCATCCCAATTATAGTGTTAAAAAAGCTTCAACCAGAACTTGCTCCCATACTTACGAAACTATTTAAGCGCTGCCTTAAG
>NC_136482.1:160895893-161045893 GCF_053919585.1 Euprymna scolopes | reverse complement strand
GAGCCTTTTCTGTTGATTAATGTTGGGTGTTGTTGCCAAAGTTTCTGATGCATTTCATCCATTTGTTGACAGTACTTCTTCGCCGTAATGGTTTAGCCTACATTCAAAAACTGTTATGTATGAGACTGGTAGCAGACGAACAAACAGTCGGTATGACTTTCTTTTGGTGCAACTCTGGCTTCAGGAAGAGTCATGGAGTTTTGTCGACATTTAACCACTGAGCTGAACATTGTCGGGTGTCGTAAAGAACCCAATTTTCTTCACAAGTCACAACCCAGTCGAGAAACGGGTCATTCTTGTTGCGTAAAAGAAGGGAAGATGATACTTCATAACGGCGTTTATTTTGGTTGTCATTCAATTCGTGCAGCACCCATTTATCAAGTTATTTTTTCTTTCAAATCTCTTTTAGGCAGTCCAAGGAATCTTCGCCTACATCAACAATGTTACAGTTTGTGAAGAAAATCAGACTAAGCATGATACTAATTTAAAAAGTTTTATGAAGTCTGTGGTAAAGTATGGACTAACACCGAATGAAAGCAAGTGTCACTACTCTTTTGCTTCTGTAGACTTGCTTGGGCATACTATAAGCAAAGGTTCAGTAAAACTTGATACTGTGACAGGCTCAAAGGATTTATGGACTTGCCTGTCACTCAAGAACTTCTTTCTCTTCGATGAACTATGGGAATGTTTTCTTACTATTCAAAGTGGATATCTAACTTCTCTGAGAAATTTCATCCTCAAACCAAAATTACCAAGTTTCCCCTTATTAAGGAACAAACCGACGCCTTTAAAGGCCTGGTGAAAGAAAATGCTAAAGCGTCCTTAGTAACCATAAACTCTTCTCTCCATCTTCAGGTTGAAACTGATGCTTCAGAGCACACTATCATTGCCTTTCTAACCAAAAACTCTCGGCCAGTGGATTTCTTTCAAGAACTTTAACCTCCACTGAGCAGAAGCGTTCTGCGCTTGAAAAGAAGGCCTAAGCAATTGTGGAGGTGATCCAAAAATGGCGACATTTACTGCTCAGGTAGCATTTTAAGTTGATCACTGACCAAAAATCTGTCTCTTTTATATGCAACCCCAAAGGAAAGAGAAAAATAAAAAATGAGGAGATTACGAAATGGAAGCTAGAACTTGCCTGTTTTAGCTATGATATTGCCTATCGTCCAGGGAAACAAAATGTTGTTACAGATGCCTTGTCTCAAATTTGTTCTTCTACCGCCTCTGCTGACAAATTACACTCTTTGCACACAGACATACACCATCCGGGGGGTAACCAGAATGCTACATTTCCTCGGAACCGAAAATCTGCCATACTCTATGGAAGATGCGAGAGCAGTTACGAAGGCCTGTTGGGTCTGTTCCAAAGGAAAACCTAGGTTCCTTAAGGTGGCACCTCAGATTCTTGTAAAAGTACGTCAGCTATTTAAAAGTATTAGTGTGAACTTCAAATTCTTGCTGACAATCGTTGACGAATACTTTCACTTTCCTTTCACTTTCCCCTGTACTGATGTTTCAGCTACAACTGTCTGCAAACACCTAATTAGTTTATTCTCCATATTTGGAAATCCTTCTTTTGTACATTCCGATCATGGAACAGTTTTCATGTCGGACAAACTGAAGGAATTCTTGCTTTCTCAAGGCATCGCTACTAGAGAAGCGACTGCCTTTAATTCTCAAGGTAATGGATAAGTGGACAAATATAGCAGTATCATCTGGCAAATGGTGAGCCTGGCTCGATGATCAAGAAACCTCCATATTACAAATTAGGAAAGAGTATTAGATGTAGCCCTCCACAGCATTCCCTCATTGCTTTCCACCTCCACTAATTGTACTCCCAACAAATGTCTCTTCAATTTCCAAAGGAAATCAACCACTAGAGATTCCATGTGCACCTGGCTAACAAACACTACGTCTGTCCTTTTAAAGCGACATGTAAACAGAAGCAAATATGAGCCCCTAGTTGAGACAGTAGATCTACTTGAAGTCAATCCTAACTATGCTCATGTTCATTTCAATAATGGACGAGAGATGTTCCTATACCACTTATCTCCATTGGGTGATAGGATGAGCCTTTCGGAGGTAGAACTAGATCCTGTGCTGGAGAACCAACGACTACAGAATACACCTCTGCAGTCCAACAATTCAGATTTTCTGCCAAGCACACTCAAAAACTCCATCCTGGAATTTGACTCCAACTCCTCCCCACTTAGACGATCAATAGAGGAGATCATAAAGGACGATGAGGTACTGAATCTTCGATGCTCTACTAGAGTTTGTTGAAGCCCTCCAGCTTTGAACTTTTGTTTCTTTTCTCTGGAGAATGTGCTGAAAAAAAGAACTCTTTAACTTCTGCTTATGCTCTCTGGTGTTATAGTATCGCATTCACTGTTTGCTGCGAATCGCCTGGAACCGGATGTAACCCTTCTGCCTGTTGACTCACTCTGAAATAAAACTGCTTAAACCTTCGCTCGTATCATTTAACCAAATACAAATAACTCTCAAATCATGGTGGCAATGGCGTTTTCTTTATTTATCATTTTACCAAGAACTAAAATTATACAAGTGAATTGATTGAAAAATATGTATGTGTTAAGTGTTGAGATATTATGTTAAACAAAGATGGCAGCAGTAAATCAAATCGGCAAAGAATCAATGCCATCACGATCTCGAGTGTTGAGTAATTAGTAACAAAGATGGCGTCAAAGAATCAATGCAGTCACGATCTCGAGTGTTTAGTAATTCTTAGTAACAAAGATGATGGTGAAGAATCAATGCAGTCACAATTCAGTTGTTTCAAGACAGAGGTTAGCAGCGAACTGACTTAAATCCAAAATTCTTTTATAATAACATTTAAAGCTTCTGATTGGTTGATTCTCATAACCATGGTTATAAAAACGATCATCGAAATCGTTGGAGTCAAACCCTCTTAAGTAATTAAAAACATGATATTACAAGTACGATATAAAATGGCGTACCACATGGAGAAAAAAATACATGCACTGCCATTTTTTTTTCTACGGACTGTAAGTAACATTTCATTGTATATCGATTGCATTGTCTTTATCACACATATTGTTTGAATTGTCTCCGTTACACATTTCGCTTAAATATAAAAAAATATATAAATATATAAATAAAAATATTATATTAAATTAAATATATATTAAAAAAAAAAAAAAAAAAAAACAAATACGTTATGGCACATCTTCTGTCAACAATGATCCGGTCTGACCAATATCTTATTGAAGCCATGGCACTTTTTAAGCAAAGAATTACTTTATATATAAAAGATAAAGAGATAGTAGACGAGACAAAACAAACCAGAAAAATATGTCATGGCATAGGGTACCAAGGCCTAAGATGCTTAAATGCTAGTGCCCTAACCGAGTAACAAAAAAGTCACCTGAATACCTGTGGAACTTTTTCAAACGCCAACGTTAACTTTAGAATACACAGATTGCACCTTATACAATATCGCCAGAAGTCAAATAGGTTCCGAGATGATTTTCTGACACAAGCTAGAACTTTGGCACAGAAACATGATTTCAAAAGTGAAGACCTGTGTGAAAGAGCTTATCATATTTTCAACCCTGTATAATGCTTTCCAGAATGAGCTCTACAGCAAGCCAAAAGGTTACAGAAATAAATACCAGATTAAAATTTGTGCTAAATAGAGAAGTAATCAACCATCTCAGCAAAAATAACCTTTTTAGTGACACACAATATGGTTTCCGTTCTGCTAGATCTACAGCAGATGTGCTTACAGTTATACCTCATAGGATTAGCAAATCTCTCGACGGAGGCTACCTTTCTAGGGAAATTGCTTTTGACTTATCTAAGGCCTTTGATAGGGTATGGCATAAAGGTTTACTTCACAAGATCTCCAGCTATGGTATAGCTGGAAATGTCTTCTCAATTATTAAATCATTTCTCTCTGATAGGTTCATAAAAGTAGTGGTTGATGGGCAGAAATCAAAAGCTCACAGTATTAATGCTGGAGTTCCTCAGGAGTCCATCCTGGGCCCAACTCTCTTCCTGATCTACATTAATGATTTTCCAAATCACATCCTTACATCATTTGTAGACATTTATGCTGATGACACAACCATCTATGGTAGCACATCTAAGACCATAAACGACCAAGTTCTCTTCGATTCTCTCTCCTCTGATCTTGAGCAGATGGCACAATAGAGAAAGAGGTGGCTTGTTTTTTTTTTTAAATTTTTTTTACAAAGAAGTCACCACTTATCAAGGCCCGGAGGCCACTCGGGGATAAGTGTTATTGATGTGTACAGTAATCAATGGGATAATATTGTGGTAATCGCTCGTAATGGAGATCTGATAAAGTGTCTTACTTAAGGGGGCAGTTCATCAGGAATTTGTTTATGTTGGACTTGAAGACATCCAAGTTGTAGTCAGGTGGGAAACAGGAAAATGGAAGAGAGTTCCACAGGCGTGCACTTCTAAGAAAGAATCTTTGTTCATGGAATCTATGTTTTCATTTAGGCACAGATAAAGAGTGGTGTTTTTCATGAAAGATTTGCGAGGGGGAACGAGAGATTGGAGCTCAAGCGAACACTTCACAGGGAAATAATGATAAAACAACGATAGGCTCGTAACATCTCTTTTGTAGGAGAGAGGTTGCAGGGAAGAGAAAAGGGCATCCCCCCACTAAGCCACAAAGTCTATTTTGTACTCTGTCAAGGCAAGATAGGCTTTTTTTTTTTGCAGCTCCTGCCCAGATATGGCAGCAGTATTCCATCCTTGGACGTACTTGGCTTTTATATAGATAGAGAATTGAATCAGCAGTGAGATATCTACTGGAGCGGTAGAAGGATCCAACCATTTTTCCAGCGACCTTGGCAACTGACTTGATGTACGGGTTTCATTTCAGATCAGGAGTAAAGGTCAATCCCAGAAGCTTGTCAAAACATGGAGCCTCCTCAAGACGAGAGCCATCCATTTCAATTGATGCCAGATAGGGATCAGAGTGTTGATGATATAAAGATAGAAGCTTGGTTTTAGATACATTAAAAGTAACCAGCCACCTTTTCCCCCATTGTACTATGTACTGAAAATCAGAGGAGAGAGAATCAGAGATAACTTTGTCATTTACGGCCTTTGATGTGTTGCCATAGATGGTCGTGTCATCAGCATGGATGTCAACGAATTATTTAAGTAGGTGGGATTCTTCTATCGATCCTGTAGATATCTCACTGCTGATGCAATTCTCTATCTATATAAGAGCCAGGTACATCCAAGGATGGAGTACTGTTGCCACATCTGGGCAGGGGCTGCTAGAAAGGAGATATCCTGCCTTGATAGAGTTCAAAATAGACTTCGTAGCCTAGTGAGGGGGTGCCCTTTTCTCTTCTCTGCAACCTCTTTCTCAGAGAAGAAATGTTGCGAGTTTGTCTCTGGTTTATCGTAATTTTCATGGCAAGTGCTCGACTGAGTTCCAATCTCTGGTCTCCCCCTTGCCAAACTTTCAAAAGAAACACTCATCTAGCAGAAAACACTATCAATAATTCTCTCCACTCTTTATCTGTGCCTAACCCTAAACATAGATTCCATGAACAAAGCTTCTTTCTTAGAACTGCACGCCTATGGAACTGTCTTCCGTTTTCCTGCTTTCCAGCTGACTACAATATGGTTGTCTTCAAGTCTAACATAAACAAGTTTTTGATGAACCGTCCCACTTAAGTTAACAAATTTACCAAATTACCATTACTAACGATAGTTACTATATTGTCCAATTGTCCACTCTACACTCATTAACTATTATCCTCGAGTGGCCTCTTGGCCTTGATAAGTGATGATGCCTATGTAAGAAAAAAGATTAAGATAAAGTTCCGCGTGCGTGTGTGTGCGTGCACGCGCGTGTGCTTGTTGTCTTATCAACTGATTCTTTTGCTTGACGATGAATGCCCTGGAAAATTCCCTTCGGATTAATGTGTACCAGTTTTTAAATAAACAAACGAACTTAGTTTTTTTTTTTTTTTTTTTTTTTTTCAGAATAACAGAAAATCTTTAAACTGGTGAACATTGATATGAAAAGGGTCTTGTCTAGAGTATTCATCGTGAAGTTGAAGGATCAGCTGACAAAGAAAGTCGTAAGTTTTCAGATTAGGTCCACCTCCACGATTTTCTTTTAAATGACGACTGTTAAAGGTTTTGTTACGCGCGTCGATTCGTTTATGGCGCGCGCACGCGCGTAAAAACGATGGCCGCCAAAGAATACAATGCATAATACAACTGTTTATATCTCGATAACTAATTATTTCTGCAAAATTTCAATGCGATTTCCGTATTCAGCATAGTCGAAAACCTACAAAAGTCGTCATTTAAAAGAAAATTGTGGAGGTGGACCTAATCTAAAAACTTACCATTTTAGTCTTTGTTTTAATGCATTTTTTAATCCAATAGCTTAAACTTCAAGCTTTTTAAGTATAAGTTAATCTATTCGCGAATACAATAAAAAAGTACGAATAGTGAAAGCTTTTGTTTTTTGTGACCAACTTTTTTTGTTGTTGTTGTTTTTGCGATTGTTTTTCCGGTTTATAACTTCCGGTTAATAGCAAAATGGCGGGTTTGAGTCTGACCGAAGACGCTGTCCGAAACTTTCTACTGTCGTGTGGTGGAAAATCCACGAATCATGCTTTGGTTACCCATTTTAAACCGTTCCTCAGTGATCCCGAAAATAAAGGTATTTTACGAAATTATGCGTCTCCCACTGCTAACCCTTAATTTCCCACCCCAAAGTCCCCGGTTCGAAGCGTAAACACTGGCTTGTTTGTCACCAGACAAAAAGGCGTGGTTCTCAAATAAAACGATCGCATTTACAATGTCATCCTATTTTCTTATTATCCAAATAAAATTAATGACAATCTGTGTTTTATATAAAAATGTGTAGTATAAAATATTTGTTATTTTTTAATATTTCTTATTTACAAACACTTATGTAATCAGTTGATATGATTGCGTAGTAGTAGTAGTAGTCAGTAGTGTAAAAAGAAACATGGAAACCAAAATTCTTTGTTTACTTTTAAAATCCCATAAATTTATGAAAATATATACACGTTAAGTAGTACTAAAATTTGTTAATGCGTATAATACTACTGCTAGTCATAATTTAAATATATGTTAACTTATTTTTCATTCTGTCAGTATTATCTTCGCGATTGCAAGATCATGTTATTGTTTGCTATGCCTTAAAACAATAATGCCTATTTTTTTTTCTCTCTGAAAAATTTCGAAGGAATAAGGAGTGGTTATCCCTCCCCCCTTTTAATTTAAATAAAGAAAACCAAAATTGTATGTTTTTTTTTATGTCCAAACACAAAAAAAAAACTGCTTATCCACTTTTGTTACCGCGCTATATTTTTAAAAATAATATTTTCAAGTTAAATTAAAGTTTTACGACATCTTTTCTATTAAATTTGTTAAGTGAAAGTAGAGAATAGTTAGAAAACACCCTTCCTTCCCATGTTAAGAATGGCTTTCTAAATAATGTTATTATTTCAGCACGGTAACAAAAGTGAGTGCTAGTGCACTTACTGATCCGCGCTATTTTTTAATTGGTATTTCCAAGTTTAATAAAAGTTTTATGATATGTTTTTTTTTTATTCAATTGTAAGGTCAAAGTATAGAATAGTTAACACAACACCACCCTCCCCTCCTGCATGTTAAGAATGGCTTTTTAAATGATAACTTTATTATTTCAGCACGGGTCCATAAGTGCACTACTGCACTAGTACCCAAAAGTGCATAAGTACCAAAACTTTAAATAGAAAAAATGTTTTTCATATATAAATATAAAAACTATCCCCTATACATACACACACACACACAAAAAAAAAACAACATTCACTTTTTGTTTTGTTTTACTTTGATTAATACAAAATTAAACATGTTTAGTGAGTATAAAACTTTCTACACTTCACTTTTTCTGTCCTCGGTCAGTGGAGAAGTTTTTCATGACTGAGACAATTTTTATTTTTGTCCTTATTCAGCTGGATTTTCCCCAAATTAAAAACTGACCTTGTGTCGGTAAATTTTTACACTAGGTC
The DNA here is from genome assembly GCF_053919585.1 of Euprymna scolopes. Classification (NCBI taxonomy): domain Eukaryota; kingdom Metazoa; phylum Mollusca; class Cephalopoda; order Sepiida; family Sepiolidae; genus Euprymna; species Euprymna scolopes. The sequence continues at coordinate 161,037,821 of NC_136482.1, read as the reverse complement.
CAGCCAGAGGTCCAGGTCCAGTCCACCCACCTCTACATTTTTCTTTAAAATGACGACTTTTGAAGGTTTTCGACTATGCTGAATAAGAAAATCTAATTTAAATTTTGCAGAAGCAAGTAGTTTTCAAGATATAAAAATCTGTATTATGCACTGTAATTTACTGGCGGCCATGTTTGTATGCGCGCGCGATAAACAAATCTACTCTGCGACCGACACTGCCCACCCCCAATTTTTTTATAATATTTGCGGGTGGGTATGCTGACAACGAATATCACAGTTAAATTTGGGGCAAATATTTATCACCCCCCCCCCACACACACACAAATGGAGTGTTTTTTTCCGAAAGCCATTCTTAACATGGGGATGTGGGGAAGTGTCTATTTTCGAAGGTCGTTCTTAATATAGGGAGAGGGTCTATGCTGAAGGCCGTTCTTAACATGAGGAGGTTGAGGATTGTCTATTTCGAAGGCCGTTCTTAACATAGGGAGGTTAGGGATGCTTATTCCGAAAGCCGTTCTTAACATTTTTAAAGAAAATTGTGGAGGTGGACCTATTTGTTTATCGCGTGCATTCAAACATGGCCGCCAGTGAATTACAGTGCATTCTTGATATCTCGAAAACTACTTGTCTCTGGAAAATTTAAATGAGATTTTCTTATACAATATAGTCGAAAATTTATAAAAGTCGTCATTTTAAAGAAAATTGTGAAGGTGGACCTAATGTAAAAAAAAAAAAAAAACCTGGCTGCCCTCGTGGGGAGGCAAGTAAATAGGAACAGCTATGTTAATTCTTTTACTTATCGATTTTCTTTTTGTTTAAATATTTAATTACTTATCCTCTTATTCATTCAACTACTATAAAATAGGTTAATTTCTATTTAAGTCACCTAAATCTTTTAAAGTGGATTTCGATATTGTGTTACCTCTATTGTTTTTACTTAAAAGTAGATAACATTGGTTTTGGTGCTTATGTATCTATGTTACCGTGGCGTTATTATTTTTTTTTTTTTTAAATAGTACTTTAAAGTTAAATTCAATTTTTATTATATTTTTTATTGTTAGGTGAAACAACAGAATAGTTACAAAACACTCTACCCTCCCCATGTTAAGAATAGCTTTCTAAATAATAACGTTATTATTTCAATGCGGTAACATCATGCATAAGTACTTAGTAGAACAATAAGTTTTGGCGTGTTTCATTGTACAGTACACCGAAATGAAAACTAGGCTGGAAAATATAGTCGCTATCTTTATAGGCAATTTTTTCAACAATTTGATTTTCATTTTAAATGATTTGAGATTTATTACCTAAATTCTGACTAGCATCAAAGTGTAGTTTCTGTTTTGTCCTCAGTCAGAGGAAAGGAAATCTTTTCAAAACTGAGTATTTTTGTCCCAATCAAGAGTGTCTGGAATTAAATCCCATTAAAACCTAACCTGACTTGCAGTCACCAAAATTATTTTAAAGTTTAATGGGGTTCTACACGACTCTCAAATTTTTTTTTTTTACTTAAACCATATTTTAGTTAAAAAAAATATTACAGTTCTGAATTTTTGAGATGGGGGTGATTGCTTGTATAGTTTTGATCGGACTATTGTTCTCATAAAACTCAACTTCTTTCAGTGTTGTTCCAACCAGAGCCCTGACCTCTCTTTCCACATTGAAAGTCATAAGCTTTGTCTTATCCGCATTAATGTGGAGACTAATGTCATTTGCAGACTTTTCTAGCTTGCGAAACAGTGTTTGCACATCAGCAGTGTTGTTCGCGAACAAAGCAATATCGTCTGCGTAATTTGTATCAGGTTTATAACTTTCAATGTGAAAGGAGAGATCAGAGCTCTAGTTGGAACAACACTGAAAGAAATTGCTGAGTTTACGTATCTGGGCGGCAACATAGTTTCCACAGAGAGAGATATTGAAATTCGCATCTCAAAAGCATGGGCCGCATTGGATAGGCTGTGTTCAGTATGGACTTCAAGGCTAGCTAACAAACTGAAAAGGTAGTTCTTCAGGGTAGTGGTAGAGTCTGTCCTTGTTTACGGTTCTACAGCCTGGACACTCGCCAAAAGATTGGAAAGAAAACTAGATGGCACATACGAACAGTATTAAATATATCTTGGCAAAATCATCCCACAAAGCAGCAACTTTATGGCAACACACCTGCCATATATAATACCATTAGGGAGAGACGCCTACGATTTGCCGGTCACTGTCTGAGGAGCAAGCATGAATTGGTGAGTGATGTATTGCTATGGACTCCATGACACAGACGCACAAGCAAAGAACGGCCTAGATCCACGTACATCCAGCAAATAGCACACGACACCAACTGTGAACCTGAAGATCTGAGGTAGCTGATGGAAGACTGGAAACTCTGGAGAGGAAGAGTCACATCGGTCCGGGCAAGGAGCCCGTCCTGATGATAATGTTTGTTCTCGTCTTAAGTGTTATTTGTGCAATGTTTCGGTCAGTGTAGCCTCCGACCTTCATCAGGCATCTTGGAAAAGAAAGAGTCCTTTCTTTTCCAAGATGCCTGATGAAGGTCGGAGGCCGTGCCAACCGAAACGTTACGCAGGTAACATTCAAGATGAGAACAATAGTTCGATCAAAACAAGTAATACAAAAAAATATATATATATTTATATATATATCATATTCGTAAAACAGGGTACTTCCATCTCAAATCATCCAGATAAAAACATCCTTGACACCCTTACCACTCAGATTTTTTTCTAAATTTTCACCATATGTTGGTATCATAAAAACTAGGGAATCCTGAAAATTTGAGCTTTTAACTCTAAGCGGTTCCGGAAATATTGCAATTTTGGTATTTTACGTATATCGCGTCGAGGCGCAAATTTGCAAAATTATGAAATTACGTTTTGGGGCATAAATCAATTTCTAGACTAGGTAGAACCTTGAAAATTTGCATGGACAAGGTTTTCTACACGAGGAATCCAAAAATCACATTTAAAACCTCTGAAAATGAACTGTTTCTGAGTTATTGAACTTTTAAGCCAAAATATGGGTATTGATCTAAGGCGACTCAAAAACATGTGGCTCTATTGTAAATTGAATTTTTTGTTTTTGTTCCTAGACATTCTTGATAGTCTGAACTTAAATTCCTCCAAAAAAGGTGTTTGTTTGATGCAAGGATGCAAGTAGCAGGTAAAGCCAAGTAACCGGATAGCTCACAATCGAACCTCAAAAATTGGACAATCACAATGGACAATCCCAAATAATAAACTGCATATGGTTAGGATGCAATGTGTTTGTAGCATTTATGAACCCCTAAAAATTCTCACGACCCCCTGTGATTAACCCATTTTTTAGGTTTAGTTGTGAACTAGTGAAGAAAGAACAAAAGCCCATTTTTCTGGTAATCAGTGCGGTGGGTATGGATACTAAGAAACGGTACCCATGCTGGGTGGGTACATGGTTTGGATTTTTTGGCACGATAGTACATTTAAGTCAAAAACTATCAACACAACACATCTTATGAGTGTAAGACAACATATGCTGTCACGGTTTTGAAGGAGTATAGGTCCAATTTGACAATTTTGAAGGTGCTTGTGCAGTATAGGTTCGATTTGACAATTTTGAAGGTGCTTGTGCAGTATAGGTCTGATTTGACAATTTTGAAGGTGCTTGTGCAGTATAGGTTCGATTTGACAATTTTGAAGGTGCTTGTGCAATATAGGTCCGATTTGACAATTTTGAAGGTGCTTGTGCAGTGCAGTCTAAATCCCAATAAATAATTTTGAAGATGCTTCTACAGTATAAATATACGTATCCATATATATATTTTTTATCAGACACTGTGCATATTTTATGAACATCCGTCGATGCCTACAGTTTTGCGTAAACAGTTAAAACTCAAACCAAGCTCATTTATGGAAAAGATTACAACATTTAGCAAAACATTTATACACATAAGTAGACATGTACATATTTTTTATTGGACGTCGTGCATGGTTTCTGAACACTCATCGATACCGACAGTATCACCTAAACACTTCAAACGTAAACTGAAGTAATTTTAAGAAAAGATTACAAAATTTTATGAGTGTCAACAAAAACAGAAATCCGTACTTGCATAGAATACACACTGTGCTGATATAATAACGTTATTTTTATCAACACCCGTTTATAACAGGGATTTGGGAGGGTTTTACATATTCTGTACCTAATAAGATTATTTTCTAAGAACGATACCTTCTCTGCATATTAGTGTCTTAAGTTTTAATGGCCCTATTATTAACATCTACATTAAATATTTATTTGACCCAGCAGGTCATGAGTCTTCTAGTTTTCTATACCATAAAACCTTTGTTTCTTTAAATAATTGACTTTACTCATTTATTTAAAAAAAAAAAAAAATTTTTTGAAGTTGTCAATAAAAAAAATTGTTTTTCAATGTTTCAAAAAAGTCAGCGTCAAAGTTTTACAAACTGATACACAGTAGTAGTTAAGTTAGAGTTTCTAAAAATAGTACAAAGAGTTTTATATTAAGAATGCCTGATTGGTAGATATTCCAAGGAAAGTCCTGTTTTTTCATCAAAGAAAAACTAAAGAAGCATATTGGTTCTACAGTTGACATTACAATTAAAGAACTGGAGTCAAGATTTCAAAATCTGTTGGGAACAAACAAAAGTGTAAATACTGAAGATGTGGTGAAAAGCTTCATTAAGGTGTTTATCTACAATCATGACACACGGCCAGAATGTAAAAGAGAACTGATTCATTTTGGAAATTATGAAATACATTACTTTTGAATGGGTTGGAAAATTTCTGGTAGTTTCAGGATGCAATATAGAAGTTGTTCATACAGAATGGAAACACATTGGATTCTTTGTTGCAAATAATTTCAGGGACAAATTTGAATATAATTAAAGATTAATTCTCTTTTATTACTGAACAGATTCCTTTCCTTCCTATCCGGTTACTTGGCTTTACCTGCTACTTGCATCCTTGCATCAAACAAAAAAACAAACAATAGTTTCAGCCAACTTAAAAAAACACCAGAAAGCAGCAATACCACTTCTTAAATAAACAGGAAGTCAAAATAAAATTCAGGATTTTCTGTTTATGGTGAAGTCAAGTGACTCCTTGTACACTGCTCTGTCTGGAAGTGAGGCCCGTAAAACTGCCCATCTTTGAGGTTCGATTCTGAGCTAATGAGGAAGGAACCAAACACCTTTTTTGAAGGAATTGGAGTTCAGACTATCAAAAATGTCTAGGAACAAAAAAAATTCAATTTCCAATAGTGCCACGTCTTTTTGGGTCGCCTTAGACCAATACCCAAATCTCAGCTTAAAAGTTCAGTAACTCAGAAACAGTTCATTTTCAGAGATTTCATACATGATTTTTGGATTCCTCATGTGGAAAACCTTGTCCATGCGAATTTTCAAGGTTTTACCTAGTCTAGGAATTGATTTATATCCCAAAATGCAATTTCATAATTTCGCGAATTTGCACCTCAACGCGATATATGTAAAATACCAAAATTGCGATATTTCCGGAACCGCTTAGAACTCAAATTTTCAGGATTCCCTAGTTTTTATGATAGTAACATATGGTGAAAGTTTGGAAAAAATCTGAGAGGTAAGGGTGTTATGGTCTGGATGATTTGAGATGGAATTACCCAACACTGAAATGTGTTGCATTAACCACTATAAGAATGATAACTTAAGTTCATAATTTCCTACTTAAAGGACAATTTCCTTTTTTCCCTTTTTTCTTTTTTTTTAAGAGTAAATACAAAAATTAGTTCCCTGTCCTTAAAGTAGAAAAATATGAATTTGATTTATCAACCCTTGGACTTGTTTAGAAAGATGGTGACTCTATTTTTCCAATCAAGTTTTCTTTTCTATGTTTAGCATGTATGATAAAACTTACTGCTATAACTTACTGTTTCCAATGTCTAAACTCGTTTCACATTTTATTTTTCTATGTAAGTTTTCCTTTTTACTCTAAACAAGGCATATCGCCACTTGGATATAAGGGGCTACAATTTGGAACCATGCCTAGGAAAGATTAACGAGATGTTAGTTTACGTTACATTTAAACTTCTGCATATCAGTACAATCAGGGAAGCAGGTAACAGGAAGGGAATTCCAAAGTCAGAGCAAAAAAAAACTATTACAGTAGAAAGCTTTTCTGGCATTTAGGGACCTCCACAGTGAAGGGATGTGATTTTGTTGCTAAACGGGTTTGTCGGAGATATGTACATCAAGGGGACACAAGTGAAATGAGTTCATCAAAGCACAATCGATTAAAATATTTGCAAAACAGGCACAGAGATGCAACATTGCGGCAATAAAACAGGAGTTGGAGCTTAGTTGACAAAATGAGACTTATTAGATTGAAGACTTTTTATAACCCTATCCAAGACTGCTGCAAAAAAGGTGGGTTCCCTCTATCGAGCTAGAAGATTACTCACGCTTGAAAGTATCTTGTACCTTTACAAGGCCACCATTCACCCATGCATGCAGTACTGTTACCACATCTGGGCTGGTGCATCTACCATTAATCTCTCCCTCTTAGATAAAGTCCAAAAAAGAGTTGTCAATCAAATCGGTCCCACTTTATCAACTAAGCTCCAGTCCCTGCCTCATTGTCGCAATGTTGCATCACTGGGCCTGTTCCACAAATATTTTAAGGGAATGTGTTCTGATGAACTTGTTTTACTTGCACCCCCTCGACGTACATATCCCCGACAAACCCGCTTAGCAATAAGATCTCATCCCTTGACTGTTGTTGTCCCTAAATGCCAGAAAGCTTTCTATTCTAATAGTTTGTTCCCTCGAACAGCTAGAGTTTGGAATTCCCTTCCTGCTGCCCTGGCTGTACTGATATGCAGAAGTTTAAATGTAACATAAACAAATATCTTGTTAATCTTTCCTAGACATGGCCCCGAATAGTAGCCGCTTACGTCCCAGTAGCGATATGCTCTGTAAGGGGTGAACATGAGTAAAAAAAAAAAATTTTTAAATAATAAAAAAAAAAATTTTTAAATAATAAAAAAAAAAATTTTTTTTAAATATTAAAAAAAAAAAAAAAAAAGACGGAGAGACTAGTGGTAGATGCACCAATCCAGATGTGGTAACAATACTTCCTGCATAGGCAAATGGTAATTTTGTAGAGGTACAGGATACTCTCAGGTGTGAGTAGTCTTCCAACACAATACAGGGAACCCAACTTTTTTGCAGCAGCCTTTGCAATGTCCCTAATGTATTTACTCCAGTTTATATTTCTTGTGAGTGTTAAGCTGAGGAATTTGAAGGAATAATTCTCAGGTGGGGAGTTATTTGTCATGGATATTGGTCGTTGGAGAGGCTTCCTGTAATTGTTAATGGAGAGCAGCTTAGTCTAACTAACATTAAATGTTACCATTCTTTACAGTACAGTTTCTACATTCTGCATAATTGCGTAGAATTTCAAACAAAAATGTTCTAGCACACAGAAATATTTATATATCTCTATAAATTATGTTACAAATTGCTTGCTTGGGCGTTTAACCGTCCATCTAGTTTATGTTTCCAGTTTCAAAAAATTTATCTGCTTACCTATTTCATGGCCACCTTGTCTTAAGTCTGATATTAAAAGCCACTGCTGCTATTCCAAGCATACACAAGGTCGACAATATTTTTTTTTTTATTTTAGCTTATTTTAACATTTTTTCCTTACAAATAAATGTAATTTAACCCTGTTGAGTTAAAAAAAAAAAAAAAATGATTTACTGCTTTTAGTAGCACTCCTGTGGATTCTGATGATTTATTTTTTCAGGCCTTACTTAAAAAATATTTTCTCTTCAAGGAGGGGGGGTAGAAACTTGGTTTTAGTAGTGCTTTTAGTAGGGCTTCCTTAATTCTAATTAGTGCTTGCAGCAGCTCTGGAGGCTTCCTGAGTATTATTTTTTCACTCATGACTTAAAAAAATGTTTTCTCAAGACAATAAGAGACAATATAATCTCAAAATCACTTTTATTTTGAGCATTTTTCATCTTACTCCTTAAGAACCAAGATACATATATACATATATATATAAAGGTGACCTTGTTGGTGTGTGTATGTGCAGAAAGTCTCTACCAAACTCCTTTCTGAATAGCTGGTCTACAAAGTTGAAATTTGATATATAGGGTATTTGAATCTGTGGCACACTTTCGATTTGGTTTTTAGCCGGCAAAAATTGCTGTTAAGGTGTTAAAATTGAAAACAAAACAACTGCCATTGACAAGAATAGCTAACTAAACCTGTGTACATATAAAAATCTACATTCATAGGTGAAATGATTTTATTTATTTTTTTAAACTATTTTTATGCATATGGGTGTGGCTCAGGGGCTAAGGAATGATGGTGTAGAGTTGTATGTTTTAGTTTTCATTCTAGCTGATGACACCCAAGTCATATATTTTTTTTTTACTTTTCACTACTATATATTAGGTACAATATAATAATCAATAGAATTGGCTCTGTAATAATAAATATGTAATCTGCATGAATTAAAATATCATATTTAAGTATATCTTATGACCGGGCAACACCGGGATTTTCTTATTGATTTTCTCATCTTGGTTGTTATCAGAACATTTCGGCTATTTCTCTCTCCTTCCTTCTTCCAATGTTTTGCATTACTGTTGTTTTGCGTCGAAGCTTTTAATAAGGTACTGATTATACACTGTTCACATTTCATATTTTTTTTAGGCCTCATGAACATGCCTAATCGATCTGTTAGCTTTTCTAAGGATTGAACTTGGAACCTCAAATTACCCAGCACACTTTAATATTCTTTTCTCAGGTTTATATGTTCCTCATAAAAGCTTAGTATTCAAAATTCCATGACAATTCCCAGGTTCAACAAAAAGCAAAGAAAAAAAATGTTTGAAAAGTTGTGATAGTGACCAAAATGAGGATGTTATTCTGAAAAATTATTTTAAAAAAAAAACAATGAAAATACCTTGTCTTAAAAATACAAATATTAAACTAATTGGTAATTCCCCTTTTTCTTTTTCTTTTTTTCAGTCAAGAACCGAGAAAAGTTTAAGGAAATTGTTAACACTCTTTCGACTGTCAAAATGGGTGATGTAAGTAATTGTTTTCCTTTTCAATTTCCAAAATAAATGTACGGCACAATGATAGAGAGATCTTTCAACTCCCCACATTTAAAAGTCTTCTATCCGACATATCTTGTCCTTTTTTTTTTTCTTTGCATAGGAGTCATCACTAATCAAGGCCCAGAGGCCACTCGAGAATAAGGGTTAAAGAGTGAACAGTAGTCAATGGGACTATCATAGTAATTGTTAGTAGCATAAATTTGGTAAATTGGAATTATTAAGGGGAACGGCTCATCAAGAACTTGTTTACGTTGGACTTGAAGACGACCATATTGTAGTCAGCTGGAAAGCAGGCAAACGGAAGACATTTCTACAGGTGTGCAGTTCTAAGAAAAAAAGCTTTGTTCATGAAATCTATAGGCACAGATAAAGAGTGCTGGAAATTATTGATAGTGGTTTCAGCTTCCTTCAGGGAAGACACATAAAATCGAGTCTATGCTGTTTTCATCTTGAAATGTCAGTGCACATCCAACTTGGAGATTGACAGATGTTTATAAAATCTGTGTGCAATTGGGATACACAGGCGAAAAGATCAAATAAAGTTAGCTGACATATAAACATTGTAAAATGTAATCTCGTTCATATGTATGTATGTCTCTCTCTCTCTCTCTCTCTCTCTCTATGTTTCTTGGGTTTTTCATCACAAATAAAAATAATTGTAAACCACACCAGGTATAAAAAGTTGAGGCCAAGATGCTGTTGCAGCCAAGACGTAAAGGTTGTACTCTCGACTTTGTTGAGACCGGGTCTTGAATTCTTAAAAAGAAAAAAAGATGCTCCGTGTTAAAATACAAATTGTTTCAAAAGTAATGCCTCCTTTTTTTTTTTTTTCACCCTTTCTGGCGTGAGTTTTTTTGTTTTTTTTATAATATTTCAGCCGTTTTACTTTTTGTCTCCTCTTTATATCGCAATACATTGTACATTTTTGATGTTTCCAAATCAAGTCTTTTCATATAATCTTTTATGATTTGAATATCTTGTATTTTTAACAAACTTTTAAGTCATTTTCCTTTTACATAGCCTAAGGGATCGTATCAGTGTTGACATTAATTAAATTATTTACATATAAAATTTACTTCCAAACAAATTAAAATTATTAAAATCATACCTTTTCTTTGTGCTGTGTGCATGTGATCTATCTTGCCAGACTGGCAACAATCAAAGTTGGCCCTTTGGCTAAGAGCAAAGTGTAGTATCTGTCTGATACTACACTTCACCTTTTCTGTGCTCGGTCAGTGGAAGAGAAATCCTTCATGACTAAGGCAATTTTTATTTTTGTTCCCATCCAGAGTGCCCCTTTCTCTGAAGCTGGATTTCTCCACTTTTAAAATTTGACCTTCTGTCTAAACTCTGCCCTCATGGGGAGGCAAATGAATAGGAACAAAACGTTGTCTTAAGTAGAATAGTTTCCCATCTCCCTGGAAAATTTCATCAGTATGCCCTGTATTTAAGAATTCAGGTGATCGCTCATCCCCCTCTCAGTACAGGCCAATAAGTCTCCTGTGCGTCATGAGTAAGTTGCTGGAATCTGTGTTAAATAGAGAAGTAATCAACCATCTCAACAAAAATAACCTTCTTAGTGACACTCAATATGGTTTCCGTTCTGCTAGATCTACAGCAGATGTGCTTACAGTTATATCTCATAGGATTAGCAAATCTCTCGACGGAGGCAACCTTTCTAGGGCAATTGCTCTTGACATATCTAAGGCCTTTGATAGGGTATGGCATAAAGGTTTACTTCATAAGATCTCTAGCTATGATATAGCTGGAAATGTCTTCTCAATTATTAAATCATTTCTTTCTGATAGGTTCATAAGAGTAGTAGTTGAGGGGCAAAAATCAGAAGCCCACAGTATTAATGCCGGTGTCCCTCAGGGGTCCATCCTGGGCCCAACTCTTTTCCTGATCTACATTAATGATCTTCCAAATCACATCCTTACATCATTTGTAGACATTTATGCTGACGACACTACCATTTATGGTAGCACATCTAAGACAGTAAACGACCAAGTTCTCTCCAATTCTCTCTCCTCTGATCTTGAGCATGTAGTACAATGGGGTAAGGAGTGGCTGGTTACTTTTAATGCATCTAAAACCAAGCTTCTCTCTTTACATCATAAACATTCTGATTGATCCCCATCTGGCATCAATTGAAATGAATGGCTCTCGTCTTCAGGAGGCCTCAAGTTTTGACAAGCTTCTGGGCTTGACCATTACTCCTGATCTTAAATGGAACACGTACATCAAATCTGTTGCCAAGGCCGCTGGAAAAATGGTGGGATCTTTCTATCGATCCAGTAGATATCTCACTGCTGATGCAATTCTCTATTTATATAAGAGCCAGGTACATCCAAGGATGGAATACTGTTGCCACATCTGGGCAGGAGCTGCTAGAAAGGACTTGTCCTGCCTTGATAGAGTTCAAAATAGACTTCGTAGCCTCGTAGGAGATGTCCTTTTCTCTTCCTTGCAACCTCTATCTCACAGAAGAGATGTTGCGAGTTTGTCTCTGATGTATCGTTATTTTCATGGAAAGTGTTCGACTGAGCTTCAATCTATGGTCCCCCCTCGCCAAACTTTCACAAGAAACACTTGTCTAGCTGTAAACACTATCAATAATTCCCCCCACTCTTTATCTGTGCCTAAACCTAAACGTAGATTCCATGAACAAAGCTTTTTTATTAGAACTGCACGCCTTTGGAATTGTCTTCCGTTTTCCTGCTTTCCGGCTGACTACAATATGGTTGTCTTCAAGTCTAACGTAAATAAGTTCTTGATGAGCCGTTCCATATAAGTTATCAAATTTAACAAATTTTCATTACTAATGATTATTATATTGTCCAATTTCTACTGTACACTCTTTAACCCTTATCCTTGAGTGGCCTCTTGGCCTGGATAATGTGTTGATACCTATGAAAAAAAAAAAAAAAGAAAATGTCCAATGTGAACAAGTTCTAATTGAATCGTCCCCCTAAGTAATCCAAGTTACAAAATTCCCACTGTTTACTATGCTAAAATCACAATGACTAATGTATACCTATTAACCCTTATCCTTGAGTGGCCTCTGGGCCTTGATAAGTGGTGACACCCATGTAAAAAAAAAAAAAAAAAAAAAAAAAAAGCTACAATCCAAATCATCTCATGTTTTCTCAAATTAATATTGCAATTAACACATTTCAAAGAAGAAGAATGATTTATTCAATTGTTTGTGACTTGATCATCTACTGCTTCAATGACAATAGGGCAGGAGGCAAAGAGAGAAAGAAGATATACTTATTTATTATACTTATTTTATAAAGATATGCCTTGTTATTTTAATGCTTATCATATGATCTTAAACCATGTCTTGTTAATTTGAACTTCCACAACATCCAATTATCTATATATTATTTAATTGGAATTCATTATTGAGATTAGTATTATTTATTTATTTATTTATTTATTGCGAACTATTATCCTCATCTTTCTTAGATGTTGTTTCAGAACGTTTCGGCCAACTATTCCTCTGACCTTCGTCAGGTGGTAACCTCGACGGGATAGAACTTCGAATCTCCTAACTGCATACTCAGCAATTAGGAGATATTTTTTTTTTTTTAACATAGGCATCACTACTTATCAAGGCCCAAAGACCACTTGAGGATAAGGGTTAAGAGCGTACAGTAGTCAATTGAACAATATAGTAATCGATAGTAATGGAAATTCGGTAAATTTGTTAACTTAAGTTGAATGGCTCATCAAGAACTTGTTTACATTGGACTTGAAGACAATCAGATTGTAGTCAGCTGGAAAGCAAGAAAACAGAAGACAGTTCCACAGGCATGGAGTTCTAAGAAAGAAGCTTTGTTCATGGAATCTACGTTTAGGTTTAGGCGCAGATAAAGAGTGGGGAAAATTATTGATAGTGTTTACAGCTAGACGAGTGTTTCTTGTGAAAGTTTGGCGAGGGGGGACCATAGATTGGAGCTCAGTCGAGCACTTGCCATGAAAATAACGATAACGCAGAGACAAACTCACAACATCTCTTCTGTGAGATAGAGGCTGCAGAGAAGAGAAAAGGACATCTTCTACGAGGCTATGAAATCTATTTTGAACTTTATCAAGGCAGGACAACTCCTTTCTAGCAGCTCCTGGCCAAATGTGGCAACAGTACTCCATCCTTGGATGTACCTGGCTATAGAGACAAACTCGCAACATCTCTTCTGTGAGACAGAGGTTGCAGGGAAGAGAAAAGGATATCTCCTATGAGTCTATTTTGAACTCTATCACGGCAGGACAAGTCCTTTCTAGCAGCTCCTGCCCAAATGTGGCAACAGTACTCCATCCTTGGATGTACCTGGCTCTTATATAAATAGAGAATAGCATCAGCAGTGAGATATCTACTGGATCAATAGAAGGCTCCCACCATTTTTCCAGCGGCCTTGGCAACAGATTTAATGTACGTGCTCCATTTCAGATCAGGAGTAAAGGTCAAGCCCAGAAGCTTGTCAAAACATGAGGCCTCCCCAAGACGAACGCCATTCATTTTAGTTGATGCCAGATGGGGATCAGAACAAAGGCCAGAGGAATAATTGGCTGAAACATTGTGAAACAACATCTAAGAAAGATGAGGATAATAGTTTTCAATAAATAAATAAATTAATCCAATTATCTGTCTGACGTAATTCCTGCTCAAGTTATATCGCTCCCTATTCTCACAAACCCAACTTCTTTTCCAGTTGGTCAACTCTGTAACTACTTGACGGGTCCTGCTAGTTTTGAATATTTGGTTTGGATTTACTTGTTATTCTCATGCCAGTTTCTCCTGACTAACCTCTGTGCAAAGAAACTAAAGACACTCGAGGATGGTTAGTAGGCATTCAAGTTCTCTCTCCAATCTTTTAAATGTTCATCCATTGAAATGAAGAAGACAATCTGTTCATCCCAGGGCTGATGGATGGTACACGCTGGGAGTTTGTTTAAAGTGAAGCTTGCTTGCACAGAGCCAGCCTCACTCTCTTGTCACAACTAGCCTGATCCAGCAATAGGACAGGGTTGAAACAACTGGAGGCCAGGTGAAATGCAGGAGCTACCGGAAGTGTCGACATCCCCTACATACAGCACCTGGTATTTCCAAATGATCACCCAGTGTTTACTTGATCATGTTCTATTTCTCAAGTTCTGATTTGCATTAAAAGCTGTCGTGAAATTTTTTTTTTTTTTATATAAAAGAGTCACCATTTATCAAGGCCCAGAGGCCACTCAAGGATAAGAGTCAATGGGTGTATAGTAGTCAATGGGAAAATATTGTAGTTATCGTTAGTAGTGGGAATTGAGTAAATTGGATTACTTAAGGGGATGGCTCATCAAGAACTTGTTTACATTGGACTTGAAGTCGACCATATTGTAGTCAGTTGGAAAACAGGGGAATAGAAGAGAGTTCCACAAACATGCAGTTCTAAGAAAGAAGCTTTGTTCATGGAATCTACGCTTAGGTTTAGGCACAGATAAAGAGTGGGGGAAATTATTGATAGTGGTTTCAGCTAGACGAGTGTTATAGATTGAAATAGTTTGTCAACTCCTCTATAATGAATGTAAATTGTCATTAGTTTTTAAAGCAATCTTGCAGACAACTGCCAAAAATAGATTCCAAAGAATTGTTACATAAGAATGCAGCTCTGATTGACACCATTCACAATCAACACAGAACCTGTAAGGGTACAGTCAAAAGTAACCTAAGCTCTCATGATAATTGTATAAAGATTTAATAATGGCTACAAAACAAAGTGAACTACTTCTTTCCAGAGTACTTCACAGTTGCCCATGATAGATGAATGCTCTGATATTGTCAATGAAAAATTGGTGCGGATCAATATTGTGCTTAATCAGTTTTCAGAGAGTTAATGAGCTGAGAATATCGTATCAGCTATGTAACATCTGCATTCCAAAAACTGCATTCCAGAGTTCTGGAATGATGAGTAGTGTGCTTTTCTAAGCAATTTAAAAGAAGTCTTCTCCCGTCAGTTAAATTTCACGAGAAGTTTTCGCATACTCCCCAGATCATAATATCTCACATTCGCAAACGGACATTGTCTCTATCTTTTTTTTTTTAAATTGAGTTAAACAAAATTCCCACTGTGCCGTCGTCTCCAGTGTTTGTTTATCTTTTTTGTATCAATAAGGCAAGACTATTGGAACATGGAATCTACGCTTAGGTTTAGGCACAGATAAAGAGTGGGGGAAATTATTGATAGTGGTTTCAGCTAGACGAGTGTTATAGATTGAAATAGTTTGTCAACTCCTCTATAATGAATGTAAATTGTCATTAGTTTTTAAAGCAATCTTGCAGACAATTGGAACGCAACCGCCTGGCCTTCGAGGCGGGTAGTATCTGTTCTGTAATTGGTCCTTGGTCAATGTTGGGGAAACCCTTCATACTGAGACAATTACTATTTATTTGGATACTGCCAGAGTGCCCCCCGTTCTGGGGGAGCTGGTTTCCCCCCACATTAAACTAATTTGCTTTCGTAGGAGTTTTAAAAGCAGCATTATTTCTGCAAGTCTTCTTTTTTTTTTTTTTTTTATTGACTTCGTTAAATTTGAACGCTTTATACTTCCGGTCACGTCATGGAGTAGTGGTAAGACGTCAGATTTACTTTCACTTTCTTTTCCGCCTTCGCGTCACAGGTTCGAGCCTGCCTGCCTACTACCACTTTTATTTTTTTTTTAAATCAGCATACACCTACAAACACCCGGGCAACGCCGGGCACTCAGACTAGTTTAAAATAAAATTACAGCAAGTCTATCAGCAACCAAGTAAAAACAGGTAAATCAATATTTCTGTTTTCTTTGATAGTGATAATTCGGCATGATCAGTTGATTTAGAAAAGGTTAGAGTTAGCATGATGAACTGAACATCGTAAAACCGTGTAAAGCACTTACACTGAACAATGCATCATAGGCGTTGCATAATTTCTTGTGCGCCTTAAACAACCCTTGTTTAATTCTCACGTTAAATCTCTATCATCCATTAACACTTTTTAGTGGATCGGCAATTTTTCTCAATCTCCTGACTGTCACCTTGGCTTATGCCCGAGAGTTCGGTTGTGTCAATCCCCCCCCCCTCCTTTTTCTCCCTCTCTCTTTCCCTCCGCACCTTGTAATTATCGTTGACACTCATTCTATGCAGTGAGACAAGCAAGCAATCTGACACAGGTGTGAGATAAGCAGACTTGAAGCAAAAAGAGATTCACTTTCCGCCCTTCACTCTCTCAATATCTTTTTATTTGCTTATCAGCTTTTCTGCTTTCCTGAAGCCGTTTCATTCCCTTTAAACACTTCCCTTGAACCTTTCTTTGCAAACTCCTCGATCCCCATAACAGCTCACTTCAAGTGTTATATAGGAAGTGTATAGAGAGGACTGCTCTGAGCTTGTGTCCTTGCGTTGAGCTGGAAGAAGAGATGTGTGCTTGTATGTAATGAGAAAATTTTTAAATTAAATCAAAATGTCATGGAATGACTTAAGCGATATGAGAGTAATCTGAAAGCAGTAATAATAGACAAGAGGAGGAGGAGGAGGATGGAAATATGAAATTAAAATTCTGAACTGATTCTTTTTTTTTCTTTCTTTTTTTGTGTGTACTATTAACAAAGGTGGATCATACATGCAGTATCCATGACAACGTCTGCTGAGAATGGATCAATCCAACAAGATTAAATTCATTGAATAGTTTGCTTTTCCCATATTTATTTAAGAATTAATAAATTGCCATCAATGGCTAATTATTAAAATTAATAATTGTACTTGATGGCTAATTATTAAAACTGATAATTACACTTGATGACTAATTTTTAAAATTGATAATTACACTTGATGGCTAATTTTTAAAATTGATAATTACACTTGATGGCTAATTATTAAAATTATTAATTACACTTGATGGCTAATTATTATAATTCATAATTATGCTTATTGGCTAATTATTAATATTCATAATTACACTTATTGGCTAATTATTCATATTCATAATAACACTTGATGGCTAATTACTAATATTCATAATTATGCTTAATGGCTGATTATTAATATTCATAATTACACTTGATGGCTAATTATTAATATTCATAATTACACTTGATGGCTAATTATTAATATTCATAATTACACTTGATGGCTAATTATTAATATTCATAATTACACTTGATGGCTAATTATTAATCATAATTACACTTGATGGCTAATTATTGATATTCATAATTACATTTGATGGCTAATTATTAATATTCATGATTATGCTTGATGGCTAATTATTAATATAATTACACTTGATGGCTAATTATTAAAAATAACAATTACACTTGATGGCTAATTATTAAAAATAATAATTACACTTGATAGCTAATTATTAAAATTCATAATTACACTTGATGCCTAATTATTATAATTCATAATTACGCTTATTGGCTAATTATTAATACAATAATTATGCTTGACGGCTAATTATTAATATTCATAATTAAACTTGATGGCTAATTATTAATATTCATAATTACACTTGATGGCTAATTACTAATATTCATAATTACATTTGATGGCTAATTATTAATATAATTACACTTGATAGCTAAGTATTAATATTCATAATTACACTTGATGGCTAATGATTAATATTCATAATTATGCTTGATGGCTAATTATTAATATAATTACACTTGATGGCTAATTATTAAAATTCATAATTACACTTGATGGCCAATTATTAAAATCCATAATTACGCTTGATGGCTAATTATTAATATAATCACACTTGATGGCTAATTATTAATATTCATAATTACACTTGATGGCTAATTATTAAAATTCATAATTACATTTGATAGCCAATTATTAAAATCCATAATTACGCTTGATGGCTAATTATTAATATAATTACACTTGATGGCTAATTATTAATATTCATAATTACACTTGATGGCTAATTATTAAAATTCATAATTACGCTTGATTGCTAATTATTAATATTCATAATTACACTTGATGGCTAATTATTAATATTCATAATTATGCTATATGGCTAATTATTAAAATTAATATTTATGCTTGATGGAGTAGTATGTGTAATTACTTGACAATGAATGATGTCACGAAAGGGTAATGAGTGGATGGTCAGAGTAGTAGTGGGAGGAGGTTAATGATGGAAATAATTAGGAGAGAAAGGGAAGGGGAGATAAAAACGCAATGATTATTATATCTTAACAATGGATGATGGCATAAAATGAGCTTAAGTTTTATTAAAATTGACAGAAACTACATAGGATTAGCGAATCTCTCGACGGAGGCTACCTTTCTAGGGCAATTGCTCTTGACATATCTAAGGCCTTTGATAGGGTCTGACATAAAAGTTTACTTCACAAGATCTCCAGCTATGGTATAGCTGGAAATGTCTTAATTATTAAATTATTTCTTTCTGATAGATTCGCTATTAAAAGTTAAATTCTTCACTAGTTTGGAGACGGAATGCGTTGTTGTGATAAGTGATTTTCTCTATTAATTCGCACTTTTTATTTTAAGATTCAAATATTAATAACTACATTTTATTTCAGTATTTAATTTATGTATTTCTGTTGTATTAAATGCTAGCTTTAATTTTTTTTTTTTTTTTTTTTTTTTTTTCTCGTCCATAAATGTTTATCTACCAAGTTGATCTTAAATATTGTATAATCAATCCATTATATTATCATTTTCAGTCCCCCACCCCTAATTTCTGGCTCCCATCTTATCTCGCAATTACTTATAACGTCACCAACTAACCTTCGGAAGAACCCCCCCCCATCCGATTTTGTTTTATATCATAAGTTGCTTAAAACGTGATTAGTTAAAGTTCAGAATAAAATCACGCTTTCTCTTAACGGTTAATTTAAAAAAAAAAAAATCTTCTGAACGCTATTAAAAGTTAAATTCTTCACTAGTTTGGAGACGGAATGCGTTGTTGTGATAAGTGATTTTCTCTATTAATTCGCACTTTTTATTTTAAGATTCAAATATTAATAACTACATTTTATTTCAGTATTTAATTTATGTATTTCTGTTGTATTAAATGCTAGCTTTAATTTTTTTTTTTTTTTTTTTTTTTTTTTTTTTTTTCTCGTCCATAAATGTTTATTTATCTACCGAGTTGATTGCAAAAATAGATTACCTAATTGTACTCATTTTTAGTTCGTGGGAGGGGAATCTATCACCATACTTTCCCTTAAACAGGTCCGTTGGACTTTTATTAAGTACAATACTTAATAGTTATTATTTTTTTTTTTTTTTTTTTTTTTTTTAATGGAGAGTAGAAAACGCATTGTGGATGCGTTATCGGCAGCTCCTGTTACTCTCGCTTCTTCTTATTTGTCCCTCAGTCCTCATTTTTAAATGAGTGATTTTTCTGACAAAGGGAGAAGAAAAAGCTGTTTTCTAGGTTGGCAGTATTTTTGCGCGAACAGTTGGCAGAGTTGGTGGAAATTTTCTGTTTCTATGTCTATCCTTGTAGCCATGTCACTAGTAAGGGTGCTGGAGGTAAACGTTTTGTCTGGGCTGACGTTATCCGCCTGATAGTCAGGGACCCGAACCTTGGATTAACCACTAAGGAGGCTGTCCTATCAGCAGGTGCAAAGTACTGGGGCTGCTGTATTGCCATTTGGTGAATGGAATCTGGACCATGCAGTAGCTTCTGGTGGGGCCTCTCGATGCCATACTAGTGGGTAATTGTTACGGCTTTACCTTATCATGTGGTACAAAAAAAAAAAAAAAAAAAAATTCTTCGTTTCTTTTTCTCTCTTAGTTTCCCCTCTCTGTCCTGCTCTAAGTAAATCTGTCGACCTAGTCCACAAATTCCAAAATTTCATCATGACAAGTTTCAAGAAAAAATACACGATTAAACCCGGTTCTCCAACTTCCAACGTAGACCCCTACTACCATGTCTCCTTCTCCAACATCAGGGGTCTACGTTCTAACCTTCCAGAGGTTGAAACCCAATTACAGGAGACTAAACCAGACCTTTTATTTTTAAGTGAAACTGGCATTGGACAGGCTATTTCCCTTGATGAGTTTGCAATTACAGGATACTCTAACTTAACTTCTAAATCTGACCCCCAAGATCGCCATGGGCATGGAATATGTGCCTATATTAAAGATAGCTTTCCATGTGGGAGGGACATCTCCAGGGAAGATCCTAACTTACCTTATATGTGCTTCCGGGTTGCTTTAGCTCACACTACTGCATTTATATTTACTCTCTATCGCCCCCACAACAGCGGAGTTACTATCTTTCAAAGCATATCTGAGAAAATTGACCAAGTCCTTTCTACTTATCCTTCAGCTAACATTCACGTATGTGGAGACTTCAATGTTCACAACGTCGAATGGTTGACCCACTCAAACAAGACCGATGATGAGGGGAGGTTCTGTCATGATTTCTCCATTGCCTATGACCTCACTCAGATTGTTCAGGAACCTACCCGTGTGCCCGATAATGACGGCCAGTATGCGAGCCTACTAGACCTTTTTCTCACAACTTGCCCTGAACTATGTTCAGTTTCTGTTCTGTCGCCTCTTGGATCTTCCGACCACTCTGTTGTATCAATTAAGATAAAAATGAAATGTAATAAGTCCCCAGACGTACCTCTTCATCGTACAGTATATCGATACACTAAGGCTGACTGGGATAGCTTCCGTACATTTATATCTGATCTACCTCTGCATTCCATGTTTAAAAAGGATGTGTCCTCTATAGTATTAGACCTAACTGAATGGTTAATTGTAGGTATTGACCATTTCATACCCTATAAAAAGTTTCAGCAAAAACCTAACAGCCAGCCATGGTTCTCTCCAGAATGTGCTGCTGCCATTGCGCACAGAAATCACTTTTTCCACTGCTTCAAACGTAATAGATGTATGGAAACTAAAGCCGTTTTCAGGACTGCCAGCAACCATTGTAAGAAAGTAATAAGGAACGCAAGAGAGTTGTATGCTCAATCTGTTAAGTCCAAAGTAGCTGAGCAGCGGCTTGGTTCCCACCAGTTTTGGCAAATAGCAAACAGAATCCTGAACAGAAGCGTGTGCTCCATCCCAACTATTATCAATGGATCTGAGGTAATCTCGTCAGCATCAGACAAAGCCAAACTCTTTGTCAAGAACTTTGCAGCTAATTCTACCCTTTGCGACCAAGACCGCCAACCCCCAATATTTCCTCTTGTATCAGAAAACACGCTATGTGATATACGTATATCTGTACGTGATGTTGCCAAGCTAATCAAAAACCTTGATTCCAGTAAAGCAACTGGCCCTGATGGTATTCCAATTATAGTACTCAAAAAACTTCAACCTGAACTAGCGCCCATACTTACAAAACTGTTTAAACGTTGTCTTAAGGAGAATAGTTTCCCATCTCCCTGGAAAATCTCATCAGTATGCCCTGTATTTAAGAATTCAGGTGATCGCTCATCCCCCTCTCAGTACAGGCCAATAAGTCTCCTGTGCGTCATGAGTAAGTTGCTAGAATCTGTATTAAATACAGAAGTAATCAAACATCTCAACAAAAATAACCTTCTTAGTGACACTCAATATGGTTTCCGTTCTGCTAGATCTACAGCAGATGTCCTTACAGTTATATCGCATAGGATTAGCAAATCTCTCGACGGTGGCAATCTTTCTAGGGCAATTGCTCTTGACATATCTAAAGCCTTTGATAGGGTATGGCATAAAGGTTTACTTCATAAGATCGCTAGCTATGGTATAGCTGGAAAAGTCTTCTCAATTATTAAATCATTTCTTTCTGATAGATTCATAAGAGTAGTAGTTGAGGGGCAAAAATCAGAAGCTCACAATATTAATGCCGGTGTCCCTCAGGGATCCATCCTGGGCCCAACTCTTTTCCTGATCTACATTAATGATCTTCCAAATCATATCCTTACATCATTTGTAGACATTTATGCTGACGACACTACCATTTATGGTACCACATCTAAGACAGTAAACGAGCAAGTTCTCTCCAATTCTCTCTCCTCTGATCTTGAGCACGTAGTACAATGGGGAAAGGAGTGGCTGGTTACTTTTAATGCATCTAAAACCAAGCTTCTCTCTTTACATCATCAACATTCTAATCCACATTTGTCATCAATTGAAATGAATGGCTCTCGTCTTCAGGAGGCCTCAAGTTTTGACAAGCTTCTGGGCTTGACCATTACTCCTGATCTTAAATGGAACACGTATATCAAATCTGTTGCCAAGGCCGCTGGAAAAATGGTGGGATCTTTCTATCGATCCAGTAGATATCTCACTGCTGATGCTATTCTCTATCTATATAAGAGCCAGGTACGTCCAAGGATGGAATACTGTTGCCACATCTGGGCAGGAGCTGCTAGAAAGAACTTGTCCTGCCTTGATAGAGTTCAAAATAGACTTCGTAGCCTCGTAGGAGATGTCCTTTTCTCCTCCTTGCAACCTCTATCTCACAGAAGAGATGTTGCGAGTTTGTCTCTGATGTATCGTTATTTTCATGGAAAGTGTTCAACTGAGCTTCAATCTATGGTCCCCCCTCGCCAAACTTTCACAAGAAACACTCGTCTAGCTGAAAACACTATCAATAATTTCCCCCACTCTTTATCTGTGCCTAAACCTAAACGTAGATTCCATGAACAAAGCTTCTTTCTTAGAACTGCACGCCTGTGGAATTGTCTTCCGTTTTCCTGCTTTCCGGCTGACTACAATATGGTTTTGTTCAAGTCTAAAGTAAATAAGTTCTTGATGAGCCGTTCCATATAAGTTATTAAATTTACCAAATTTTCATTACTAATGATTACTATATTGACCAACTTCTACTGTACACTCTTTAACCCTTATCCTTGAGTGGCCTCTGGGCCTTGATAATGTGGTGATGCCTTTGTAAAAAAAAAAAAAAAAAAAAAAAGATTCATAAGAGTAGTAGTTGATGGGCAAAAATCAGAAGCTCACAATATTAATGCTGGAGTCCCTCAAGGGTCCATCCTGGGCTCAACTCTTTTCCTAATCTACATTAATGATCTTCCACATCACATCTTACATCATTTGTAGACATTTATGCTGATGACACTACAATCTATGGTAGCACATCTAAGACAGTAAACGACCGAGTTCTCTCCGATTCTCTCTCCTCTGATCTTGAGCACGTGGTACAATGGGGAAAGGGGTGGCTGGTTACTTTTAATGCATCTAAAACCAAGCTTCTCTCTTTACATCATCAACGTTCTGATCCTCATCTGGCGTCAGTTGAAATGAATGGCTCTCGTTTTGAGGAGGCCTCAAGTTTTGACAAGCTTCTGGGCTTGACCTTTACCCCTGATCTGACAGGTACATCAAATCTGTTGCCAAGGCCGCTGGAAAAATGGTGGGATTCTTCTATTGATCCAGTAGATATCTCACTGCTGATGCAATTCTCTATCTATATAAGAGCCAGGTACGTCCAAGGATGGAGTACTGTTGCCACATTTGGGCAGGAGCTGCTAGAAAGGACTTGTCCTGCCGTGATAGAGTTCAAAATAGACTCATAGGAGATATCCTTTTCTCTTCCCTGCAACCTCTGTCTCACAGAAGAGATGTTGCGAGTTTGTCTCTGATGTATCGTTATTTTCATGGAAAGTGTTCGACTGAGCTTCAGTCTATGGTCCCTCCTCGTCAAACTTTCACAAGAAATACTCATCTAGCTGAAAACACTATCAATAATTTCCCCCATTCTTTATCTGCCTAAACCTAAACGTAGATTCCATGAACAAAGCTTCTTTCTTAGAACTGCACGCCCGTGGAATTGTCTTCTGTTTTCCTGCTTTCCAGCTGACTACAATATGGTTGTCTTTAAGTCTAACGTAAACAAGTTCTTGATAAGCCGTTCCATATAAGTTAACAAATTTACCGAATTTCCATTACTAACGATTACTATATTGTCCAATTTCTACTGTACGCTCTTTGACCCTTATCCTCGAGTGGCCTCTTGGTCTTGATAAGTGTTGATGCCTATGTAAAAACAAAAAATATACATAATATAATAAAGGGCAAATAGCAAGAAAAATAGAGAGAGGAGATAGATGATGTTAATAATTGAGAGAGGGGGGGAAAGAAAGGATAGAAAAACAAATGATTGCTATTAAGAAAGAAATATATGTTAGGGTTTGTGTTCCTTGAATAGAAGCGCTGGTTGAGTTTGAATCAAATAAATATGTATTAGATACGTTTGAAGCCAAAGCAATGCATCATTACAAAATAAACAGATATTTATTTTGTTTGAAATTTATAAATATATTTCGAAGTAAAACTTCATCTTCAGTATCTCTTTCTTTTTTCTTTTTTTATTTTGCCATGTTCTTGTTGGAGCATTGGCTTACAAACGTATCTAATACATATTTATTTTATTCAAACGCAACCAGCGCTTCTATTCAAGGAACATAAACCCTAACGTGAATTCCGCGTGACCAACGCACCGTTACGACATTTGAAAGGACTACCATAAAAACAACAAACGGATTTCTACTGATTCTATGCTCCAACAATAACATGGCAAAAAGAAAGAAAAAATACATACTGAAGATGAAGTGTATCTTCGAAATATATTTATAAATTTCAATATGAATTTCAATCCAAATAAATATCTGTTTATTTTGTAATAATGCATTGTTTTGGCTTCAAACGTATCTAATACTTTTATTACTTTATTTTAAAGAAATATATATTTACTTGAAAATGGATGACGTCATAAAGGATGAATAGTAACTTTTGAAAAATAAAGCTCATTTTATGACATTGTCCATACTTTAAAGTTAAAAAAATAACTTTCCCATCCAATGCAGCCGTAGCCGAGATGTAACTCACTACACAAGTTTGTAGTGCAATTCAAATCTTGCCGGTAGTTGAGTACTTAAAGAGTATTTTTTATCATGACCCATTACTAGTCGGGGTGCCTACCACGGCTTAAGAGAGTCCCATCTACCTTTGAGAGAAGGATAGACCACACCAGTTTCTCAACCTGGTATTTTACCTTGCGGTACATAAGCGCCTTGCCTTCCCAAATGGTCACCCATCTGGTACTGGCCAGGCTCAATGTTGCTTAACTTTAGTGATCTGGCGAGAACCGGTGTGTCAACGTGATTATGGCGGTGTGAAAACTGATGTGTCAACGTGATTTCACTTTATTAACCCTAAATAGGTTCATTGTCGTCGTAGCTCTTTAACTTAGTTTTTTTTTTTTGTTTTAAGTTAAAAAATAGGATGCATTACATTTGGAATGACCCTCATATATAAATATAACAAATATTACCCCCATTAGTAAGGGCTGTTTTAATAACAACTGGAAATAATTGTTAAAATGTTCTCTTTACTTCATTTTATAAACCTTTTTTTTTTCTTTAAAAACTTTATTTTAGCAATGACTCATAAGTGACTATCTGTGGAACTCCGTTCCGTGGCCTACTTCATAACATAGTCATCTTCAAGTTCAATGTGAACAAGTTCCTGTTGAACCGTCTCCATAAATAATCGAGTTATACCCAATTTCCATCCCTAACGATTACCGCGCACTCATTAACCTTTATCCTCGAGTGGCCTCCGGGCCTTGATAAATGGTGACTCCCTTGTATATACAAAAAAAAAAAAAAAAGTAGAAACTAAAAACAAGGCACCTTTCTAAACAAATTTCAGTTTTATGCAATATAGTGTGTGGGAGATGGCTGACTCTTCTGTTCTCTACCTCCCCTTTCTTATTGAAGAGACATTGTTAGTCTTTCTCTACTCTACTGCTATTTTCCATGGAACGTATTCAAATGAGCTCCAATCTGTGGTTACTTCTTGTAAGACTTTTCCAATTTTCTTATCAGTTTATTCAAGCTGGGGATGGGACATCCTACTGAAGGCCAGACATTCACCCACTATCTCATATATTCCAACCGAGAGATCTTTTTTAAGATTCTAACCATCCCTTTAAGCGGAGTTGTTTGTGTCTCTCTCGCACTTGGTTTACTGGGTATATTTGCCAGGTAGTTTTTGTAACTCTTTTTCATGAGTCCAGTTGCTCCTATAATTATTGAAATGATAGAGATCTTCCTAAGATTCCAGTTTCTTTTAATGTCATATATAAGACCTTGGTATTTTTGTTATTTTTTCCCCTCTTACCTCTGTTTAACCCGACATCATTGAGAACTTCTACTAAGGTTGCTTCTTTCTCCTCCTTGTCCCATATCACTATGTGCGGTTTAATAGCTCTGTTTTGAAGACATAGCTACAAATGTCACCCCCCCCCCTCATGATAGATTATTAATGTACAGCCATAAATCCATTTCTGGTATTTCAATTCTTCTATAAGCAAAACCAGACCAAGTATATGTCAGAGATCATGCCAAGTCGAGTGAGTATTGTGCTCTGGTTTCACCTGCCACTTTACTGAAAATCAATCTTCACTTTGCCCATGTATGTCTACCTTCTGGTATCAAAAAAAAAAAATTTGATTTGGGAATCTTGAGTAGGACAACGATGAGTGTGAATGCGGTATTATGGTGACTGAGAGATCTAGCTAGGATTAGCTGAAGTCAACAAAGGTACAGTAACAAGGATGACCATAGACCCCTCCTTCCCCATTTTTTGATTGGCTTTGTTACTAAATTTGTTTTGTTAATTTATTTATTTGTGAGAATTGTCTGAAGATAGCGGTTTCAATCCTACCCAAAGCCGGCTAGAGGCTTACTTGGCCAAAAACGTGGTCAGATGACAACTATGGATGGCAGTAACTTCTGAGAATGCAGTTAGGGATTCAGAGTTCCTATCCCGTTGCGGTTTCTACCTGACGAAGGCCAGAGTAATAGTTGGACAAAACGTCGTGAAACAGCAACTAAAAAAGATGAGGATAAAAGTCCGCAATAAATAAAAATAATAATACTCATCTCAATAATGAATTTCAATTGAATAATATAATTTTGTTTTGTATTCATTTTGTTCTCAGAATAAAATATAAATCAAGCTTACTGTCAATATAATCGATTTGGATCCCAGTGAAAAGGAAAGTATGTAACTTTCTGAACCTCTAGAAGCAAACAACCATTGCTGAGAACCTGTTGGAAGTGAAGATAAGATGTTCATAAGAGTAGTGGTTGATGGGCAGAAATCAGAAGCTCACAGTATTAATGCTGGAGTCCCTCACGGGTCCATCCTGGGCCCAACTCTCTTCCTGATCTACATCAATGATCTTCCAAATAACATCCAAAAATCATTCATTGACTATTATGCTGATGACACTACAATCTATGGCAACACATCAAAGACCAAGTTCTCTCTGACTCTCTCTTCTCTGATATTGAGCATGTGGTACAATGGGGAAAGCAGTGGCTGGTTACTTTTAATGCCTCTAATCCCATGCTTCTATCTTTACATCATCAATGCTCTGATCCGCATCTGGCATCAATTGAAATGAATGGCTCTCGTGTTAGTGAGGCTTCCTGTTTTGATGAGCTTCTGGGCTTGACCTTTACTCTTGATCTGAAATGGAACATATATCAAATCCATTGCCAAGGTCGCTGGAAAAATGGTAGGATCCTTCTACCACTCCAGTAGACATCTTACTGCTGATGCAATTCTCTATCTTTATAAAAGCCTGGTATGGCCAATGATGGAGTACTATTACCACATCTGGGCAGGAGCTGCGAGAAGCACTTATCCTGCCTTGACAGAGTTCAAAATAGACTTTGTAGCTTAGTGGGGAATACCCTTTTCTCTTCCCTGCAACCTCTTTCCAACAGAAGAGACGTTGCGAGCCCGTCTCTACTTTATCATTATTTTCATGGCAAGTGCTTGTCTGAGCTTCAATCTATGGTCCCTCCTCGCTAAGCTTTCATAAAAAAACACTCGTCTAGCCAAAACCACTATCAATAATTTCCCCCACTCTTTATTTGTGTCTAAACCTAAATGTAGATTCTATGAACAAAGTTTCTTTCTTAGAACTACACGCCTGTGGAACTATCTTCCGATTACCTGCTTTCCATCTGGCTACAATTTGATTGTCTTCAAGTCCAACATGAACCGTTCCCCTAAGTAATCCAATTTCCAAAATTGTCACTATTTATGTTTACTATGCAATAATCACATTGACCCTTATCCTCAAGTGGCAGCTGAGCCTTGATAATTGGTGATTCCTATGTAAAAAAATTAAATTAAAAAAAAGATCAGGACAAACTGCAATGAAGATTTTTGCAACACATAAAAATTTTCTGATAAATACAAGGATTTTATTAAATAGAACACTACTAACCAAATAAATGAAATAAATCAATGGAAAATTAACAAAGAAAAATAAATGGAAGATTATTAAAATGAATAAATTGAAAAGTAATAAAACAAATAAATGGAAAATTAAAAAAGAAAAATAAATAGAAAATAATAACTTGAGTTCATTCAGCCATAATCGAAACCGAAACCAAAACTTATGTAAGAATTCTTGATAAAATTATTTATAAAAAAAATTAGATGACTTATGTGCCATCAGTTATAATCAAAACCAAAACTTATGTAGAATTCTTGGTAGAATTATTTATGACAAGAAATACAAGTACATAACAATTAAACGACCTGGATGTAAGCGTGACACAGAAAATAACACACACGCTATCATATTAATATAATTTTTATGTAACAAATTTTAATGTAACAAATATAATTTTCCATGTCAAGTTCATTCAATACATATTAATTAGATGATTCTGTTGTTGACATTGGTTTCCTCTGATCATCATCACAGTGTTTCATTCCATATCAAGATCCATTGTCGGACAGTGTCCAAGGAAACCCTCAGATCCACATCAAAGCATGCCTCACTTAGGGGACAGTAAGGATATATGCAATAGGCTGCATGTCGGCGCCACAGGGACACCAAAGCAATCCTGTATATAGATCTACTTGTGCAAGTTGTTGTATATTTTGGAAACATTCATTCAGGCACCCAGTTGAGTGTTACTCACCTTTTCCAACGGAGTTCAGAGCATGCTAGGAGGTCTTCTTTTGGTGCCAGAAGAGCATCAATCGATCTTCGATTTGATTGGGTTGCAAAGCATGTGTCATCTACATAGATGAACCTTCGGACGTTACAGAATGTTGGCCATTCATTTGTATATGTGCTGAACAGTGTGGGAGCCAGACCTAAACATTTTGGGAGTGTGTTCTTCTGCACCCTCTAGCTCCTCTCTTTTTCCCTCCATCTTTACGTAAAATCGATTTTTTTTAGAAGGCATTCGATGATATGGGCTATGTATGTAGTGTTTTAACCATTTTGCTAACTTCCAGTAAAAGTGCTCGATGGTTAAGGTCTATAAAAAAGCAGTCCCACTTGGAACCCATCCTCTATGTATTGAGTTTAGTTCAATACTTGGCCATCCTATATCTTTCTAGTAGTACAATAAGTACTGAATACTTACAGAAGGGACCACATGAAGATTGCCAACATCCCTAAGTGAAAGTGTTTCTGTGGGACGAACTGGATTTGAACTTGGTACGTCCAGTTCATTAGTTTGTGTCATTAACCACTGAACCACCATCATCTTTCTCCTTGTCAACTGAATAATATTTCATCTATCTTTTAATATATATATATATATATATATATATAAAAGCGAAAATGTATGTATGTATGTACGCTTTTCCTCGATGTCCACAAAAGGCTTCGTTCAGAGAAGTGCTCGCTTCACAACTTCTTAAAACTTTTTATATCATCCATAAATTGTAATATCTCACACTTAACCACGGAGCTCGCCTGTCTATTTAATTTTATTGACTTTCAAACGTTAATTATTCCACATTTCCCGCACTGGCACGCGTTACATTCGGTTTTCGGTATAAAAAAAAAAGCGAAACTCGACTCTAATCACAGGCCCAGAGCCAGTGAGCGTTTGGTCAATGTCGACTTCGTCATATCAGACGGGGGAGCGTGTTTTTAAAAACAAACAAACCGATTTATTGACCTCATTAAAAACTGTCCCGCACAAAATGCTGACTGCTGAATACCTATCGTTGTCACGTCAATCAAAAACGCGCACCTGTTTTGTTTTTTTTTTCACACTTTACTATTTTCCAACTGCGCGTCGTCAAGGCTTTGTTTTTTTTTTTCACACACACCTACAAACACCCGGGCAACGCCGGGTACCCCTCGCTAGTATATATATAAAATTCTCTTCCTTTATCTTTTTCTTTCCTCTGATTGGTTAAAAAAAAAAGGGGGGGGGTCTTTCCCTTGCCACTTTACACTCGTTGTATTTGTTTAGAATAAAACACACTAAAAGGTTGTCTCTATGATTACAGCAAAGCACGATGAAGATGGCGGCGGGAGGGGGAGGGGGTCTGCTTTGCCAATAAATCTCGCCTTAACAAACGGTGTGGAATTCTTTCTTTATCAGCACCGTTATCTAATTCCGTTGCTCGTCTTATCGGATTGTTTGCATATTACAGCAGCTTCTCCGATATTTTCAGAACAAAGCTTGTACACATCTTTTCAATCTTGCTAATCTTTTTTTGAAAATGTAAAAAAAATAAAAGTTTATTTAAATCTTTTATTCTTTCCATAATTTATTTGTATGCCTGCAAAAAGGATTTATTTTTCTGGTTTTTAAAACATTTTAAATTTTTTTATAATGTCTTTATTTGCATTTTATAACTAATGTATTTATTTCACTGCGGGCATCTGGAATCTTCGTGAAACAAATACTATGCAAAAACAAAAAAAAGCAAAATATAGTTTACATAAAATTGCCAGTTCAAATAATGTCTCAAAATAACCCAATTTAAAATATCGTTTAAATGCAAGTGCGATAATGTATAGAAATGAAACCTGGCTAGTGAGGGTTGAGGACATGCATTGCATAAAGAGAAAAAAAATATGAAAATGGTAAAATCGTTGTGCAATATGAGTTTTAAGGGTAAGCTTAGTTCAGATGATCTCAGAGAAAGATTAGATCAGGAGAGAATATGGATATGTGTGCGGAACACAAGTTTTCAATTGTTTGGCCATGTTGAAAGAATGAATTAGAGTTCATATATGACTAGCATGGGTACCGGCATTGCCTGGGTGTGGAGAGGTTTTATGGTAAGGGTATTGGGCAATGGAGCTCTAAAAAAAAAAAATACATTAATCAACCCCCTAAAAAAAAAGGAAAATAGCAAGTACCCATGCGAGTGCAAAAAAAAAATTAGCCAACCTCCTAAAAAAAAAAAAAAATGAAAATAGCAAGTACGCGTACGAGCTCAAAAAAAACAAAAAAAATTAACCGCAGTAGCCAGGCTCAAACCTGTAACGCTAAGAGGAAAATGAGGTGAAAAAAAGAAACTGCCTTAGTCACCGTGCCCATAGCGACTTATGAGGTTGCGGGCGTTCAAAATAAGGCGTATGATGACTTTACAAAATGTTGACGAGAAAATGACCTCTCCTTGAGAAGAACAGCTCAATTGACCAGCACAAAATTGATGTTTTGGGCCAGTTTTTGGATATTTTTCACCTGAGAGTCCAATCTTTCTATTGATACTGATTGTCAGTATTCGTCGCATGTGTTGAAGGTTTTTGGCATACACACACACACACATACATGGCCGAGTGGAAAAATGGTAGTTTGCAAAGCCAAGGCTGACTTTATTGACTGGGTTTGAGTCTTGCGCCCAGTAGTAATTATTACTTCCTACACCGATAATTACATAAGCACTAGTGTCCGTAGGTATAAAAAAGTTATTAACATGCATTGAAAAAAAATATTTCAGTTATATATATTAGTAGGCTGCCCGGCGTTTAAAATATACTTAAATATGAGATTTTAATTTATACAGATTTTGCATTTATTATTATTATTATTATTATAAAGTCAATTCTCTATTCATAATTACATTGTGCCCAGACAATGCTCTATAGATTATTATATTGTACCCAATATATAGTAGTGATTTCAAAAATTAAATATCAAAAATATATGAGTTGGGGGCCATCAGCTAGAATCGAAAACAAAACATATAGGTCTCTAGTCTTATTCGTTACTGAGCTAACAACAGATGAATATCAGAACGATAAACATTAAGCGACTTTACCTTATAAATGTATATCTGTGCATGCATAAAAGGTACATGTTTAGTCGAATTGCGCTTGCTTAGTTGCAATTTTTTTTTTTCCAATTTCGACCTCTTTATCAGCTAGTTTTACTGGTTAAAAACCAAATCGAATTTGTTCCACAGGTCTAAATCCTCCTATATATCAAGTTTCAAGACTGTTAGATTAATATGGTAGAGACTGTTCCTCACATAGACAAATTCACTTTTCTATATATATGCAGGTGCAAAAGTTTGGACCTCCCTATAGGCAGTAATTGTCTGTATTTTTGAGATGAGGTGTTTTCATTGATTGAGATTGTCGGACTGACTTCCTCGTCTTGGTTGTTAGTCACAACGTTTCGGCTGTTTTGCCCTCCGGCCTTCATCAGGTGTTTTGTATCGAACTGGGGAACCGTTTGTTAGGAGTCTTGAACCCAACCCTTTATTATTATTACGGGGGTACCGTGTTCGGACTCCAGCTAGGCTCTGGTACATAGTTGTTGATTCTCTGTTTTGAATGTTACTTTTCACTGCTTTCATTCAGGATTGAACTCAGCACCTTTGGGTAACTGTAAACCTTGATACAACGTCTAGCATCACTTGGCCATATGTCACTAGGACGTTGTATCAAAGTTTACAGTTACCCAAAGGTGCTGAGTTCAATCCTGAACGAAGGCAGTGAAAAGTAACATTCAAAACAGAGAATCAGCAACTATGTCCCAGAGCCGAACTGGAGTCCGAACATGGTGCAGAACTCAAATTTACATATGTTAAGGCCTAAAACTGCAGTTTGTTCATTTTCACCAGGATTTGACGTCCCCTGGGGACTTTTGGGGCTAAATGGAAGGGGGGGGGATAATGCTGAACTTAGTCATGTTTTTAGGCCTCGTTCACTGTGCATTCATGGGGACCATGCATGCTTCACTTGTTTTTGTTAACTTCAATCTGCAGACATTATTTTCTTTAACATTGGGAAAGGATAATTCGTTGTCCTCCTCCTGTTCCTATCGTTTTTTTTTTTTTGTTTGTTTTTTTGACAGAGGATATACATTTACATACACATACACATAAAATATAATAAAACCTTCAAATTAAATAATCTTTTTTAAGATGTTTATTTATTTTATAACCTGACATTTTTTTTTTGATCTTTTAAATAAATTCTTACTGGAGCTACCAGGTCAAGCTGTCTAAAAATACTGACTTCCTGACTTAAGGCCCTGTCAATGGGGCATTAGAATACACCGACTGCCCCCCTGCAGAGGGTAAAAGTCCCTCAATGGGGGTCCTGGATATGACCTTAAACTATATCCAGTGGTGAGGCCCCAGCTTGCTGGCTTTGGGGAGTGTGGAGCCACTCTTTAATTACCATTGCTCCCAGGTCCACTCTGACCCGGAGTGGTAGTACCTGTTAGGGTTCCAACTATGGGGTAAATAGAAACCGACTTGAAAACAACAAATATATTCTATTAAAATTTTTTTCTTCAAAATCTTTGGATTCGGCATTAAATAACCCGAAAAGGGTTGATATGCCGTAAAACAAAAACAAACAATCCTGACTTAAAATGCACCAAGCATTTATGTTATCATTTTTCTTTCCTCTTTGCAAAACCTAAACAACAATTTTCTTCTACAAACCAACCAAACCAAACACGATGAATAAAAATTTGAATATATAAAGGGTTTAAATGACTGGATTCAGCATTAAATAACCTGAAAAGGATTTGTATATTATAAAAGAAAACAACCAAACAAGCAAATTCTTACACTTGCTTAACCCATTAATGCCCAATTTTTTTTTAGTTAATTTGTTTGGTAATTATGTTTATTTTTGCTTCAAAATATTAGATGAAATTGTTATAACATTTATTGTACTCATGTTTAATATACGATTATAGTTTATATGTTCAAGTTTTGTTTAAAAGAATCAATTTTCAAAATAAAATTCAAAATTTATTGTTTGAATCAAAGAAAATAATGTTTAAATTAATGTCCTTAATCCATGGATTTTCAATGTAAGTACATCTCCTCAGGGGAAAAATTCTAGCAAAATACTAATATTGGTTTGCAATTATTTTGCTAAATAGCACATACAGAGAAAATATTAAAGTTAAATGGGAAAATGGTGGGATCCTTCTACCGCTCCAAAAGATATCTCACTACTGATGCAATTCTCTATCTATATAAAAGCCAAGTACGTCCAAGGATGGAGTACTGCTGCCACATCTGGGCAGGAGTTGCTAAAAACAGCCTATCCTGCCTTGACAGAGTACAAAATAGACTTCGTGGCTTAGTGGGGGATGCCCTTTTCTCTTCCCTGCAACCTCTCTCCCACAAGAGACGTTGCGAGCCTGTCTTTGTTTTATCGTTATTTCCGTGGCAAGTGCTTTGTTTTATCGTTATTTCCGTGGCAAGTGCTCGTCTGAGCTCCAATCTCTGGTCCCCCCTCGCCAATCTTTCACGATAAACACCCGTCTAGCTGAAACCACTGTCAATAATTTTCCTCACTCTATATCTGTGCCTAAATCAAAACATAGATTCCATGAACAAAGCTTCTTTTTTTAGAACTGCACGCCTGTGGAACTCTCTTCCACTTGCCTGTTTCCCACCTTACTACAACTTGAATGTCTTCAAGTCCAACATAAACAAATTCCTGACAAACCGTCCCACTTTATCAAATCTCCAATACTAACGATTACTACAATACTATCTCATTGATTACTGTACACGCAATAACCCTTATCTCTGAGTGGCTTCCAAGCCTTGATAAGTGGTGAATTCCATGTAAAAAAAAAAAACTGCCTTTAAGGTACATAGATAAAGGGAATGAGCGTTGAAAGTAAAAAAAAGGATATAATTAGTATCCAAATGCAGAATTAATCCTTGAAAAAGATTAAGATCCATATTGTATGAAGATTCATAAACATTATATTTGGTTCAAACAATAAATTTTAAATTTTATTTTGAAAATTGATTCTTTTAATTGCAATTTGAACATATAAATTATAATTTTTATTTGCTCTGTCTAGTATATTGAGCAATTTTATTTGATTGGGATTGTCTTATATGAATATTTCCTTCCAGTATTCTATAAGACTTGAAACCATTAGATTCACCATCTAGTTCATTTCAATACCTCAAAGTATGTTTAATATACACATAGATATTTAGTGTTAATTAAAAATATTTTATGAAAAAACTAACTCTTCAGTAAATATTAAACATTTTTATGTGTGATCCTTAAAAAAAGGGGCGTTAATGGGTCAAAAATATAACTCGAAATTTTTCTGCTTTACTTTATTTAAATCTTTAGATTTTCTCTAATTTTATGCTATGATTAGCAGTTCAGCCCGGCTTTTCTCAGGCCCTATGTAATGTTCATAACTTGCCATACGTGTGAATACACTTTATGTAAGATTAAAAATGTTTAGGCCAAAATTTGTCTTGAGTAATTTCGTAGAGACCTCAGAGGTCAATTTTTTTTTTCAATTTTTCCCCCAATTTTGACCTTAACATTTATTATTTTGGTCTTAAATCAAAACACAAAGTTTTACCCATGTCCAAGTTACCTACATCTCAAATTTCAAGTATTTAGACCCAAAATTAACGGAGGAATTTGGTAGAATCTGCAAAGGTCAAATCTTTCAACTTAGACCTTTTGGCAGCCAAATTTTTGCCCCAAAACTGATTAAAATGCTTACTGCATGTCTGAATACCCGTTATGTATAAATTTAAAATGTTTAGACCCAAAATTGGCTTAGTAGTTTGCTAGACACTGCAAAGGTCAAATCTTGGAACTTTGACCCCTTGGCAGCTCAAATTTTTGACCCAAACTGATTAAAAAGCTGGCCTATCTCTGAATACTTTTTATGTAAAATTTCAAATGTTTAGACCAGAAATTGGCTGAGTAATTTGGTAGACACCGCAGAGCTTAAATTTTTAATAATTTTGGCCCCAATTTTGACCCCTAAACATTTATTTTTGGGGACTCAAATCAAATTAAAAAGTTTGATCCATGTCCGAGTAACCTACATTTCAAGTGTTTAGACCCAAGTGTAAATTTCAAGTGTTTAGACCCAAAATTGACGGAGGAGTTTGGTAGAGTTTTCAAAAGTCGAATCATTGAACTTTGACCTCTTGACAATCAAATTTCTGGCCGAAAACCAATTTTCCCAAATCTCAATACCTCTTATGTCAAATCTCAAGTCTCTAGACCAAAAATTGACAGAGTTATTTAATAGACTCTGTGGCTTGGTAGGGGATGCCCTTTTCTCTACCCTGCAACCTCTTTCCCACAGAAGAGATGTAGCGAGCCTGTCATTGTTCTATCATTATTTCCATGGCAGGTGCTCGTCTGAGCTCCATTCTCTGGTCCCCCCCTCGTCAATCTTTTTCAAAAAACACCCGACTAGCTGAAACCACCGTCAATAATTTTCCCCACTCCCTATCTGTGCCTAAATCAAAACGTAGATACCATGAACAAAGCTTCTTTCTTAGAACTGCACGCCTGTGGAACTCTGTTCCGCTTGCCTGTTTCCCTCCCGACTTCAACCTGGATGTCTTCAAGTCCAACACAAACAAATTCCTGACAAACCGCCCCCCCCCAAGTAATGACACCTTACCAATTCTCCAATACCATTGCTACACTATCCCTTTGATTACTGTACACACAATAACCCTTATCCCTGAGTGGCCATTGGGCCTTGATATGTGGTGAACTCCATGTAAAAAAAAAAAAAAAAAAAAAATAGTGAAATGTACACGCACACAGTTTCACTGTTATAGATATATAGATTTGTTAACTATTTATTTTCTTCTCCCAACATTTTTTATTCTCCAAGCCTAAACATTCTCTTTTGAGGTGGTGTGGGAGGAGTCATATTTTTATTTTATTTTTTTCTGTTCACTTATTTTCATAACACTTATTTTTTCTTCATCAAATTTCTACTTGCACACATCCTGCATTCTTTTTGATTCCTATCTTACATAAACTGTTAGCCTTTCAGTTATGTTTCAATGATAATATTGAAAAATAATAGTGGAAGGAGCTGATTTTTCACCCCCTTTCCTCCTCTTCCATCTCTCTCTCTCTTTCTCACCATTTTTCTTTGACTGTTGTAACGTTTTCCCTTGTGATTTAACTGTTTCATTCACTTAGCAATTTGATATTTTTGCTCTGTATTCACTTTTTTCCATAATAAACCAGCATTATCTTGATGATTCACACCAGAAAGATTAAAATCAAAAATCTAAAAAAAAAAAAATGAATAAATAAATAAAAAAAATACAGAATAATCTGTGCTTCAACCTAAATGTAGATTCCATGAACAAAGCTTCTTTCTTAGAACTGCACGCCTGTGAAACTCTCTTCTGATTGCCTGCTTTCCAGCTGACTACAATCTGATTGTCTTCAAGTCCAACGTAAACAAGTTCTTGATGAACCGTCCCCTAAGTAATCCAATTTACAAAATTCACACTACTTATGTTTATTGCGCTATACTCACATTAACTAATGTATACCCATTAACCCTTATCCTCGAGTGGCCCCTGGCCTTGATAAGTGGTGATTCTTGTGTAAAAAAAATATCCTAAAAGATCTTCCGTGTCTAACATTGCACAAGTATCTGAAGTTTTTGAAGATGAGAATTGATTATTTGTGTTATCTGGATTATTCCGACTACTGTTCTCATCTTTAGCATTATTCGCTCAACAATTCAGATGATGTAACCTCCGACCTTCTTCAAGTGTATCTTGTCAAACGCTGAAATCTGTGTAACACTTATGCTTTGTATATTTTCTACTCGACATTTTTATATTAATCACCCTCTTTATTTCATATTTGTGTGTGTATATTAATATAGTTATCTGCAGTGTAAATAAGTATTAGATTTTTATCATTCCTGATGTTGGCTCTCACTTCTTCATCCCAGTCTATGTTATCTTTTCTGTTATCCAAAATACATATATATATATATATATATATATATAATTGAACATTTTTAACATCCTGAAAGAAATTAACGATAAGAGGGTAACATCTTAGAATTTGGAATATAGACTTTTTGTCATTTATTTGTTGTTATGAGTTTCATAAATTAAAGGATTGGTATAAATAAAGGGTTAAATATTATTGAGTAAGCTTATTTTCCCATATATATATATATATATATATATATATATATATATATATATATATTTCATAATTTTATGCGGGGTACAATCATAAGCTGGATTAAGGGATTTTCTTTTTTTTTATCTATAAATATGAAAGCGAAAATGTTTGTGTGTGTGCGTTTTCGTGTATGTCCAAGAAAGGCTTCTTTCCAAGAACCGATCAGTCGCCTCACAACTTCTTAAAACTTTTTATATCGCGCCTAAATGATAATATCTACAAGTTAACAACCGAGGTCGCCTGTCTATTTAATTTGCCCGACTTTGAAAAGATAAATATTCAACAATTTTCGATCGCCGCATGTGCATTAAGCTTTTTCGTATATAAAAAAGGAGCGAACAGACTCGCGGTAAATAAAACACTGTCCCGCGCTCAAGGTTGACGTCATTAACTCGTCAAAAACGGGCACCTGCCGTTAAACGTCGCACGTTTTTTTTGTTGTTTTTATTTCACACTTTATTATTTTCCAACTGTGCATCAAGGCTTCGTTTTTTTTTTTTTTTAAAACAAACACCCGCCCAATGATTTACCCAAAACACACACACACCTACAAACACCCGGGCAACGCCGGCTACCCCCTGCTAGTTATTAATAGAATCGAGTGAAATGGGAGACGATACGTTTACAAAATAGCGATATAGTGTATTACAAAAGAAAAAAAAATAATGGGATACACTATATGTCTAAAATAATGATATGTATGATATCACCTAGAGACTGATCACGTTCAAACCTAAGAGACATTCCCTCTGTTTGCAAAGAGATTTTATTAATAAAAAAAAGGAAATCCCTCAATCCAGCTTATGAAAAATGATGGCAAAACCGGTCAGCTGCCCCCCCCACACCCATTAAATTTTAATTTTTTAAATTTTTTTTTTTTTTCTCATTTCCCACTTTTAATCATGAACATCAAAACGGGTCTTCTTGTCATGATTGTAATAATAATAATATATATATATATAGAGAGAGAGAGAGAGAAATAAAAAGGAACAAACCGAGTTATGTGTTCATCAACGTTTTGTCTTTATTTCGAGACTTCCTCTGGATGAATAAGATTAAGAAAACAAAAACACCAGTACAAATATTTGAAAATGTGATGAAGTGTGATGCTTTCTATTTCAGAAACGGAAAAAGACGTTGGAAATTCAAAAAAGGAGGGGAACTTGGGTTGTTAAAGAGAAGGAGATTTTTAATGACGTCATATAGTTGTTAATGTTTTTAAAAGATATAAACGCGATTAATATTCTTTCTGGAAAGAATATCTCTGTTAAAATATATATATATATATATATATATATATATATCCTCATTCTTGACTAATTTTAGTCTTCCTTCATCGGACATGAGAAAATACATAAAGAAAATACCACACAATGATCTATCTGTATCAGTGTGCATATGATAATCCAACAAAATCGAGCTAGCGTTGTGTTTCGGTTCTTGAAATCATACCTGAACCGTGAGTTATGATCTAATGCAGACATTGTTGGAAGCAATGCTGCTATAGGTCTATTGCCACGGAAATTCCAGAGAATGCTGAAGGTTATTGTCAGCAAAAAATTAATGGTAAATAACCGTTTCCATAACGCAAAATGTTACTCAATGGGGGAAGAATAACCTTTTCTTAATTATGGTTCTGAATTTTTGAGATGAGGATTGATAATTTGCATTTTTTTGATTATTCGGACTGCTGTTGTCATTTTGAATGTTATTCGCACAATGTTTGGAGGTCGACGGTTGAATCTTCAGTGTAAGCAACACTCAAAAATACAATTGCAAATTAAGACTTCTAGCCAATCATGGCTGACAGAACAAGAGCATGCTACCCCCATGGATTAAATAAAAGGTTCCATTAGAAATTCTGTGAAAATTCCCAAGTTTGACAAGATACATCTGAAGAAAGTCAGAGGTTACATTGACCGAAATATTATGCAAATAATACTTAAGATGAGAGCAGTAGTCCAAAAAAATACAAATAGTATGAATTGCACATGCAAATGGCAACTCGGTTAACGATGTAGACTGTGAAATTAGATCTACTCCCTCCACGCTCTTCGACGACACCCAGCTGACTTCATCTGTGAATTCATCAACCTAGCACTGCCACCAGGCTCGAAACATCACAGTGGTCAACTCAAAACCTGGCTCACGACAGTGAAGCAGGATCCCGAACTGATTCTGAGCCCTCACTTTTTTTAGGTTCATTGCTGGAACTGCGAATGGTTTACACTCATAACGGAAACGGTCTTGAGTCGTTAGTCAGTGTTTGGGCTGTGGTGAACTTGTTGCGAAAAGCTGGCCCAATCGATCCAGGTTGAATGTCGCAACCATGTCCATGTGAAATTAGGTTCAAGTTCTATCAAGGGTAGTTCAGTTCATTTTGCACTAATACTCTGAGGGAACTATGAATATGCCCTTTCTTTAAACTATGGATAAAATTGGAAAGTTGAGTCAAGCTTGAATAAGGAAATAGGTCAAGAATGACAATTCTAACATAACACTAGCAACCATGTATTTACCTTAATATCTTAATTGCGTTTATTTCTTGAATTTCAAGTGAAAATTTGCTAGACATACAGAGACAAGTGAAATATTAGTCATGAGGAGATATTGTAAACATTAGGATTAACTACTTAACTACTGGGTATTACAAACCAGCCTAGAGTTTAGTGTGTGAAAATGGCTAAATATATTGAAATTTCATTCAGTTTCAACTTTCAATAAATTATTTATCTTTTAGATTATTTTAATGAACTTTGTGTGAAAACTAAATGTAATCTTCTGGGTTTTCTTTTTTTTTTTTTTGTGCCATTAAAAGTTTTTTTTTTTTTTCCAAATTACTGAAAGCTAGGTTACTGTATTTAGTGATGAACGATTTATTTTTTTTTTTAATGTTGGCATTTTTCAACTTAATAATAATCATATTGTGTATCTCTATACATATCAAAAATCAGTTCAATCTTAAAGAAAAAGTGTAACTCATCAATATGGTGGACGTAATGTAAGGTTTTAAATTGTTTCTCACAAAAAAATGTCTAAGTTAAATTAATTGTCCTATTATCAGATTGTTTCCATCTGTTTTTGCATGGTCCAAATCTGACATTTTTTATTGATTGACTTTTACAAGAAAAACTAAGTTTAATTTCTACTGAGGTATGAATAATATTAGAAATGTAAGCATGCGCTGCGCAACACGTTTTGATTTTTATATGTTGGGTCTTTCTGCTTATGAAGTAATAAAGCTTTTCTAATGCATTTGCGGTGTTCTGGTTAAAATCAGACTTTTTCCGGGACATTCTTTTATGGGTTTTTAGTCGGTTAAAATTGTTTTTAAGGGGTCAAAAGTGAATAAAAATTGAAAAAATCGTTAAACATTTTGTACATTCATCCTATTTTTTTTTTTTTTTTTTTTTTTTTTTTTTTAATCGGTTTATATGCGTGTCACGTTGGTACAGTGGTAACCTCACCAGCTTTGAATGCTACAGTTTTGATTCTAGCTGATGGTACCCAAATACTTTTTTTTTTTTTTTTACTTTTGAAAATACAATTCTATAATAATATATATGAAATCTGGACAAATTAAAAT
Source organism: Euprymna scolopes (assembly GCF_053919585.1). NCBI lineage: Eukaryota > Metazoa > Mollusca > Cephalopoda > Sepiida > Sepiolidae > Euprymna > Euprymna scolopes. The sequence goes on along the minus strand of NC_136482.1, from coordinate 160,995,862 downwards.
CATATGTAAGCGTATTTTATGTTCGGGCAAAGCCGGACGCTATCCTTCCCTAATCTTTGATAAAACACGTACATCACAAACGGTAAGTTATATTTTAATTTATATTGCATTGACATAGACTTTATTATTAAAATTATATATTTATAATTTATAAATAAAAAGCACAAACAAGCTTCGCGTGGAAAAGTTTTTTTTTGGTACTGTTGGATCTTACACACCAGATTTTTGTAAATGTCCACTCGGGCTTGACCGGAAACTGACATAAACTGCTGGAATATGCCAAGTGCTGATCAAGTTAGTCGGCCGATCAAAAAGTAATAACAAATGTGCTTAGTCAATAAAAAGCAAAGCAGACGGCTTTTGATAAATTGGAAGAAAAAAAAAATTGTTTTTAATTTTAATCCGTCATAACAATGGGGGGCACACAACAATGAGTTTAATCAGCATTGATAAATTACTTAAGACGTCGGAACAAGTCCTAAACTAACTTGTTTTCCTTAAAATTGTCCTATGGAATAAAAAAAAAAATGTTTCTATTTATTAAAAAAAAAAGTTAACATAAACTTTACCAAAACAATTACTCTAATGACATGCAGAAATTCAAGTGTAATGTGAATAGACATCTTGCTGCTAAATTCTATAAATAGTGTCCCTGCGATTATGCCCCAGATAGTAGACCCCTACATAAAAGTGGCACTATGCCTTGTTTTGGGGAAAAAAATCCCACCCATCCCCAAAATTTGGTGCATGAGGTGCAATAGTACTTTAGTTTTTAATCACGCAAAAAAGAAAATGTGTATACTTATTTACACAAAAAAGAAAACTATTAATTTCTGAAACTTAAGGTAGATTGTTATATTTTATTCTTTTTTTACTATATTTTTTTATTGTAATTAATATTCGATAAATGTTATTGTTTTGTTCCCTGTCATTTTAAAATTTGATTGGCACTTTGCATATTCCGGCGATTAATATACGTCGGCTTTCGGTTGTGCTCGAGTAAACATTTACGAGAATGTAATAATAGTAGGTCAGAGTCCGTCAGCATCGACCACCATTTATTTTACTATGTCGAATATGCATTTAATGATATATATATATATATATATATATATATTATTAATTCCATTTTCACTCCAAACAAGGCACAGTGGCAATTTGAAGTAGGAGCTACTATCGGGGACATAAATTGAAGGGATATTATGAAGGGAGATGAGCAGCAAGATGTCTGTTCACATTACACTTGAACTTTTGCATGTCAGTACAGTTGGGAAAGCAGAATCCCAGAAGGGAGTTCCAAAATCTACCAGTTCTGGGGAAGAAACTATTGGAGTAGAAGGCTTTCTTACACCTAGGGATCTTTACTGTTAAGGGGTGGGATTTAGCTTTTTGTCGGGGGTATTTATGTTGAGGGGGTACAAGTGCATTTCGTCAATAGGACAGAGGCTGAAGCTTAGATGACAGTTCAGGACCTATCAGGTTGACGACTCTCTTTTGAACCCTGTTCAGGAGTGAGAGTCCAAATATGACAACAGTACTCCATACATGGGCAAATGGTGGCCTTATAGAGGATATTTGAAGGTGTAAGTAGCTTTCTAGCACAGTAGAGAGAGCCCACCTTCTTCGCAGCAGATATGCGATTTTTTCTAAATAAAAGTTAGATAAAACTCTTTTAAAAAGGTTAGATTATTTAACAATTTAAAGTTTTTTTTAAATATTTTAGCACAAACTCGTTTTCAAGATGCTTGTATGTGAAAGAAAATCTTATGAAAAATCCACCTACGACTGATTGTACCCTAACTATAATTTAGACATGTGCAAATATTGGCAAGATTGGAGATTGAGTGGCAAAATACTTTCGAGTCCGATATCACATAAAAGGAACCCAATTCCCCTAATAACCGTTATGTTACTATACAAACAATATGTCAATAATAATATCAGTATTTTATAAGTTAACAGCTTTAAATAAGAACTTTTTTTAAAAAAATAAATGATATAAACAGAACTTTTTTTTTAGTAATAAACACTTTTTATTTATTTTAAACAATATAAATAGAACTTGTTATAATTTTATACAATATAAACTTTTTTATTTTTAATTTTAAACAATATAAACAGAATTTTTTTTAATAAATTGTTCACATATTTAAACAAATTGTTAACAAAAGACATCCCCTTTTTTCCTTCTTTGCTACAGGAATTCCATTGTATGCGTTCTAAAAGTTTATTTGTTTCCAACTTTTCTCTCTTTTTTTTTTTTTTACAATAGAATCATGAACCTATGGTTTCTGTGTGTGTCAAGGGGGTCAATCAGGTCAACAAAATTTTTTCATAATAATTTTGTCATCGAAAGTAAATACATGATCCACAGTCGTCTTGGTATAATCCATTATAAGAAAAAAATTACTAAATTGAAAACTTTTTTTTAAAAATTGAAAAAGAGAATAAACGTGTTTAATTTTAATTTAGATCGTTTATAAATAATCACTTGACTCAATTTTTAATAATCACATGATTAAATTTTAATCGGTGATTAGAGGAATTTGGTTCCTTTTATGTGACATAGAGATCGATAATATTTTGCCATTCAACTCCAATCTTGCCTCAATAATTTTGTTTACATTATAAAATAACTCGTAATTTATGAGTTTGTTTTGCTCTAAAATGAAAAGTTTTGCAAACAAGCCTGATGCTAAAACATTAAATTTTATAAGAATTAATAAGAAATTGCTCTCTTTTCATTTATCTTATAATTTTTTAAGAAACATTTGTCACCTTTATTTGGCTGTGTTTCTGCTTCTACTGGTCGGAGAAAGAAAGTAAAACTTTCTGATTGTACTTTAAAATGTGCTCTGATTGATTGCACAATTTCAATGAGGTCATTCGTTGACATTTATGCATACAACACAACTACCTATGGCAGCACTTTGAAGAGCATTAGTGATCAAGATCCTTCTGACTTTTTTGCTCCCCTAACTTGTAGGGCGTCGCTCAATAGGGTCGAAAAGAAGTGACTTGTTACTTTTAACGCCTCTAAAACCAATCCTCTCTCTTTTCATCACCAACGCTCGGATCTTCACTTCTTCTCCAGGCTGGTTGGCTCGTTCTACTGCTCCATGATATTGATGAAAATTGATGCTTTAGTTTTGAAGAGTGGCATGTAAAATTGAGTCTCGGAAAAAAAAAAAAATGATATTTTGCATTTGTTCAAAAACTGATCAACATTTACTGCTGCCTGTTGAACATTTACGAAACCAATGCAGTTAATGTCAACACAGTTAGGAGATGGGTTCATCGATTTCAAAGTGTCGATAGAGATGTGAGTAACAAAGCACGCTCCTGACGCCTATACACAGCCACCACATCATCACTTGCAAAAGTGCATTGAGAATTGTGATGACTATGTTGGAAAATAAATTTTGGAGCACAAAAGGTGGGTATCATCAGCTTGAATCAAAACTAAAGCATTTAGTGCTCCAACCGCATTCATTCCCTACTGTTTGAGCTATCAACAAATAGACAAAGATTTAAAATTCAATTACTTCAAAGCTATGAATGAATTTACGCATACACAAAAGTAACAGAAATATGCCAGCAAGTTGAAATGAACATTTTACATTTCAACTTGCCAACATATTTTTGTACGCGTTATTCATCCATCCAAACAAAGATTTTACTCATTATAAACCATCCTTGGTGCATGATTACTATTTCCTGTTAATTTCAGTGTTATGTGACGAGTAGCTTAAGAACTTAATGGTTATATATTTACACACATGCATACATCTACTGTTTTATTTATATAAATTATATAAATGGCTGTTGGATCCCCCAAGTATGAATTTTTTTTTTTTTTTTTTTAGATTTAAGATATTATTTTTCTGGAGTTATACTGATAAAAAAAATGACTAATTTTGTAGGGGTTTGTTGCGAATTTTTTTAGTTTTAGCTGAACGTACAAATATATACACAGACATTTGCCCTTTATATAATAGAAGATCACACTTATAGCTATGGATGATCTAAATAACATGCAATTTTTATCCATCTCTCTAAAGAAATAGCTGATTCACGAATAATTAATGGGACAATGGCAGTGTAGTCATCTATAAATATAAAAGCGAAAATGTATGTATGTGTGTTCGCTTTTTCTGTATGTCAACAAAAGGCTTTTTTCAGAGAAGCGGTCGGTCGCTTCACAACTTTTTAAAATTTTTTATATCACATATAAATCGTAATATCTCACAGTTAACAACGAAGCTCGCCTGTCTATTTAATTTGCTCGATTTTGGGAAGATAAATATTCAACATTTGTCGCTCGCCGCACATGGGTTAGTCTTTTTCCTATAACATCTTAGGAAAATAAAAATCCCGCAGTCAAACTTGACCTCATTAACTCATTAAAACGGGCACTTGCCAAATCCAAGTAATTAAATAAATTCAAACGTGTTTCCGTTAGCATCTTGCGGTGAGGCAATCATTAACGTCGCATGTTTTTTTTTTTCACACTTTAATTTACAACTTTGCCTCAACGGTTCGGGTTCCATCCTCATACTTACCTACCAAAACATTTTTTTAATCCCCACCCCCACCCCCGGAGTTTCCACACACACCTCCAAACACCCGGGCAACGCCGGGTACCCCTCGCTAGTTTATTATATAAATCTCACCGGTCTGTTTAAGTGTATGTTTTCTCAATCATTAAATCATTTCTCTCTGATAGGTTCATAAGAGTACTGGTTGATGGGCAGAAATCAGAGGCCCACAGTATTAAGTCTTAAGTAAGACACTCTATCAAAACCCCCAATACTAATGATTACTACAATACTATCTCATTGATTACTGTACATGCAATAACCCTTATCCCTGAGTGGCCTTCTGGCCTTGATAAGTGGTTACCCCATGTAAAAAAAAAAAAAAAAAAAATGTATGTATGTTTGCCTAAAACTTTCAACAGAGGTGACCGATTTTCACGAGATCGGTATCATTTTGAAGCTTAACCCTTCGGATGACAAAAAAACATTAATTCCTTCACCCTCAACTGGGCACTTTTCTACAAGAAGGGGTTGCTTTTTTTTCGACAATATTTTCGAAAGTCATTCCCTCGTTTTGATTGACTAACCTTAATTTAAATCTTCGTCACTTCCAGTTTGGCGATGGATGCAACGGCAAAGATGTCACATTTTTTTTTTTACATTTTTTTTTCCACTTTCTTTTCCTTCTTTGCAGTACAGGTTCGAGCCTACCTGCTTATAACTACTTTCTTTTTTCTTTTTTTTTTTTTTTTTTTTTTTTTTCTTTTTTTTTTTTTTCTCAACATGCACCTCCAAACACCCGGCAACGTCAGGCACCCAGGCTAATAGAATATAAAACATACATTTAATACGATGTTAAAGTGTTTGCCCGCAGATACATTAGATGAAAAAAAAAAACATAAGAAAAAAAAAATGTGCCAATGAGCAAGCATAAGGAAAAACAAACAAAACAAGTGTAGAAAAGAATGAGCGAGAAATCCTAATAGAGGACATGGAGACCATCTGCATATGCCAGTGTCACTACTGATTTAGTATCATTAGACTGGGTTGGTGTTCAGGAGAGCTGGAGAAACATACAAGATTATAGGTAATTAGAGCCTTCCATAATTTAAAAAATAGATTTTCATAAATAAATGATTGTAGAAATGCCTGAATGTAATTATGTAATTTCACACTTCGTTGGGCAATGAATTCCACATAATAATCAAAATTTTGATTTATCTTTTCTGTTTTATGGAGTTCGGTTTGACACTTACGCTTATTTTATTATCGTTTAATGTTGTACATGGTATATAAAGTAACTTACAGACAGAAGTAACCCATGTTGCTCTCTTGCTGTTTAATTAAGGTACATTCTATTTCAGAAAACTATTTATCATGTCTACGACTAAATTAGGTGCTATATGATTTAAAATGAAACGCTTGTATTACTTTTATTATTAGGACTCCCATTATAATTCCATTTCTCTTTCTGTAAAAATGCATTTTATTTTATTCATTTATTGTAACTATTAAATTTTTTTTTTTTTTACATATAATAGATAAAGCAATCTCTTAACTATAGAAATAATTGTTAGCTAAATATTCTTTTAAATAGATAAAACAAACATTACTTAAGTCAACAATGATGACAGAATTCCATGATGGTTATTTCATTTTGCAACAATTCATTTTGATTTTGATTTTCACAACGTTTTGGTTGATGTAACCTTCTTTTTTTTTTTTTTTTCCACCCCAAACAAGGCACAGTACCACTTTGATGTAGAGGGCTACAATCTGGGACATAATTGCAGGGGTACTATGTAGGGAGTTTCGCAGCAATATGTCTGTTTACGTTACACTTGAACTTCTGCATGTCAGTACAGTCAGGGAAGCAGGAACCCGGGAGGGAATTCCAAAGTCTAGCAGTTCTGGGGAAGAAACTATTAGAGTAGAAGGCTTTCTGGCATCTGGAGATTTCTACTGTGTAGGGGTGGGATTTTGCTGCTTTTCGGGTTTGTCGGGAGTATTTATGTCGAGGGGGGTACAAGTTCGTCTGAGCATCCACCATTAAAATACTTGTAAAACAAGCAGAGAGATGCAACATTTCATCGGTGGAAGAGAGGCTGAAACCTAGCTGACAGTTTGAGACCTATAAGGTTGACGATTCTCCTTTGAACTCCGTCCAGGAGTGACAGACCAATAGCAGTGACAACAATACTCCATACATGGCCTGTAGAATGGAATGGTGGCCTTGTAGAGGTATAGGATACATTCAGGTGTAACTTTCTAGCACGGTAGAGAGAACCCACCTTCCTTGTAGCATCCGCAGCAATACCCTCGATGTATCTGTTCCAGCTCATGTTCCCTGTGAGTATTAAGCTGAGGAATTTAAACAAAATACTTTCAGGTAATGTCCTTTTTTTAGGTGTATCTTGTCAAACTTAAAAATCTTTCTGTGAAACTTTTTTATTTCTCTTATATTTAAAATTTCAATTATTCAAAATATAAACCTACGCGCATGTTGTTTCTATTAATAATTACTTTTTTTTTAAATTTGTATAATTTAAAAATGGAACCCTTTATTTAATATCGACGGTGGTAGCATGTTCTCATTTTGTCAGCCATAACTGGATAGCAGTCATAAGTACTTCACAATTGTATTTTTAGTGTCACCCACACTGAGGATTGAACCTTCAATCTCCAGAAGAGTATAACTTCCAACAGAATTTTACCAAGTACTCTACGGGTCCTTGCAAATATGAGAATAACATTCAAGATGAGAACAATAGTTCAAATAATACAAATTATCAATCAAAACATTTTGACATTGGTAAGATTCACATCTTTTGCATCTTTGTCGATTGGACAATCTATTTCTTTTTTTTTTTTTTTTTTTATATAGTGTAGAAAGTGATAATGTCCGTGCAAAAGTACAATTATATTGTCATAGAGATTATTTAACCTCTTCTTCTTCCTGTTTCAATGAAACGGTACATGTACAAGAATGGAGTACTGTTGCCACATCTAGGCAGGAACTGCTAGAAGTAGCTTATCCTGTCTTGACAGAGTTCAAAATAGACTTTGTAGCTTAGTGGGGAATGCCCTTTTCTCTTTCCTGCAATCTCTTTCCCACAGAAGAGACGTTGTGAGTCTCTGCTTTATGGTTATTTTCATAGCAAGTGCCTGCTGTCTGAGCTCCAATCTATGGTCTACCCTGGCTGGACTTTTTTTTCTTTTTTTTTTTATTACATTTTCACCCCAAACAAGGCACATTGCCACTTTGGTGTAGGGGGCTACCATTAGGGGTAACATCTACTGGGGTACTATGTGGGGATTTGGGCAGCAAGATGTCTGTTCACGTTACACTTGAACTTTTGCATGTCAGTACAGTTGGGAAGCAGGGACCTGGAATAGAATTCCAAAGTCTAGCGGTTCTGGGGAAGAAACTACTGGAGTAGAACGATCTTTTACATCTAGGGATCTCTACAGTGTGGGGGGTGAGATTTAGCAGCTTGTCGGGTTTGTCGAGAGTGTTCACGTCGTGGGGGCACAAGTGCTTGTAGTTCGTCAGAGCATGCGCTACCATTAAAATGAGCGACCAGGAATTTGTAGTCACCACCAATCTCAGTGCACTTTTGCCAGGAATTCAATGACGCATCTGCTTCTGATGCACGTCCATGACAGGGATTGCTTTCTTAGAGCCTTACACAATATCTGCAACAGAGAGATAAAACTTTCAGCTCATGAATGCATAAGTTCAATTGTCATAACAATACAATTTGCAATCCTGTCTTATCCATTTGGGCAGAATAAAAAAAACTTGTTGGAAAAAAAAAGCAAATAGTTTATTCTTTTGTTTCAGTTATGAAAGAAATCATAATTAAAAACAAAGTATCCAGATTGTTTATTATTATTAGATTATTTATAATTATTTATTATCAGTGAACAAAACATGTTTACTCAAAATCTCATCCAATATCTGCAAAATGTAAACTTTTTTCTCCGTATTTGTTACCAGTTATTAAATTCTATCAGTCTGATCAGGTTGAGCTCGATTCCACTCCAGTAAGTTCAGCATCTCTGGCCAGCACAGCCATTTTCACCGGTCCTGAGCTAGGTGATAAGATATGGTTAGCCAATTCTGATTTCATAGTCAAAGACCAATTATCTGAAAGCTTTATGGAGATAGCTATGTTACTTTTGATTGTCACTGCTCAGGTCTTCACGGTCCAGCAGCACACTTGTGCTAACCAGGTAGAAAAGAGTGACCAAGGACCTTCCCATCCGCAAGTGCTGGGTTGAATGTCCGAACCATACCATTGGAGAGGAATGAGAGCAAATGTCAAATTTAACGATGCAGCGGCAAATTCCCTTCTTTCTCTATTTCAGCTAATTGCGTTCTTTATTTCTTTCCTTCTTTCCTTCTGCTTTGTTTCTTTCTATTTTAAGCAGACCATTACGGCTTCTAACGCTACATTTTAAAATACAAAATCATAACATACTAGTTTTTAGAAAGAAAAAAAAAATCGCCGGTAGGAAGGGAGAGTGAGTGTTATATTGTATATAAATATACTGTTGATGAGACAATTTAAGAAAAAAAGTACATCGAAGTGAAAAAGCAGCTAATTAAAGATAGAAAAAGAAATGCATCAATTAGTTGATTATTCAAAAAATGAAACCGCCGGTATCGGTGGGTGTTTGATTTGATGTTTTGTAACAAATGGATTTTTAGCGATAAAAAGAGACAGTAAAAGGAGCGAAAAGGCTGATTATTTACGAGGACGGCTTGACAAGAACTTGTTTATATTAGGCTTGAAGACAACTATAATGTAGTCAGCCGGAAAGCAGACCAGCAGAACAGAGTTCCACAGGCAGACAGTTCTAGGAAAGAAGCTTTATGGAATCTGTGTTTAGATTTAGGCACAGATAGAGAGTGGGGAGAGTGGGGAAATTGTTGATATTTAAATTTTGCCCATTCAACATGTATTCTTTTTGTTAAAACATGATTAAAAAATTCATCTTCAAATAGATGGATTATTATATTTGTATCCAGCATGAACATCCTCCTCTTCATCCTTATTTATCTTCATCGACATCATCATCATTATGATGTTGGTATATGTTCTACATCTACTAACGCAAGAACTGTCCTCCACTCTTTTAATGTGGCCATACTAGTGAAGTCTTCTGTTATGCGCACATCTCTCTGTACTGTGCAACTGGTGCTACCAGATTTAGCTGTCTGAAGGTATCAGCTTTCTGACTCAAATGCACCGTACATTGAAGTTGTTTTTATTTATTTTTTTCTCTTTGCAAAACTAAATCATGTTCTGCAAAGCCCAAAATTAAAGCAAAAATCGACCCCTCCACCCACCCGCTCATTTTCTTACTCCCCCTACTTCCCTGTCTTTTGAAAACAAACTTTTCCAGAAATTGACATTTTACTTTTGAAAACAAACTTTTCAAGATATTGACAACAAAAACAATTAAACCTTTTCTTGGCATAAAATGATCCCAGAGGTTGAAATGCTGTTAAACAAACTCAACTCTATACTGTCCATTGAAGCTCCCAGATCAGGTGGTCTGAAGATACTGGCTACATGACTTAAAATGCACCAAACATTCACGGTTTTGTTTTGTTTTGTTTTGCAAATTTTTTTCTTCTGCAAAGTCAAAACCGAAAACAATTTTCTTCTACAAAACAACCAAACCAAACACCATGAACAAATATTTTAAGATATAAAGAATTTGAATCATAAAAATTTATTCCAAAGTGACTGGACTCAACATTTTCAGTAATTTTCATAGACGCAGCTTCTTTACAATGGCTTCCCATCTATGGTGCACGTTACCATGGGACTGCTTCCTTCTAGATTACAACATAGTTATCTTCAAATTCAATATTATAAAACATCCCATAAAATATCAAACTTTGTTCGCTCTATTAATCATTTTTAATATTGCTATAATATTCAACTTTCAACTATTCCGTCTCATTGGTCCTTATGACCTAGTGACTTATGACCTTGATTTGTGTATGATGACCCATTAGTAAAAAAAATAATATTCAATGAATTAAAACTGATTTCTGTACATGAGTAAGACCAACGTGTTCTAATTTTACAATTACATTATTTCTCATGAGATAATTGTTTTTATTTTCTATAGGATGATGTCAAATATCTCATTCTGAAAAAGAAGTACCGTGGTCCGTCTCTCATGACTAGCAGTAACCAGTCCTTAGGTAGTCTCTTTGGAAGTAGTGCATCTCTGGCTGAAATGATCCTGGCTTCATCATCTATATCTCCTGCTACAACACCAGCTACTACTCCAGCTACAACCCCAGTAGCAACTCCAGTTACAACCCCAACAGTAATCCCAGCTGTAACTCAAGCTACAACCCCAGCGGTAACTCAAGTTACGACCCCAGCGGTAACTCAAGCTAAAACTCCAGCTGTAACTCCAGCTACAACCCCAGATATAACTCCAGCTACAACCCCAGCTGTAACTCAAACTACAATCCCAGCCGTAATTCCAGCTACAGCAGACAATGCTGCCGATGCCATTGCATCCAAACGTCCTCTATCAATAGCAGACAGTTCTGCAATTTCTCAGTCCAATCATCGAGCAAAATCAGAACCTCCAAGTGTACAACAATCTCCAGACGATCTACACGAAGTGACTATCAATGTGCCTGCTCAGCCTTCCACAGATGATAACAATATACCCAAATGCAAAACTGAAAACAATTTGCCAAATTCCAAAAGGGCTGCATTTCGAGACAGCAACAGCACTATTTCATCATCATCTTTGGCCTCAACAGTAAGTCACTTTTCATTTATAACATCTGTTTTAAACTTTGGCATAACTTCAAATAGGATTTAAACTTGTTTTTTTGGTTGTTTTTTTTTTTTTTTTTGTTTTTTTTTTTTTTTCATGTCAAATAATACCATGATAGCATAATTAATGAAAGTCTACATTGATTGGTGTAATTGAAGTATGGTTGACTAAAATTGATCAATCTATTTTCATTGTATGTTAAAACACTAACAGAAATAATCAATGATAATATGTATGTTATTTCATAATCATCTTCCATACATAATTTTTGTATATATTTTGTTGGGGAATAAGTTTGTAGTGTTTTTATCAAAGACTTTTATTTCAGCAAATCGCATTGAATGAAGATGATTGAGAATAGTTTTGTGATTGCGGTTCATTTTTTCAACTATTTCACGACTAGTTTGGTGACCGTCCTTCTTCAAAAGTGCTTTGTGACGCTCTTTGTCGAGTTCAGAAGGTCTTCTGCTGCAGGACATGTCATCGACATCAAAATCGCCATTTTTGAACTTTGCAAATCATTTCCGTGCTGTACGCTTGCCTTTGACACCTTCTCTGTATACCTTGCAAATGTCCTACTTTAGTCGCTTTTTGGCCTCAATAGAAAGCAAAGAAAGCAAGTGTCAAAAATGTTCCTTTTTTACCTTCTGGATATTTCATTTCTAAGCCTAAAAAGAAATTTAAAAAATCAAATTAGCTAAAAAAAAAAAAAAAAGTATTTCCAAAGTTTTGTACAACAGGAAAAACTCTGTCAAATGAATGTCATACATTTTGTCGAAAAGCAAAAAAGTCGTGAAAAGAAAAGAAAATATAAAAACACAACCAACTTATTCCCCCACCCAATAATAAAACTGACAAGTTCTTGGATTTTGTTTTAAAAAAATACTTAATAAAATTAAGATGTCTTGTGCAGACTCCTCTACACAGACTAAACACAGAAGATGATTATGACTTTTGAAATATCAAAAGATGATGATGATAATTTCAACATCTTCATTTCAGGTTTTTGTTTAATTTTTCAGATTGATGACATATTTTGTTCATCTCCAGTTTCAAATGGTTTTATTTCTTTGTGAACTTGCTTTATAAAAATGTAAATATTTTTAGCACACAAATTTATATTTTTTTTTTTATATTTCATGAAATTATGTTTTTCATTCACATTAAAAAAATTATTTCCACAAATTTTCTTAACAAAATATCCTTTTATGAACTGAATTACAGATTCCAACTTTTTTTTTTTTTTGTTCGCTAAATACAGGTAGGGCACATTATTCAAATAGGATAACTCTTTGTACATCTTTTGGAGCACATTCTATTTTCTAGCCTTTAAACAAAACTATTTTAATTGGTGAGGAGAAGCAGGAAAGCAAACAAATCAAATAACCTCCTCAGATTTTTACCGTTATTCAACATAAATCTGTAAACAATTCTTTCCCTCTATAATAAAAAAAAAAAATCAAGTGTTTTTATAAGGTCATCAGAGATGATGATTTATATGTGGAAAATTAAATTATTGACATAATTCTATGAATTGAATTTCAACTAAAAATCAATTTTATTTACTTACTTTTCATGTCAATTTCAGCTAAAAGTAATGTTCCTATTTACTTGCCTCCCCACAAGGGCAGAGTTAGACATAAGGTCGGTTTTTAACGTGGGGGAAAATCCAGCTCCCAAAAAGGGGCTCTCTGGATAGGAACAAAAATTAAAATTGTTTCAGTCATGAAGGATTTCTCCTCCACTGATCGAGGAGAGAAAAGGTGAAGTGTAGCATAAGAACAGATACTACACTGTGATCTTGGCCCAAAGGCCAGTCTGCCATTATTATTTCTGAAATGTAACTTAAACAAGGGAAGTAACTCATAGTTTGAAATTCTGTTTATTATTTAAGCAATTATTTTTAAAAACTATGTTCATTAATAATTAATTTTTGACTTTATCATTTTTTATAATTTTTGGATATCTTACTAATTTTGCCATGACAATTAAGTAGGTAACAATTGGTTTTAATTGGAACTCAATTTTTTGTTATTATTCCAAACACACGCCAAATATTTTAGTAATATATCTAGATAAATAACAAGTTAACATATTTGGGCAGTATTTTTTCTCTTATACATGTTTCAATGAACAGCAAGGATAATTCCTGTTAGTTTCTCTTGCGATCCATTTTTTTTTTTCTTTTGGTGGGCCAATATTCTGTTTGAGTGTAAAAAGAACTTTGCCATAGTCGCCTGGAGATGACTCATAGACGTCGAAAATGTTCACAACTATGGCAATTTTCTTTTTACACTCGAACAGAATGTTCGAACATTGGCCCACCAAAAGGAAAAAATGGATTGCAAGAAAAACAAACAGGAATAAATAACGAGTGCAAATATTGGTGAAGCATTTTTTTTTTTTTTTCCTGCATTTTTTGACTCCGATATATATTATAGTATATCGAATGTTTGATCAAATCAATCAAATTATATTTTTTTTTTAATTAAAATAGTTTGTATATTTTGAATATTTCAACATCGCTTGTTTGACAATTTTTTTTTTTTTTTCAATTATCTATATATTAATACCAATAGTACCTTTAACATATATACATGTGTCATGGTTTCCAGGTTATAAATTATTCGATTGAGAAATCCTATTTATTAAAAAGGAGAATAGGCGATAACATGCTACAAACATTAAATTAGTGCATCTATACACTAATTTAATGTTTATAATATGTTATCACCTTCTATCCTCCTTTTATCTCCTGATCACCGAAGACACAATGTAAAAAGAAAATTAAACATTTGGGCCGTACGTGAAACTAAAATATACCATTCTTGGTCTTCTAGCTAGATGGTATAATGATATTGTGGGTTTCCTGTTCATGTCAGGCGTCCATACAATCAAAATATGTCACAGACTCCTGTAAGAATATTGGAGATAAGCTGTAATAACCAGATATATTCTGACACTACATTAACCAGATTACTTTTATAGTTTTAACAAAAATGACTTCAATAATATTACAGGGTTTCTATTCATGCTGAACATCCACAGAATGCTCAACAGCAATTACGTAAGAAAGATGCCACTGTGGAATTTCCACAGGTCCTGCTAGTGTTTTATAAATGATCATAAGTAACTATTTTTCTTCATTGATTTTCTATATTTCAGCATGTAATATTAGTGAAGGCATGTCCTTTTTTTTTTTTTTTTTTTAAATATAGCAAAAGTTATTTTTTTTTTAGATGGTCTGTTTGTATCTTTCATACAAGATTATATTGTCACTGTATATCCATTTATTATGGTAATTTAAAACAACATTATACAAATAAAGGATGTTTAAAAGTGATATAACAAGGGACTACAAGTGTCATCAAGTGTGATATCACTCTAACTAAACTTCACAAAGAAACTAAAGGTTGAACAGAATACTATTCCAGTACAAAAATAGCTCTAAAGACCTTTGCAAGAAAGTCACAACAGAGTCGAAATAACTAGGTTGTCATAAGGCAAAACTGAACCTTTGCGACATCTACAGTCTACTGATATCTTGTTCGCCTACATTTTTCAAATCTAAACTTGGACAATTGAGTTCTTCTTTGATTCATTAACTGATCGACAAATGCTCTATTTTCCTCAACGTTGAGCAACTACTATTAATATAAAAAATAATTTTCAAAATGTTTTATCTAGAAGCCATAAAAGATGCATATTTTGCAGAGAATAAGTTTCTTCAGGTTGATAATCTAAAATAAATAAAATTCTAAGATAATAAAATTGGTGGATACTATTTTTATTATTATTTGTTTTTCTTGTAACCCGAATACTCTCAATGTCCTGTTCATCACGGTTTTTGTAAATCTAGACTTTGACTTTTCAGTCGCTCTCAGTTTCACAGACGTGTCTTCCTTGAAATTGATGACTGACGACTATACCAGGCTATAATATTGAAAAGGAAACTTTCTATTTCAGACAAAGCAAAGTCTGTCAGTTGGCACCGTTGATACGAAATATTTAATTGTATATTCACATCTGTTTATACTTTTATTTGTGTTTTACCAGTATCACTTTCAAATTTATTATTGATCTTCAAAAAAAAAAGAACGTTTTTATTTGTTATTTTTGTTGATAGATTCTTAGTATCATTAATCACATTTTTAATTTTTCTTCTTGTTATTTGAAAATACTTTTTGTGAATAGATTTTGTCAATATGATACTTATTCATTATTATTTATTCATCCTACGTGGCCATTCAGGTCAAAAAACAATTTTTTTTTTAATTAAAAGTGTCTAAATTGTATACCAAATTGTAGTTTATAATATTTTTTTTATTTACATATATAAATGATCTGCTTGAATCATGTTACAAAGTTTTGGTATGTTATACAAATTTATATATATATATATATATATATATATATCATTTGAGAGTAAGTTTTCTGTTTCTAAAAACTAATTTAGTTTTAATAAAGGTCAAAACCTAATCACTCAAATTCAGATCAAATGTGATTCTAGTCCAAAGAGAAAATATCAAAATTTTGATAGTTACATTTTATATCTCAACTAGCTCTAACCTCTTGACTGCACAGTCATACAGGCACACCAGTTCTCATTAAATCACCAAAGTTAAGCAATATTGAGTCTGATCAGTATCAGATGGGTGACCATTTGTGAATACCAGGTGCTGTTATGTAGGACATACCACCTTGCAAGAACTGCAAAAAAAAAACAAAAAAACTAACCTTATCATCTCTCCTGATTGGGATATACAAGCAACTAGGGACTGCTTGTGAATTTGATATTTCCATGAAACTTCCTCCTTCAAATGAAATCGGTTCAACCTGTCTGATGTCTTTCACCGCTTTAGTACGGGTATAGTACCCACCTAATGTTGCCCAGGAGTTTTTTTTTTGTTTTTTTTTTGTGGTGAAGCGGGGGTATGAAAAAAAAAATTTTTTAATTACACAGAATAGGATTTTGAAAATAAATTTGATTATTACAGTATCATTTGGTCATTAACTGAATTGTTATCTAGCTATAACTAACTTTGTTAAAGTAATGCTGTTTCAATCTCTAGAAAACAATTGGATGTAAATAGCTTCCAAAATTTTCAGTCTTTTGATACATGAGAGTTTGCAAACAAATTTTAAAGCTAAAATGATTTTCTATTTTTATTTTCAACAGTTTAAATGCATTCAAATTCCTTTCAAATTTCGAAGGATCAAAAAGTAATTTTTCTTTTTCCACTATTAACAAAAGATTAAAAGGTCTGCCTTATGAATAAACCGAAATTAGTTCTTTGCACTTTTATATTTTTTATTTCAATAATGAATTAATAGTAAAAAAAAAATATATATATATATATATATATGTCTATCACATTGAGCAAGAAACACATACAAAAAGTGGTAATATAATTTTGTTGATGTTTGTTCAGATGATCGTGATGATGCAGTTTATTGTGGATCTGGAGATGATACATCAATCTAGTCTGAACTCTGAATTATCTCCCGCATGCGAGGCGCTTGTGGGACGATTCTGTAGCAAAGGTTTTGACTGTTCTGTCTTTTTTAATAGCACGTTTCCTAGCATTCTTCAATATGTGCAAATTCAGCAATTATGGCCCCTTTGTAACTTGCAATACATTGGGGGGGGGGGCACCTTTTCTGAGCTGAGTTTTCCCATAAGTTGGAATACAAACTGAACTGTTCAAGGAACACTTTCAAACTGTCCTTGAATCGTTTCCACTGTTCTCCTATGGATCTTTTTCCTTTGAACAGCTCACTGTAAAGGAAATTTTACAAATATAGATATATAAAATCTTTTCCAGATAGTAATCTCTTGTACAACTATGTATGTAAGCCATTTCTTTTGTCATTAACAACGACTATTTAATAGACACCTTAATCCACCATTGAAAATTATAGTCACATTATACAATCCTCTGCTCTATAATAAAGACCAATGTGCATTTGCATATAATATAGATTAGCAATAAAATCTTGAGTACATTGTTGACAATACAACCCAATCTAGAAGAATGGAGACAGGACTGTAGGAAGTTGTGGAGAAGGTTGTCCTCTCTCTATTCCATATTGATCACACAAAAGCCACATTTTCATTCTTGCTTGAGCAGAAGGAGCCACTATGGTCTGCGATTTGTCCTGTCCCATATACGATGAGAGATTAGTTTAAATTGTATCTATTTTGCTCCCTTGTGACAAAGATGTTACGATGAAGGAATTGTTTGATAGGGTGGAAATCATATCCTTTAGGAAAATGATGGGTTTATGAACCAAAATCTAAGTCCAATAAATGAAATCAAACTTATCTATAGATTAAATGGAATCAATTGCAGACTATTTTTTCACAAAATATATGCATTCAAAAGAAATTGATCTATATTTAACAGTGCTCTATGGACAAATTTATCTTTATTTGACCTTTGACAATTAAATATTATCGTTTACTAGACTAAATAGAAAAGTTACTAGCCAAACCCAGGTGATTTTTAGAATATGACATCTTTGTTCCGTGAAGAGTATGTACATCATAAAGATTTTTTTGTATTTTCTTCAATAAGTGCAATTCTAAATATATACTGAATTTTATGTTGATACTTGAACGTATAAACATTCTGAGTTCTTCAGATGTTTTTTTTAAACAGCCTTTGTTAAAAAAGGGTATATTCTATTAAACTTTTATTGTTTAAATAATTTAACTTTGCTCGTTTTATTAAAAAAAAAAGTTGAAAAGATATTTATTACTCAGTAGTGAACTTGTCGTTGAAAGAAATACAATCGCCAAAAGATAAGCGTTTACATATTTCTAGTTGCCACTTTGAAAAATCACTCGCAAATGTGACTGTTTCATTCGCAATGTAGAGCCCTGTTTAACATAGAATGTGTTAAATGTTTGGAAATATTATGGACCTAAAGCATAAAAACCTTTTACCAAAATAAATCGAATTGACATTAAATAACCCAGAAGGGTGCTTGTCCAGAACCTCCCCACCCCATGAAAAACAAAACAAAAATAATACAGAAAAATCTGTACAGTGGATGTACCCATGACAGAAAATATCGGACACTAAAAATCACGTAAATTGATCAAGTAGTTTTATTTTTATAAAAGAAAATCATTTTTAAGCAACTTTGAGCTTTTTCAATATCACCCCCCCTCTCCTCCACCATATTAAGAATGACTTTTTAAAATCTTGTGAGTTTGAATTTGGTGTTATCTCTCTTGTTTCTTTAGACTGTTTTCAAGATGGCATTACGAGATTGTCGCTTGTAAGTTAGCCCTAAAATTTGATTATCTTATTGTAAAATAAAACTACTGGATCGATTTATGTAGTTTTTTATGTACAATATTGTCTTTTTGTTATGGGTACGTACATCATAGAGATTTTTCTTTTTGTTTTTTTATAAGAGGTGGCTGGAAAAGCATTAAAACAAAACAAACAATATATCTAGATAAATAGTCTAAGTATTGAAACATGAGTTGTTGTTTTTTTTTTTGGGGGGGGGGGCATCACTTTCAATGAAGAGTGTATACTTATTTTTGTAATAAAACTGGTCCATTATTTAAAAATAACTTCCTAACTGTTAAATCTTAAATTGTTATTGTGTGTTTCGAACACTGAATTACCTTTTTATTACACACATGTTCAACAGACGCCAAAAACTGTAATCATACATATAAACATCATTCCAAGCATCTCAAGTCATGCCAGGACTTACCACCACCATCATAGCAGTCGGGTGTTTCCAACTGTTAAATCTTTGAAAATATTTGGAAACTTCTGAACTCTGTGTTTTGTTTAGAAAATAATTTACATGATAACTAAAATGCGATTGAAAATTCTTTTCTTTTTTTTTTTTGCTTATTAAATGACCATTTGTGTAGAAAGTTTTTTTTTAGTTTTGTTTTTAATTCAATTGAAAATTAAATGAGTTTTTTTTGTTTTCTTTTGTTCAGTTTATGTTTGTCCATAATTATATTTTCTCTTTTTATTTATTTTTTTTAAAGTTGGAATATATCAAATTTCTACTTTTTGGTCCGCAAACTGCTTATTTGTTGGTTCCGGGCTTCTTTTCTTTATTTAGCCATGCATGCATTTTTATTTTTCATTTTCGGTAATGGCAATTGTATCTTATGGAATTTTAATTAATTCTGATAATGCTGTTTTTTTATGGTGGGCATTTTTTCTTTTATCTACATTAAACTCTTTTTCGAAATGTTATATTTCCTGCAATAAATGTCGACAGCATTAAGTTGTAATCTCCGTCTCATTTCTTTATAAATTATTTTATAATGGATGCTACTTGGGAATACATTAGCGAATCCATTTAAAGTTTTCAAACAAATGAAAGTTTGTTTGGCTCTAAAACTCATTTTTAAAGTGCAATAGAATTAAGCAACCCTATCTCTATTAGGTGACCCATTTATTTATATCCATGTCAACTATAAAGTTGTCACTATCCGTTGTCTGTAAGTAACATGTGTTTAAAAAAAAAAAACCATTAAGCATATGTAAATTAGATGGCGCCTCATGCTATCTGATATAGCAACTTCTTTACATAAGTTTGTGACACTGTTATGAATATGTGACACCCTTTTACAAAACATATCAATCACCAGATTCAAGAAAAAGAAATCAAAATTTAAAAAGAGGAAAAAGTTTGTATTATTTGGATTATTGTCTACCGTCCTCATCTTGAGAGGTATTTGTACAACGTTTCGGACGATGTAACTTCCAACCATCGTCAGGTGTATTTCATCAAATTCTGAAATCTTTCTGTCAAACTCTGGAAATCTGCGCAGAATTTTTAACAAAGCCTTTTATGTAATCCACAGGGCTAACATACTTTGGGTTTGTATTACTGTACACATAGATTCGAAAAAGTTGTCAAAAAACAAATATATAACAAATAAATGTTATCAAAGGCAAGATAAGTTACTTTTCTACCAAACTGGATATATTTTTCGTGTTTTTATTCAATGTAACATGTTTATTCAGCTCGAAAACCATACAGTGTTTACCGATGTATTGGAACATTCAAGATGGCGTCTGATTCTCTCTTTAACACGGTAAGTTTGGGAAAAGGTGTTATAAATAAAAAAAAAACAGATGAAATACTGTTAAAAACTCGCTCAATATATGTTACCGTGACATAGGTTGACATATATTCGGCGGGTTTTTAATAGTATTTTGTATAGTTTTTTTATTTATAACACCTTTTCCCAAACTTACCGTGTTAAAGAGGGTGTGAGACGCCATCTTGAATTTTCCAATACATCGGTAAACACTGTATGTTTTTCAAGCTGAATAAATATGTTACATTGAATAAAAACACAAAAAATATATCCAGTTTGGCAGAAAAGTAACTTATCTTGCCTTTGATAATATTTATTTGTTATATATTTGTTTTTTGACAACTTTTTCGAATCTATGTGTACAGTAATACAAACCCCATACTTTCATTCTGTCATCCATGACTGAGTAGAAATCTTAATTAGTTTGCAATTGTAATTTTCATATCATGCGCACTGAGGATCGGGTTGTACCTTCAGCCTCCAGAAGAGTGTCACTTACAGCTGAACTTTACCTAATACGTTATCCGTTGCACCACAGGTCCACAAGATGAGAACAGTAGTTTAAATAATACAAATTATCAATCTTCATCTCAAAATCTCAGGAACAAGATTCGTTTTGGATAACAGAAAAGAAGAACAGGATGAGATTAAAAAAAAAAAAAAAAGCAAAAACCAACACTAGGAATGATAAAAATCTAATATTTATTTATACAGCGTATAACTATATAAATATACACAAATCAATATGAAATGTTCTAATACGAGGAGGGTAATTAACATAGCAATATTGAGTAGAAACTATACAAAATGTATGAGTGTAAAAAAAAAGATATACTTGAATGGGGCAGATGAAAAAATTATTGTTTCAAGACTCAAATGGTTGCCTTTGGAGGTCTAATGTGGTTGCTTTGAAAAGTTTTAATTCAATGAATAATATGCCTCTATCTCAATGAACCAGACTTAAGGAATTACATTGACTTTTATTAGAGTGTCGAGTGTTCGACAGAATTCAAAATGTAATAAAATTTTATCGTTCAATCTCATTACACAACTTCTAGGGTTTGGCATGAAGCGTTGGTTTTATCTGGAATTTTAAACTTGCAAAATTGAAAAGATGGTTTCAGATTTTATAACAATGGATTAGTCATGTCTGGAATACTATATATATATATATATATATATATATATTTTTTTTTCTTTTTTACTGTTGTTCACCCCCAAACAAGACATATTGCCACTTAAGAGGTTACTATTTGGGGTCATGTCTACTGGGTACTATGTTTGGAGATGAGCGAGATGTCTGTTCACATTACATTTAAGCTTCTGCATGTTAGTACAGTCAGGGAAGCAGGAAACAGGAGGGAATTCCAAAGTCTAGCAGCCCAAGAGAAGAAGTTATTAGAAGGCTTTCCGGCATCTAGGGACTTCTACAGTGAAGAGGTGGGGTTTTGCTGCTAGATGAGTTTGTAGGATATATGTACATTGAGGGACAAGTGCAATGTGTTTGTCATAGCACATTCCATTAAAGTACTTACAAAACAGGCACAGGTATGCAACATTATGGTGATGGGACAGGGGCTAAAGTGTAGTTTATAGTGCAGGACCTATTAGATTGGAGACTTTTTAACTCTAAGAGGGAGAGACTAGTGGCAGATGCACTAGCCAAGATGTGACAACAATACTCCACGCATTTGTTTTTTTGTTTGTTTTTTTTTCTAGAGATACAGGATATTCTCATGTGTGAGTGGTTTTCTAGCATGGTAGAGGGAGCTCGCTTTCTTTGCAGCAGCCTTGGCAATGTTCTTAATGTATTAGTTTCAATTCATGTTGCCTGTGAATGTTAAGCCAAAGAGTTTGGATGATGAACTTGTAGATTTCTTCAGATATCTATGTTTTGGGCCAATGTTTAAAAGGTTAAAAATTTTGCAGTGAAAAGTTTTTTTGTGTTTTTTTTTTAGCAAGAGTCAAATGGAAAGTGACTTGAAGTCTTTCATCAACACATGCGCATGCAAAGTAATTTTCTTACCTGTTGTCTACAGAATACCTTAAACATGAACCGGTTAATCTCTATTCAATTTTGCTGGGTTCTTTCTTCCTTTCCACTGCAGGAAGATGTGGCACAAGGCCAAAAGGTGAAGATGGTCAAGTCAGCACCTCTAAAAGGAGCACTCTTTTAAAATCGTCTGGGCAGCCCCACTTGGGGCGCCTGAGGCAATAAACAATAAACATACTTCACTCCAAAGTGGGGATGCAAGGTCTGGTCACTTGTATTATTTCCTTTGAAGTCTCTAAAACGTGATAGACAGGGTGAGACTGAGAAGGGTAAGAAATTTAACTTAATGGCAATATAAAAAGAGTAAGATAGACAAAAGTTTGTTTTCTGCTTGAATAAGATTATTTTTCCCTTCTGTTTAAAAAGGAAAATCTTAAAATCAGAAATACATGAAATGTTGGGATGAAAGTTTTAAGTAAATAAAATAAAATAAAAAAAAATGAATGAAAATCAAAGTACCACCTCACAATAAACAAATATCGTTTAAATAAAATTACAGTTTATTTATTTGCCCTGCTTTATTTTCATATTAAGAATGAATTGAATTTGAAAGAAAACAAACCGAACATGCAGGGTACCCCTCCATGAGTGAAAAATTTACTTTCACCATGACTAATGTTTGTGCAAAATTTCCAAAAAATCCAAGTAGTTATTATTGAGAAAAGTGCAAACAAATGAACTAGTGAACAATTTGGGGGAAATTTTACCCGATAATGCCCCCTAGGGGTACAACGAGAGCTATCCTGGAAAAATCTGTTTTGGCAAAAGTCTACTTTCACTATGACTAATGTTGTGAAAAATTTCCAAAAAATTCAAGGAGTGATTATTGAAAAAAGTGCAAACAAATGAACAAACGATTTTGAGGTAATTTTACTCTCATAATGCCACCTTGGAGGGCAACCAGAATTATGCCGGAAAATCTGTTCTGGCAAAAATTTACTTTCACCACGACTAATGTTTGTACAAAATTTCCAAAAAAAATCCAAAGCGTGGATATTGAGAAAAGTGCGAATAAACGAACAGGGGATCAATTAGGACTTGTTTGTAAATCTTTTTCATTCTCTCTCTCTCTCTCTCTCTCTATATATATATATATATATATATATATATATATATATATATATAATCTTTATCTCTCTCTCAATTAATAGACAGGACGATTTTGTGGCTCTTTTTCCAATCACAGAAGTATTTCTATGGTTGGCCTGTATCAGCCACTCTGTTTTCTAAGACTCATCATTTAAATAAGACACAATTCTACTAATTTTATAAATGAACGCAATTGAATGGTGATTTAAAACTCTAGATGTCTCCACTGTAAAAATAGACAAACAAGAATATCATTTCTTTTTTGTTTGTTTGTTTTGTTTTAAAATCTGTGAGTCTAAGTAACAAACTCCAGTCCCGTTACAAACCTGATCAGGCACGCGACAAAAATGTGTCGCCACATTTTAAAATGGAAAATGGTCATCCCATTTGATCACTTCCCAAATTGCAATCAAGGTCTGCAGTTTTGAGAGAAAAACCCTAATTTACCTAGAACTCTTCTGCTGGTGTAGTTTTAATACTTTTATGCATTGGAAGCGACTGACATTAGTCTAATCTAACTTGCTCTCTCTTTCTCTCATATGGATGTAGTCATCCACAGACAGCCTCTTCAGTGTGGCTAGACAGATAAGTGCCTCAAGCTGAGATGAAAATACAATCATTTTTCAACAATCACAGATTCTATCTGCTACATCATCGGCACAAGCCATGATAAAAGAAAAATCTTCATGTTTAGCTGCCAAGAGAGATCTATTCATTTACTTAGTTTTGCGTTATGACTAATGGTAGCTAATTTTGATGTGCATGATTTAAAAAAAAAAAAAAAAAAAAAAAAAAAAAAGCAAGATCTTTATGTAATATTTAAATCTATTGTTATCGTGATTAATCACATGTTTACTTTCAGGTTTCAAGTTTTTTCTGTTCCAGAACAATCCACTGTGAGAAAATCCTTGAACACCTTATTCTATCCAGTTAAAAATAGGACACTCCCTTGCCAATCAGTGTTGCGGAAATAGAAAAACATAATTACATGACTCTTAATAAACTTGAAAAGTTTAAGTGTTGGACTCTTGGGAACGATGCTATCAACTATCGCAATTGATAGTCGGAAAGGTTTTTTTTTATAATTATTATAGGTAAGGAGCATTGTCCTTGGTAGTATTGAACATAATTATCCATTTTGGACCCCCGTTCTACTACAGACTGGAGGTCATTTTCGAAGGATTCAGTGACACTTGTGCACTAGTGTGAAGGTACAACATTTTTGGTATTCAGTTGGGACATTTGGCAAGTGCATAGCAGGGGCAGACAAATGCAATTTCAGGACCGAATCAATTCTGTATGTAAAAAAATATTTCTGAAAGTCACGGGAGCTGTGCGTTTTTTTTTTTTGTTTTTTTTTTGTTTTTTTTAACTTTGTAGACATGTCTGTTTGTTAAATCAAAAGAGTAATCAGGGTTGTTGCTGTAGTTGTTGACACAATTAATTGGAATAAAAAATCAAAACTTTGGAGGGTATCGGAATCAGAAAAAAATTTATCTCATTTTCCCATGCCAAAAAACGATTCTTTCGTATTTTTTTAGTTTGCTTTTTCTTTAAAACTTAATTTTCCATGATGAAATGTTAATTATATTCATTGATTGTAAACTACCAATAAAACTAAAATCTATAAATCATCCCGGCAACTGTAATTTTACATTTGTTAAAATATATGCACATATTACATGAGTATTTGTAGTAATCCGCCTCTCCCTGAACAACAACTCTATATTTGGACAGTTACAACAATCAGAATCGGAAATTGTATCAGAATCTGGTAAAAAATTTGGAATTGTCCCATCCCTAATGTTTACCAAGTCAGTTGTTGGTCTTTAATAAATCCATGCTTAGAGAAGCTTTCAGAGTGTGGTAGATGTCCGATAGAGGATATTAGTTTGGTTATATATCTCTGAATAGTTTCCAGACTTTGTAGCTTAGTAGGGGATGCCCTTTTCTCTTCTCTGCAACCTCTTTCTCACAGAAGAGACGTCACGAGCCTGTCTCTGTTTTATCGTTATTTTCATGGCAAGTGCTCATCTGAGCTCCAATCTATGGTTCCCCCCTCGCCAAACTTTCACGAAAAACACGCGTCTAGTCAAAACCACTATCAATAGTTTCCCACTCCGACACTCTTTATCTGTGCCTAAACCTAAATGTAGATTCCATGAACAAAGCTTCTTTCTTAGAACTGCACACCTGTGGAACTGTCTTCTGATTGCCTGCTTTCCAGCTGACTACAATCTGATTTTCTTCAAGTCCAACGTAAACAAGTTCTTAATGAACCGTCCCTCTAAGTAATCCAAGTTACAAGACTCTCACTACTTATGTCTACTACGCGATCATCACATTGACTAATGTATAGCCATTAACCCTTATCCTCGAGTGGCCTCCGGGCCTTGATAGGTGGTGATTCCTGTGTAAAAAAAAAAAAAATTAAATAAAAAAGATTGTAAATGTTCTTCAATAGAAATGTTTAGAGTACACGCTTCACTGAACAGACGCACTGATGAGATGTTGTTTATAGGCGATAAAACCTTGCTATACTAATTACTGTATTAAACAAATAATCAGCAAGAATCCTCTAAATAAGACAGAAAAACCTGTTTATTTCTTATAAGCTTCTTTCCTTTAACAATTACAAAAGAACTTTCTCAGCCACTGATTGTCATGACAAACAACACCCTACCTGAGAGCTTAGTGTTCAAACTCCTCAGCTTAACGTTCACAGGCAAGATGAATTGGGACAAATACATTGAGGACATTGCCAAGGCTTCTGCAAAAAAAGGTGTCTCCCTTTACCATGCTAAAAAATTACTTACCTGAGAGTATCCTATATCTTTACAAAGCCATAATTCACCCATGCATGGAGTATTGTTACCATATTTGGGCTGGTGCAGCTACCACTACTCTCTCCCTCTTAGGCACAAGGTTCAAATAAGAGTCTTCGATCTAACTAATAGGTCCTGCACTATCAACCAAGCTCCAACTCCTGTCTCATCACTGTAATCTTGAATTCCTGTGTCTGTTTTGCAAGTACTTCAAGAGAACATGCTCCAACGGACTCGTTTTACTTATACTCCCTCGGCGTACATACATTCAACAAACCCATCTAGCAGCAAAATCCCTCCCCTTCACTGTGGATGTTCCTAGATACCAGAAAGCTTTCTATTATAATAACTTCTTCTCTCGGACTGCTTTCCTGACTGTAGTAACATGCAGAAGTTTAAATGTAATCTTAGCAGATATCCCGTTATTCTTCTCATATAGTCCGCAGTCGACATAGTCTCAAATAGCTGCCTTTACATCCAAGTGGCAATATGTTTTGTTTGGGGGGGGGGGGGGTGAACAAGAGTTTGTTTTCTGGGGGGTTTTTGTTTGTTTGTTTGTTTGTTTTTTATTTTATTTTTTAAGTTTGACATGACTGATCCATCATCTGGACTGGTGCATCTACCATTAGTAGTCAAATAAAAGGAAAATGTAATAAAAATGTCACCTGAAGAATGCTGCAGAGCACATCAATCAAAATGTATCATAAATATAAACATCATTGCTGATGAGGACAATAGTCCGAAGAGAAATAATGTAAATAATGGAATTCTTTATTCAAAATGTGATCTTTTTGCTTATTCGCAAAATTGATTTGAAAATAGAAAATCCTTTCAAGATTTGCCTTGTTTAAATTTTTTTTTTTTTTTTTTCCCCCAATTATTTTGCTTATGTCATTAAATTGTCAGCCATGATTCCCTGAATGCTTCTGATGCAAAACATATGCATGTATGAATGTAGCCATGCCGATTCCAACCTCCACATCCAGGAAATGTTTTTCTTTCTAACCTTTTATTTTTTTCCTCTCCAGATTCCATGAATTTTAAACAGATGTTGAAATGAGAACATAATCAAAAGTCTATGACTTATTGTCAACTTGTTTTTTTTTTTTTTTTTGTATTGTCATTTTATACTGCCCCCCCCCCTCCGCAGCATGTTTATGTTTCAAAAAGTAGTTAAATATGCTCCCCTCACCCCAGTATGTTTATCTGATGCAAAAACTGTCTATTTATGGAACAGTCCACATGTATAAAGACAAGGGTGGGTAGGTTGTTGTTTTAACTGTACACCCCCTTTTTATGGCCTGGACAATGTTCTGATTGACTATTCTACTTTTTACTTTTTAATACAATTATTATTTTATTACTTAACAAAATATTGTATTTCTTTGAACGGAATTGATTGTATAGACTTGAACAAAATCTTCAATTCCTAATGATTAATAGATCCTAAGTATAATGTACTCTGTTCTGCCTTAATCTGCAGGGTGGAACAGTAAATTTGTCACCCTAAAGAAAACAGCACTACAGCTTTATTTTAAAACTTTTATTGAAAAAAATCAATCCAGGTCACTTGATTATAATAAATAGTAAAGCTGACATCTATTCAATGTAGCTGCCCTCAGCCTCAATCACCGCCTCGATACAGGTCTAGAACTGGGAGCGTGCTTTTTCCACAAGCACCAGTAGGAGCTGGGCAGATGGCAATGATCAGGTTGGCTTTGGTGTTTTGGGAGGTCATGTTGGTGATGTTTTCTTTGTATGACCAAACAAAGTAGTCCAGCGGGTTCAGGTTGGGGGAGGAGGGGGGGCAGTGAAAGAAGGGTACAAAGTTGTAGCACTCCTTCTGAAGCCAAGCCTGGGTTTCTTTGGATTTGTGGGCCAGCGCTGAGTCCTGCTGTCACACTCAGTGTCTGCCAGTGGCTACTTGATTACACCAGAGGATCACCTTGATTTTTAAGCTGACTTCGAAGACGTGGCATGATGTGGCCCTCATTTGAAACCACACCAAAGGCCATAACTGTGACCGGAGACTTCTATGAGCTGTGCCTTCAAGTGTTGAACTGTCTGGATTTGCATTTTGAGGTTGCTGGCAATGGTCCTGTTGTCATAACTTATTTCGGTAGAGAGCATGAGTTGTACAGTGGCACATCTCTGATCTTGCTTGTTAAACATTGTGTCATTTTCAGACATGATAGAGGGCTTCTATTGCTTTTGGGATTTGTACACAACTGGCCAACTAGTAGATGGTCTGCAACAAAAAAAGAAAACCGGGTTTCATTAAACGGAAATGAAATCATGTCGTCTTTTCTGGGGCGACAATTTTATCGTTCCACCCTGTATCAAAATCGAATTATAGATAACCTGGCTGTCAGTATATAAATCAAACGCTTACCTACACCCCAACATGTTTTTTCCTTTACTTTTATTCAGCAAGATGATGCTGCGAATTGCTAGACAAAACACTAATTTGAACAGGTTTCCGAGCTTTTTTAACGGGACTCAGCATATTCTGGCGATGGTGTCAGTCGAGCCCAAGCAAACATTTATGAGAAATCCGGGTCATAACATGCACCATTGCCGACTTCCGATTTATACAATACACTTGCACTAAAAGAAAAATATCAAAGTCCTTGTTTACAAAACAATGATTGTCAATGAGAAATGAAAATAGTTTTAAACATTGTGAGGAGGAGGGGGGGAGAATAGCAAGTTAAACATAAATCAACATAACTGTTTAATTTCTTATCCCTTTTGTCTCTTTTTATACATCCTGTCTCCAGGGCTATTTAATTTTATGATGTGTCTTTTATTCGCAACCGTTTTTGTGTAAACAGAATCGATTTTTCTTTCCATTTTTTTATAAACATTCAAAGGATTTCCTTGAATATATGTCTTCTATTATGTGTAATTTCTCTTGAATCCTACCGATGCCCCTCTGTTGAAAGAAAATCTTGGCAGGCAATTTACTTACGTATTATTTGCATTGCTCAGACTAGCATACTCATCTTGAGTGTTATTCACACAACGTTTCGGTCGATGTAACCTCCAACCTTCTTCAGATGTATCTTGTCGAATTCGAGAATCTTCTGTGGCAAACTCAACAATTTGCACAGAATTTCAAACAGAACGGGAAGCAGCATACTCTCGTCCCATCAGCCATGACTGGGGAGAAGTCCTAAGTAATTCTGCAGTGGAATTTTTAGTCTCACCCATACTGAGGATTGAACCTTCGACCTCCAGAAGAATGTGACTTCCAACTGAATTTTACCAAGTACTTTGACTATTGTGCTTTTTAGAAACACAATTTACATAAATGAACTACAGCTTTTTAAATGTTTTGTCCAGATGACTTTGTTTGTTTTTTGTTTTGTTTTTTGTTTTTTTTTTAGTTGGATGTGGGGGTCTGTACTCTTCGGATAAACTCTCCACCCAATGAAATGAGAGTCCAGAATAAACTGTTCTGCACAATTCTAGCTAGAGTATTCATTATTCTGTGATTCATTTTGTTAGTGTGCTGTTTTACAGGCCTCTGAGGAAGACATAGTCGACGCTCCTCCTGCAATTACAAGCGTCAAGGACCGTGCAAAACACCTGAACAAACTCCAGTCAGAGAGTGACCTGCTGAAACTGACTTCTCGAAAGTCTGAGAAATCCAAACATGAAAAAGTAAGCTGGCTCTCTCCAACACCAACACTACTATTACTACCACTACTACTACTACTGTTAAGAACACCAACAACAACAATCTCACTATTCTCTGTTGTTGTCTATTGTTTTGTACATTGAATTCTACGCCTGTGTGTTGAAGCCATGCATGGCAACTTTGTTATTGCCAAATCCTTTGTCCTTCTTTGTCTTCTACCTTTATTCCTCATTTGTTGTTGTTCTATGTCGGGAATCTCTTTATGCACCACACAGCTATGCATATTCTGCCATACACAACTAACAACCATTAGGGTAAAAACGTTTGTGGCAATAATGTTTGGCTGGTTGAAACTTTGTCGGCAGAGGTTTGTTTGGACAATGTACTTTTCAAAGATAACAAGAACTGGTATTCTTGCGATGCATCTATTCAATAAATGCATTAGCAATAAAAAAAAATCATATTTAAAACTTATGCATGACAGACTGACAGTTTCATATATACAATTATAATTTAAAACTTAAGCATGACAGACTGATAAAATATTGCATTTCAAACTTAGCATAAAAGACTCACCGTCCGACTTGATCTTTTTCTAGAGATGGTTGGTCTCATTAAAAACCAAAAGTTTTTATTAATAAATCATTTTATCAAAAACTGATATTCAGCTCAATTTTATGTGAAGACATTTTTTTTTTTTGACAAATAAAAAAAAAAAAGTGAACATAAAAATCTAACAATTCTTACATGCATAACCAAAATACACATGAATAACCAAAATTTGGCATAAAAGTCTGTTAATAATTGCAATAACATATATAAAACATAAGTAAAAAAAAAAATGGACATAAAATGTTTCGTAATTCTTACCGGGAATAGCATAACTAATAACTGCTTTCTTGAAGGCAGGTACCAGATTTGATGGAAAATAAAATCAAGAAGAATGTAAACTGTGAAACACAAATCAAAACTTGATGTGCAACTCTTTTTCATTGATGTAATTGTTAGGAAACGTCTAACAAATGAGTACAAGATTTAGATTTGGTGAGAATATGTGTGACCATTAATTAGCCAGTTAATTTATGAAAAGATGTTATTACCTAACACAAAAT
Source organism: Euprymna scolopes (assembly GCF_053919585.1). Taxonomy (NCBI): domain Eukaryota; kingdom Metazoa; phylum Mollusca; class Cephalopoda; order Sepiida; family Sepiolidae; genus Euprymna; species Euprymna scolopes. The sequence goes on along the minus strand of NC_136482.1, from coordinate 160,964,686 downwards.
CAATGATGTCAGATGATCAATTTACTGAGTCATAGTATCACACACACATATATATATAAGTAAGTTTGAAAATACTTTGTAAAGATCGTGTCAAGCTGGTCTAATGGTTATCATACTTGACGCACTGTCTTTAGGTTTCAATCTCAGCTTGAGTATTTTTTTACTTACAAGAAGTGACCTGTTTAGAAAAACACATAATACTCACATGCACGTCTCAATTTCTGTATAGATTAAAATATAATATGTATGCATATTTTACGACCGGGCAACACTGGGCGGCCTGTTGGTGTATATATATATATATATATATATATATATATATATATATATCTTCCTTACTTCACTTAAACACAAAACAAACCAGACATGAGAATTTATTGTCAACATGTAACATCTCAATATGTGCTAACATTTTCATGTCAGTAAACCTGATTAGCTAGTTAACTGCTAAGTATAATTCATCTGACTCGAAATCAATGGTTTTAGATGATCAATTTACTGGTCTATAATATCACACACACACACACACACACACAAACATATAGTATGCTTGGTGCTTCTGCAGAATTGGACGAGATTTTGTAGTTGATAAATGGAGTTTTCAGATAAAAATCAATGTTTTCAACTGATATTTTTGTCAATTCTAACAAGTTTCAATGGTAGCTTCCAAATTATGCAGTCGAAATTACCTGATTATTCGTGAATTATTAAACAAAACAACTTTAATTGTGTTAGCAGGTGAAAAATGTCTGCTATTCTGTTTAAATCAAAACGGGAAATTACCTCCCTTCTGAATTCTGTGTTTTACGGTCGTTTTCATCAAATTCTATTTTTTATTATTTTTTAATAAATAATTTTCTACCTTATCGATTTTCGTAATTTTTGGATATAATCATCTTAAAAATACGAGGAATACGGAGATTCCATTGTTTTCATGTGAAATTCAGTTTTACGATTTCCGAAATTTCACCCCAATAGTGTAGAAGCGCCTTATGTTTATTTATACAAACATTATTGACTGCATATGTGCATACAGATTTCTTCTGCACTTCCTGTGGAAAAGCAATGTGATAACACTGGCCTAATAACGCCACTTTTTTTAAGGAATTGCAGCAGAAACATGTATGCACATGTGTAGCCAATAATGTTTGATCAATAAATGAACATACTATTATTACACTTTGCTTGTCATTGAGCACTTTCTTTTGATAAACACAAGTGGATTTACATCTAGGAAACTACAGCAATACAGTCATTATTTTATTTATATATATATATATATATATATATATATATAGAGAATAAATGACAAAAGATTATATTCCAAAGTTCATGATGTTGACCATCTTATAATTTATTCCTTTAATTCAGTTGACATTTACAGTTCTCGACAGTATCTGTTTCATAGCGCAACAGATACTGTCAATATTTGTAAATGTCCACTGAATTAAAAGGAATAAATTATAAGATGGTCAACATCATGAACTTTGGAATATGATCTTTTGTCATTTATTCACTATATTGCTCTGTAATTACATTGAGCTTCTTAAATACGGATTGGTATACATTATAAGAAAATAAAGTATATTTCCACAGAAATATATATATATATATATATATATATATATATATATATATATAAAATCTGATAATCTTAGGTTATTGTTTTCCAGAGATTAAGTAACCAATAACGTTTAACGAGGTTAATACAAGAGTGCTCAATACTGAAGTAGAGCAGGGTATACTCTTTATGCAAACTTTGCTTTCATGTAAGCTGTATCGCCTTAAGAGACCTCTAGTTACTGGTAACTAGCTAACTGAAACATGCCCATGACTGTATAGCAACATATTACTGCTTAAGCAAAAACAAAGAAATATTTATATATTCTTTTCCTTTTTGCTTCATTTAAGCACAAAAACTAGACATGACAGTTAAAAAGTTTGTATGTACAGGATTTACTCCTGAACTAATTAATTGATCATTATGAATTTTGAAACACAGCTGCTAGGGATAAGGGATCAAAATGTAAGCTATATTTAGTTTAAAGCAAAGGGGGTGGAATCCCTTCATGAACATCCAGATACCTCCAATTTTTATGAAATTTTAACAGTAAGTATTAAACATCAATTAATAAAATATTCACCAAACTTCAGTTTCCTTGGAATTAAAAAAAAAATATTTTTAGGGGGTACAACTTTCCATTTGAAAATCAAAATATTTCAGATTTGCATTTGATCTATGTACATTAGATGTTAATCAAAGAAGATTCCCTGAATTCCAATTTCTTAAGACCCCTTAAATTTTAGAAATTTTAGAGAATCCAAATGATGTAATGGATTTGGCTCAAAATCAAAATTAGAATGATTCTTCATATAAGGCTTAGTATTATTATAGCTTGGTTTAATCTTCATTAGGGGTACATAAAAATGGCGCAAAACTGTCCTGCTTAAATTAATTAATTTTACCCATCCTCGTATGAGTATTCTTCTTGTGTGTGTGTGTGTTTTGTTGACTTAATTATGCCTTGATAAATGTAATGATCTAAAAAAAAAAAAAAAAAAAAAAAAAATAGATATAAAATGTGAATGTCAGTCCAAATATAAATGTGGATAAAAATTTCACATCTCAAAAAACCCAAGAATTTTGGTGGCTTGTCTATTTTGAAAAGTACATGTCCAAATCAAACAAACTTCTAACAACACCTGTTATGTTCGCTTCATACTACACAATTGTCTTTGATTTTTTTTTTTTTTTTTTCTGGAGATGATCCATTCAGTCTTACCGTTTGAATTAATGAATTGCACCTTCCACAATTTCCTTTTTATACTCTGCTTGTTTCGTTTTCTTTGTTTACCTTTTTTCTTTTCAATCTCTTTTTGCTTGGTGTCTTGGAATTGACCTTTCAATCGCTTATATCTTTGCTGTTTTGTTATTTTGTTTTTTTTTGTTTGTTTTTTTCATTTTTGTTTCTGTTGCATCTTTTTTTTATTTTATTTTATGCTGCTTACTTGTAATATTAATGAAATATTTTGATTTTTTTTTTTTTTTTTTTAATTTTCAATTTCTATTTTTATTTTCCATTTTTCGTAGAACAGCCATTGTTTTATTTTTTATTTTTGTTTTTCATTACAAGTTTGTTTTTATGTGGAAAATTTTCAGCTTAACACTTTGAAATGTTTAGACATCTGAACTCATAAAACTTTCTTTCTTTTTTTTAATATTTTATATAAAATTGTCTTTTTTTCTTTTTATTATGTAATAGAAATGAAATTTTGTTTTCTACTTTGTTTTTTAGCAATATTTATCGAAAATTTTTTTTACCATTTCAAATGAAATTTTAGGTTTATATTTTTTGCTCTGAGTAATATATGCATTACAATCAATGCGTTCAAATGTATAAATGTTTTTCTTTCATTCTCGCTTTTCTAGATTTTTCTACAATAAAAACAGCAATCCTATACATATCTATATTTATTATCTATTCATGTGTAAGTTTTTTCCTTGCAATATTTAATTAATCTATTTTCCTTTTATTCAACTACAAAGATATTCCCTTGATATTCATATAAGAAGTATAAACATATTATGGCAAGTAAGCTACAAACGTTCGTGTTTCATTTCTGCAGAAAATCATCTATCTGAAATGTTATTTATATTCCTTTCTATTTATCTTTATAATAATATGAAAATCTGCTTCTCAAAAAAAAAGGAACCGAGTCACATCAACAGAAAACCTTGAACAAAGAGCCTGATATCTTTCCAGATAGAGCTCTTTAAAAATAATAAATGGGACTTAAAATAAGCCACATTTATTATTGTTAAATATATCTTCCATTTCATCCTGTCTCTCTCTCTCTCTCTCTCTCTCTCTCTTTCTCATATATATATATATATATATATATATATATATAGCCTCATCAGGGTCGAAAGTCCGGTTCGTGGATTTCTTTTTCTTTTTCTTCATTTTTTTTGTAAGTTCAAAAAGTGTGATCATCTTTTACTTTAAATCCCGCTCGAAACTGGAGCACTACACACTTAAAACCACCGGACCAACACGTAAATTCTCGTCTCTTCGCCATAACACCAAAATGAAGAAAAAGAAAAAAATTCACGAACCGGACTTTCAACCCTGATGGGGCTATGTATTAGCGAAATATAGGACTTACCAAAAATTTAAAAAAAAAATAAAAAAGCAATAAACAATGGTTTTATCATTATATTCGACACTCCAAAGTTTCCAAAAATTTCTCAATTAAATTTTACTTTTAAAAAGTGTCTTCAAAAAGTGTGACCATCTTTTACTTTATATATATATATATATATATATATATATATATATATATATATATATATAAAATGTCATTTTTTGTGATACTTTTGAACAAATTCAGTTATTTATACAAAAATTATCTTTATCTTAATGCTAGTTGAGAGTAATTGTCCCTTCACAAATCTGATACACTTTAGATATGGAGCGACATATATATTTAAAAAATTTAATCATCCACAGACACATGTTGTTTACTATTTATGAGCATGGCTGAACTTAGCGAGATTCAAAGCTAGGACCTAAGAATTTAAAACTTGAAGTTCTATCATTGACCGATCTCTTACTAGTACTGGAATATACCACATTATATATATATATATATATAATCTCTTCCTATTTATCTTGTATGCCTAATTTCCTCTTTATCTCTCATATATATATATATATATATATATATATACTACATTTCAGCCCGGCGTTGCCCAGGTGTTTGGGTGTGTCTGTTGAGCAAAAAAAAAAAAAAGTGGTAGTAGGAAGACAGGCTCGATCCCGTACCGTGAAGGAGGAAAAGAACGGGGAAAAAAACCTGACGTCTATGCTGTTACGAACACCGCCAAACCGAAAGCGACATTTTTTTAAATTAGGGCTAGACAATTGAAAGGAGAAGATGACTTTCAAAAATATTGGCGAAAAAAGCGACCCCCCCCCATAGAAAAGTTCCCAGTTGAAGGTGAAGATATTAATGTTCTTAGCTAATTTTTCGATATCTGTCGTCTGAAAGGTCAGACTTTAAAACGATACTGATCTTGGTAAAATCCATCGCCTCTGTCAAAAGTTTTAGGCACACATGCAAACATACATACATACATACATTTATATATTGGTAACTAAAAATTTTCAACCCAAACCGATTAAAATGCTTGTCCTATCTCTGAATACCCTTCATATCAAATTTCAAATGTTTAGACCAGAAATTGTCTGAGCAATTTTGTAAAGACCGCAGAGGTCAATTTTTTTATAACTTTGACCCCTATTATGACCCGTTACATTTATTATTGTTTTGGGCTCAAATCAAGTTATTAAGTTAGATCCATGTCCAAGGAACCTATATCTAAACTTTCAAGTGTTTAGACCCAAAATTGTCAGAGGAGTTTGGTAGAGTTCTCAAAGGTCAAATCGTTGAACTTTGACCCCTTAACAGACAAATTTCTGGCCAAAAAACGATCACAAAGATTTTCCAAAATCTCAGTACCCTGTATGTCAAATTTCGAGTCTGTAGACTTAAAATTGACAGAGTTATTGCGTAGGGAAATGTACACACACACACATTTACTTTTATATATATATATATATATATATATATATATATATATATATATATATATACTCCTATAAATTCGTTTTTCGTTTGTGCGTATTGATATTCATATTAAAACCCCTCTTTTCTATTTATTTAAAAAGAAAATACATTGTTCTTATATATGGGTCGTAGAATTGCATTCAGTAGCAAAAGATCTAGCTAATTTGCATATTCTTTTAAACATTCATTTTAATTAATTCCCTATTAGTTTTTTCGGTTTTCTAATCGGATGATCATCTTCAGTTAACCATTAAGTGTAATTATATTCATGCAGATATTCTACATGATTTATACTTGTATAATATTTGCATAAAAAGTGTGCAGTAAAGACTAAATTTTTTCCATATATATTTATCTATACGTATATATTTCTGTTTAATCTATAAAAGTGAATGTGTCTGTGTGTCTACATTTTCCAACGCAATAACTCTGTCAATTTTCAGTCTACAGACTGGAAATTTGATATACCAGGTACTGAGATTTGGGAAAATCTTTTTGATCTGTTTTCGGCCAGAAATTTGGCTATTAAGGGGTCAAAGTTCAACGATTTGACCTTTGAGAACTCTACCAAACTCCTCCAATAATTTTAGGTCCAAACACTTGAAATTTTTGATATAGGTTCCTTGGACATAGATCTAACTTAATAACTTGATTTGAGCCCAAAACAATAAATGTTAAGTGGTCATAATAGGGGTCAAAGTTAAAAAGATTGACCTTTTTTTTTTTTTTTTTTTTTTGCTCAACATACATCTCCAAACACCCGGGCAACGCCAGGCTAAAATGCTAGTCTATATGTCTATAAAAGTGAATGTGTGTGTGTGTGTGTGTGTGTGTGTGTGTGTGTGTGCACATGTGTACATTTCCCTACGCAATAATTCTATTAATTTTTAGTCTACAGACTGGAAATTTGATATACAGGGTACTGAGATTTAGGAAAATCTTTGGGATCAGTTTTCAGCCAGAAATGTGGCTGTTAAGGGGTCAAAGTTTAACGATTTGACCTTTGAGAACTCTACCAAACTCCTCCGACAATTTTTGGTCTAATCACTTGAAATTTTAGATATAGGTTCCTTGGACATGGATCTAACTTAATAACTTGATTTGAGCCCAAAACAATAAATGTTAAGGGGTCATAATAGAGTCAAAGTTTGAAAAAAATTGATCTCTGCGGTCTCTACCAAATTACTCAGACAATTTCTGATCCAAACATTTGAAATTTGATATAAAGGGTATTCAGAGATAGGACAAGCATTTTAATCGGTTTGGGTCGAAAACTTTTAGTTACCAATATATAAATGTATGTTTGCATGTGTGCCTAAAATTTTCGACAGAGGCAACGGATTTTACCAAGATCAGTATCGTTTTCAGACGACAAATATCGAAAAATTGGCTAAAAACATTAATATCTTCACCTTCAACTGGGAACTTTTCTACAGGGGGGGGGGTCACTTTTTTCGCCAATATTTTTGAAAGTCATTCTCTCCTTTTGATTGTCTAGCCTTCATTTTAAAAAATCACTTCCGGTTTGGCGGTGGTCGTAAGAGAATGGACGTCAAGTTTTTTCCCCCATTCTTTTCCTCCTTTGCGGTACAGGTTCGAACCTGCCTTCCTACTGCCACTTCTTTTTTTCTTTTTGGTACACTTTCAAACACTCGGGAACGCGGGTTGAAATGCTAGTGTATATATGTCTAGAGAGAGAGAGAGAGATTCACACATACAACTATCAAAACAACCTCTAAGAACCGTAACAGAATCGAATTAAGACAGCAGATTTTGCACAAAAGATTCAATATCTTGTTGGATAGAGCTATGTAAATAGTAAATGATAATAAAATAATAAATAATATCTTACTGCAGTTTCATAAATTTGTGCTTTGAATGTTTGGTGATGCCACAAAACTGTAGTAAAATGTTAAGTACATTTTATTTTTTATTATATACTAGCGAGGGGTATCCGGCGTTGGCCGGGTGTTTGGACGTGTGGGGGGGGGGGTTAAAAAAAATAATAAGTATGAGGATCGAACCCGAACCGTTGAGGCAAAGTTGTAAATTAAAGTGTGAAAAAAAAAAAAGTGCGACATTAACCATTGCCCCCACCGCGACATGCTAACGGAAACACGTTTGAATTTATTTAATTACTTGGATTTAGCAGGTGCCCGTTTTAATGAGTTAATGAGGTCAAGTTTGACTGCAGAATGGTATTCATTTACTGCTGAACGCTTCCCCCCCCCCAAGATGTTATAGGAAAAAGACTAACCCACATGCAGCGAGCGACAAATGTTGAATATTTATCTTCCCGAAATCGACCAAATTAAATAGACAGGCAAGCTTCGTTGTTAACTGTGAGATATTACGATTTATATGTGATATAAAAAGTTTTAAAAAGTTGTGAAGCGAGCGACCGCTTCTCTGAAAAAAGCCTTTTGTTGACATACAGAAAAAGCGAACACACACATACAGACATACATACATACATTTTCGCTTTTATATATATATATATATATATATTCAGAATGTGAAAGATTATATGTAATTATTTCCATATATTATCATTTTTTATTTGATTATGGTTTAAGAAACATCTTCCACCGCTGATAGTAATAATAAATATTTATTGAATCGGAAAAATTTTAGCCTATTTCCCAATGCCATAAATATTTATTGATTTAAATTTCCAGTAAGACTAAAATCTCTAGATCATCCCCTCACAAGTGCGTTTTTACGTTTGAGAAAGCATAGGTACATTTAAGATTTGTTTTTACAGTAATTGGGACAAAATAACACTTTTATATTTAAATATTTAGAGATTCATAAAGAATCGGCATCAGTAATTGTATCAGAATCAGGAATTTAGTACAGAATCGGGGGGGGGGGGAGTACTGTAATCGTGACATCACTAATATATACTGAAATAAAACATTAAATTGACATGAAAATTCAACACAAAACAGTGAAAGGAAAATTGATCACACGACACTGTGGCGCAGCCATATCTCAAGCACAGCTGGACCATACTGGACACCGTTGAAGGAACGCGTTTCCACTAGTTGACATAGCAAGAAGCATACGTATTGTTATTTGTTTTGTTATGAGAACCGACGGATAATAATTGACTGTGGATCATGGCGGAAGCGTCAAATGCAACCAGTTAAGCACCGTTCATGCTGAGCACATAAGCAAAGAAATGTTGTTAAAACGAAACAACCAATATTCAAACCATCTTTACCTTCCCAACTATAATTTATATTAGCTTACACACGGTTTTACTCGAATTCCCAAGATTCCGGTTGTGGATCCCAAGGTGAAAACTGAAATCCCAAGATCTTGGGGAAATCCCCAAGCACTGGGATCTCTGATGTAAACAGAAATTTGAAACCTAGTAGGTGATGTCCTTTTCTCTTCCTTGAAACCTCTTTCCGACAGAAGAGATGTTGCGAGTCTGTCTCTACCTTTACAAACAAAACACTTGTCTAGCTACAACCACTATCAACAATGTCCTCTACTCTTTATCTGTGCCTAAATCTAAATGCAAACTCCATGAACAAAGCTTCTTTCCTACAACTTCCCACGTGTGGAACTCTGTTCCACTGACATGCTTTCCAGCTGACTACAATATAGTCATCTTTAATTACAACATAAACAAGTTCTTGTTGAGTCATCCATTAAAATAATCAAATTATATCAAATTTACACCACTAACAATTATTATACTGTTGTTCCAGTGACCACCATACACTCGTTAGCCCTTATTCTCGAGTGGCATTTGGGCCTTGATAAATGGTGATTCCCTTGTAAAAAAAAAAAAAAAAAGTTAATTGCACCTGTTTCAATTCATGCATTGTTTTGGAAATCTTGTTTTTTTTTTGTTTTTTTATTCATTTTAATTTTTCACTAAATGAAATTTATAGTATATGAACAAATGAAAGGTTTGTTTTTGTTGAGCCTTTTTTTTTTATTTATTTTTTTTTTTTTACTATGTATATACTTGTAATTTCATACTCCCATGAAACTTCCTCCTATGGAGGAAGCCAGTTAAATCCACATAGGCAGTGCTATTTTCAATCCATTTTTTTTTTTTTAATATATATACAGAAGAACCCCGGGATACGGAATTAAAAGTTAGTAATAAAATAAAGTATATAATACGCATGTATATAATCAAATAACATCATAAATAACACCGTAAGGCGGGTCAAATACCGTAACCAGGGACCAGAAAAACATTGCACTCCACATCGTAACCTGAAAAAAAAAACATATCCTAGCACCATCATATCTCGGGGTTCTACTGTACTTGTTAATGTATCTATTAAGCAGGATCTCTTTTTGGTGTATTTCTTACATTATAGTTTGTTTTTTCATTTTTTATTAATATTCATGTATTCTACTACACTCTTCGCTTTGCCCATAATGCTTGTCTTAATGGTATCCATTGTTATCATAAAAATGAAATTCAATACTTATTTATCTTTGTATTTAACAACAAACATGTTATTCTTTAGTAAAAACTGAATGTTATTATTAGCTTATGTAAACAAAGTTTAGCAACATTGTGCCGGATTTGTAATCTTGCATAGACCATGCCTGTGAGGAGAAGAGGTTATTTTTTCATAAGCTTATTTTATACATACTTATTCTGCTTCTCTCTCTCTCTCTCTCTCTCTCTCTCTCTCTCTCTCTCTCTCTCTCTCTATATATATATATATATATATATATATATATATATATATATATATATATATATATATATATATAATGTGTGTGTGTGTATATATATATATATATAACCTGAATTTTACAAATAAACACTTGTTGGTATATATATATATATATATATATATATATATATATATATATATATACATATATATATATATATATATATATATATTCAGGTTTGAGGTGTTCAAAAGTCGGGACTAATGAAGACAACGAGGTTGTTAGATGGTGCTCAATAAAAAGAGCAAAATATTTTTTTTATTATTTGAGGGTAAAGTTACATATGATCGCTACAAATAGCCATCTGTTTCAGTCAAAGAGACTTTGCCTGAGGAAGTCTCTTTGACTGAAACAGAGGTTATTTTTTCATAAGCTTATTTTATACATACTTATTCTGCTTCTCTCTCTCTCTCTCTCTCTATATATATATATATATATATATATATATATATATATATATATATATATATATATATATATAGCCTGAATTTTACAAATAAACACTTGTTGGCATATATATATATATATATATATATATATATATATATATATATTCAGGTTTGAGGTGTTCAAAAGTCGGGACTAATGAAGACAACAAGGTTGTTAGATAGTGCTCAATAAAAAGAGCAAAATATTTTTTTTTTATTATTTGAGGGTAAAGTTGCATATGGTCGCTACAAATAGCCATCTGTTTCAGTCAAAGAGACTTTGCCTGAGGAAGTATCTTTGACTGAAACAGATGGCTATTTGTAGCGACCATATGTAACTGTTTACCCTCAAATAATAAATATATATATATATATATATCCCAACAAGTGTTTATTTGTAAAAATCAGGCTTTTATAGTTACAGATGACCTGAATAACTTATCATTTTCTCCATCTCTCCTGAATATTTGCACAGTTTAATAATTCTAAACGAACAATAACAATGAAGAGATGGGCATACAAAATAACATAGGTTCAAATATGAATATGTGATGTTAAGGCATGTATCATTAAATCTGTTGGATAAAAAAAAAATCAGTGGGTGTCAAGCCAGCAGAAGAAACAAAGGGAAAATGGCAGCTTGGTTACATTCTGATTTTAAAATTTATCAAACTTAGTTACCTCTGTACCATATAAAATAACATGGATTTAAATAAGTGATGCTAAGGCAGGTATCCTTAAATATATTTGATTAAAAAAAAAAATCAGTATGTCGGGTCAGCAGAAGAAAAAAAAAAATACGAATGAGTGAAAAAGACTAGGATGTTTACATAGTGTATACATATATCATTGTTACTATCCGTTTAATTATTAGACTGGGTTAGTGTTCAAGAGAGTTGGAGAAAATTATAATTTCATGCATTATTGGGATTACTATTTTATTCTTAGTTGTTATATTCAAGTTTCAACCAATGCATATATAGTAGTAATGGGACGATTCCAATATTTTTCCCGATTCCAATAACAATTACCGATTCCGATTCTTTATAAATCTCCAAATTTTTAACTATATAGCTGTATTTTTCTAGGATTTCTGTAGAAACACACATGTCAAATGTGCAGATACTTTCCTAAATGTAAAAATATTCCTGTGGGGAAGATCTATCGATTTTAGCTTCACTGGTGATTTTAAATGAAAAAAATATTTTATCATTATAACCTGCAATGGAAGATTTTGCTTTGAACAAAATCAAATAAAAAGGACAATTAAAAGAATCGTTTTGGCATCGGAAAATCAGTACAAATTTTTCCCGATTCCAATATTCTCGCATATTCCAAATTTTCTGATTTCCGATTCCGATTAATCGCCCCCAACACTAATATATACAGCATAATCATGTTGACACAACGGTTCTCATTAGATCATCAAAGTTAAGCAATGTTGAACCTAGTCAGTACCAGATGGGTAATCATTTGGGAATACCAGGCGCTGTATGTAGGAGGATGTTGATAGCCCCTTGCAAGAATGTCATCTCTTCTAACAGGGATATATATGTGACTGGGAATTGCTTGTGAATTTAATATTCCCTTAAAACTTCCTGCCTAGGAGGAAGCCGGTTCAACCCACTTAGGATGAATGCTGCTGTCTAAGTAACTTTGATTAATATAACTTGATCTTCATTAGGTGCATCTTTTCACACTGGGGAAACCATTAGTCGGACTAGGGTATCTTTGTCGAACTGACATAATAAAGACTCCAAAGTTCAACTGGAAGGTCCTCAAGTTCCAAAAGATTTGCCTAAAGATAGGTGGAAGTTACATCAACTGAAATGTTGTGCCGATAACAACCAAGATGCCAACAATAATCCAAACAATACAAACTACCAAAATTAAAATGTAAAAAAGATTCCGAAACCAAATTTCAAAATATAGAAAGAGGGGTTATAAATGCTCTTTATACCTAGGCATTTCAAAGCGTAAGCTTTTCATCAGAAAAGGAGAAGGAAACTAGATTACAGATATAGAGAAATGCGGCATCTAGCTTAGGCTACATATGGATGGAAATGTAAAATAAAAATAAAACATAGAAGGAAGATAGATGAATTATGGAACATAAGGATGAAGAAAAAAGCAAAATAAAAAGTAGGGAGAGGGAATGGTCATTATATAACTAGTCTTTTTTGTTTTAGGCTAGAGGAGTACGATCGGGGCAACTAAACTGGAGTAAGTTCTAATGGAGAAAGTGTCAAAGTAGAAAAATGATAACAAGAAAAAATATAATCTCCATGTATAATATTTTTGATTGCAGAAATTCCCCTCTGGACCAAAGTACTGTAGGCTTGCAACAACAGATGCCACATACAAATTTATTATGTGTAGACTATTAGCCACTATATTATGTAACTTTAGAACAACATTTTAGACACATTTAGTCGTTATAATAAAATCCTGCATTTCATCCTAGGAGCAACACCATCACAATCACAGCATCTTAAGAGGAAGTAGTTCCTATTTTTCCCCCTTAATCTAAAGTACTCCTGCTGCCCCCTGTCAAGATTGGGAGGAAATATACACATTCTACAGATATTGTGCTGGCACTTTTCATAACTGGATCATAAACACATACTCTTTTCATTTCCTGATTCAAAAATAATAAATTCTCCCGTCTCAAATTCTGCCTATTCTCACTGGCTAAGAGCTGATAATTTGATTATTCCAGAATCTATCTCTTAATACATAAATGAACGCCCCAGAACTTTTCAAATATGGCGGCACTCTACAAGAGGCAATCGTTTTACAAAAAATAAACCAAACATAAACATAATAACCACTCATAAACCAAAAATTAAATACTGATAACATTACACTTACCTATGCGCACATTAACACCCCCCCTCCCCCAAACACAAACAAACCCTGAAAAAAATATGTACAGGTACCATTGTTTATTTTTCGCTTTCGGAGTAGCTTAGATGCTTTTTTTTTTTTTTTTTTTTTTTTTTTTTTCCTTTTACCTCGTTTTATAATGGAGCATTTTTTTTTTTAAATCTTTTTTATACTTTTTTTTTTTTACATTTCGTTTTAATGTGGCCGATTTAAATTACTTAAATATTTTCCTATGATTATCTACATTTCAATCATGTTACTTGTCTGCATAGGTTTACGACTATGCTGATATGCTGATTTAGAAAATCTCATTTATATTTGGCATATACAAGTAGTTTTCGAGACGACACTGCATATACATTACCTTTGTTTACATTTTTTTAGAGGTAAATTTTTACCTTACCGCCACCTCCACGCTTTTTTTTTAAAATGACAACTTTTCTAGGTTATAGTTAAAAGACCAATTTATACGATTTTTGGAATGTAACATTTTTCATTCAGTTACAGGTACGTACATTACACAGAGTATTTTTTTATTTTTGTTTTTTAATTTAGGGGACACTTCGCAGAATGCATGTTTTGTCTCATTTGATTCTCATCTGCATGTACACAAGTTGAGCAAGTGGATGCCGTTTCGATTTAAATCAAATTAACGGTACTCTTGCAGAATTTGACCCGGATGCTCGGGATTTTCCGTCAATTATGGTTCGGGCTTGACTGGCAATCACCAAATTAAGCTGAGCCTTGTTCAAATGTTGTAATGTTAAATCGGCATTTTTTTTGGTTGGTTGGTTGGTTGGTTGGTTGGTTGGTTGGTTGGTTGTTTTACGGCATATCAACCCTTTTCAGGTTATTTAATGCCGAATCCAAAGATTTTGAAGAAAAATTTTTAATAGAATATTTTTTGTTTTCAAGTCAGTTTCTATTTAACCCATAGTTGGGACCCTAACAGGTACTACCACTTCGGGTCAGAGTAGACCTGGGAGTAATGGCAATTAAAGGGTGGCTCCACACTCCCCAAAACCCGCAAGCTTGGGCCTCACCACTGGATATAGTTGAAGGTCATATCCAGGACCAGCATTTTTTTGTTTTTTTATATAAAAAACGTAATTTTTTTATTGTTTTCTGTTTACTTTTTTAACATTTGTTGACAAAAATAATTTGTGAATTTCCTTGAAAAAAAAATGTTCGATACTTTCATCTAACAATTTAGGGTTTTCATATAAAGAAAACAACTTCTCTTTACAAAAAAAAACTTTTATTGCAAATTTTCTGTTAAAACAAAAATGTAAGTTTTCTTGAAAAGAAACAGTACTTTCACCTAATAATTTATGGTAAAAAAAATTCATCTTTTTTATTTGAAAAAAAAAAAAACCCAACTTTTGTTGATAAAAAAAGTTGCAAAACAAAATAATAAAAGTAAATAAACAATACAAAATGCAGCTTTTCTTGAAAAAAAAAAAATATATATATATATATATATATATATATATATACACACATATATATATATATATATATTCAGTAAATTTACAGTAGGTTTTTTTTTTTTAATTATTGTCTTTCTATTTTTTTTCCGGTTTGTTTATTTGTTTTGAAATTTGTCTGTGTCTGTTACTTTGCTCGGCTTAATCCGGTGACTGCCGGTAGAGCCCGCACCATAATTGATGGAAAATCCTGAGGATCCTGGCCAAATTCTGCAAGAGTACCAAATGAATTTTTGAAACGCAAAATCAAGCATTTTTAATGGCTGCATGGGGGACTTTGTGTGACTTATAGTTGTATGAGCATACATGTGATATAGCGCTTGATAGATTTAGTTTTGTAAATATTTTAATATTTCTTTTTAGCCCACATTTATATTTATTTTCTAGCAGTACTCAAGTGACCTAATGGATACTGATTCTGACTATGCAGTTGGCAGGTTGAGTTCAAATCCCATCAGATATATTTTATTCAATTACACATTGCAATAAAAATATGGAAGGCTGTTAACTTAAGAAGTTTTTTTTTTATTCAATCAATAATCAGTGCTACCAAATCAGGCTGTCTGAAGATACTGGTTTCCTGACCTAAAATGCACCAAACATTCATGTTATTGTTTTTTTGTTTTTCCTTTCTCTTTGCAAAACTCTATCATATCCTCCAAAGTAAAAAACAAAAACATCAACTTTTCTCTACAAAAAAATAAACAAACCAAACACTATATTTGAAGATATAAAAAAAAAACTTTACATATAAAAACTTTGACCAAAATGTCCGAATTCAGCATTAAATTACATCAAAAGGGTTGATATGTCATAAAAAAAAACAACCAAACCAAACAACATTAATAAATATTTTAAGATATAAAGAAATTGAAACAAAAACTTTTACTAAAATGACCAGATTCTGCATTAAATAACCTAATAAAAAGGGTTTATATGCTGTAAAACGAAACAACCAAACCATTATTCAATTAATAAGATATCATTAAAAGATTACGCGTGATATTCCATTGAGGTTAGTTCTGCTGACCTGCTTTCCAGCTGACTACACTATAGTCGTCTTCAAGTCCAATATAAACAAGTTTCTTCTAAATAATCCATTTCTACAACTAACTATCAATATGCTGTTATCCTAATGACTATCATACACTCATTAACCCTTATCCTCGAGTGGCCTTCAGGCCTTGATGAGTGGTGCCTCCCATGTAAAAAAAAAAAAAAAAGTTTACTCTAGTAAATTTGTCTGAATCTGCACAGTACAATTTTTTTTTTTTTTTTTTTTTACTGGTTTGATCACCTCAGAATTACTTACAAAAGGGGCCACATGAAGTTCACCAACATCAATAAGTAAAAATATTACTCTGCAACCAACTAAATTTGACATTTCTACACACAGGTCTTTGATCCATGTTGTTATCCATTTCACCAGAATCACCCCATAGTAAAATGGGCTAAGAAGGGGAGCACAAAGATGAATCAACAATGTTTCCATGACACGTACTAATACTATCGGATAAAACTTGATGAACACTACCACCATTATGCGGATTAAATAGCAGTTTTTATCTCGAGAAACGTTTTCAATGGGTATTGTTTCAAGATGACACTATTTTTTTTTTGTCCGATAACCAAAGTTAAGCAATGTTGAGCCTGGCCATTACTTAGCTGGGTGACTGCATACGAATAAAAAAAATTGTTGAAGTACTCAACCAACATGAACAGCATAGAAGCCGTACTCGCCATGACACAACTGCGATGGACTGGACATGTGGTCAGAATGGAAAAAATTGCATTGCAAAAATCCTATTGTATGGACAATTGGAAATGGGTACAGAAAGATTATGGGCAGAAACTCTGCTACAAGGATGTGATAAAGCGCTACCTAAAGGCAATGAATGCAAACATGAAAAATTGGGAAGAACTCGCAGCAGACCGAAGTTGCTGCTGCAGTAGCCTTCACAAAGGAAAGGCAGAAATAGAGGACAAAAATATAAAGGCCAAGTCTGAACAAAAACATTACCAAAAGAACAATCCTGGTAATTTCCCATGCATTATTTTTGGGGAAACTTTCCATACTGAGCATGGAATGCTACAACAGCGTAGGATAAAGTACCGAGACCCTGACTAGTTATCTTCAGCTATGAAGAACTTCTTCTTCATCTTCAATTCAGATTGTTGGGGGTTTTTTTTTTGTTGTTTTGTATAAGAAAGGCCGCTAGGGTAGCTTGGAATTTTAATTTGATACTGGTTGGTGGAATTCTGGATGATCTATAAACAATCTCTGCTAATAGTGAGAATTACAGCACCCTTACATCCACCTAAGATGAATATCCATACAATGGGGGACAAAACAACGATCCCTCCCATACTTTGTAAGAGTGGGGAGCAATGTCATTCCGTATGAAATAATACTAAAATGGTTGATATGCCATAATGTATACAAAGCTATCATTTTAGCTTTAGCAGCATCTTAGCTTATTCTTTATTGATTATTCATTGTTATCATATTGGGAAGAAATATCTATCTATACCTGAGCAGAAAAAATTGGCCCGCAAAAAAAAAAAAATTTACATTCAAATTTATTCCAGTTTCTTTCAAGTTTTCTTTTTTCTTTTTAGTGTAATTTGTCCCAACGGACATTCAAATTTTTCCATAGCCTTATTCTAGGATCGAATTTCTAAAACCTCATATGCAGAACTGCAGA
Organism: Euprymna scolopes; assembly: GCF_053919585.1. Lineage (NCBI taxonomy): Eukaryota > Metazoa > Mollusca > Cephalopoda > Sepiida > Sepiolidae > Euprymna > Euprymna scolopes. The sequence continues at coordinate 160,946,830 of NC_136482.1, read as the reverse complement.
CTGACTCTTCCCCTCGCCCTCTAACCACCCTAGAAACATAAAAATATATAAATAAATAAATAAACATGTTAAACTGCTCCCAAGCCAAACAATTTCTTTGTTTTATCTTCTGATGTTGAAATCTGCATCAACGTGTTATGGTTAAGCTCTCGGAATAATTATAATATATTCAAATGATTTAATACAGTCTAATGTCCAATCACGTATATGCTCCCCTCATAAGGTTCTAGCATATATTGGTTTCGAATTGCAGAAATTTCCATCATTGTAATTTTAGAACTTTATACAAATTACAAAAATTCCACCATTCGTTTTTTTATCTTTTTAGATCAGATGCTGAGAAAACTTTGATTTGTTTTTTTAACTTTGTATAAGCGACAGAGGTTCACAGTTGGTATAATGGATAACATTTTAGATTATGGAATTGTCTGTGGTAATTTCAAATCCAATTAGATTCATTATAATCAAAATATGTACCAATAATAAAGGGGGAAAATATGAACATTCTTTCATCGAGGGAAGGCCGAGAATAGTTAACAGAGCCCTCCTCATGTTAAGAATGGTATTCTAAATAGTAACATTATTGTGGAAACCTATTCTTTACATGTGGATGGACTTCTTTTTTTTTAACTATTTTGTTTCTACATTGTTTTATTATTTTGCATACGAATGATTGACTCTTTTGTGTATGAAAATTTCAAACAGTATTAACGATGAATAGATGCAGATGATGAGCTTTATTTTAAAAAGAAAAACAACTCTTACAATTTTTAATCAGTTACAAGGAAAACGTTTGAGAAAATATTTAGAAAAATCTACACTTTATATGTGCCCCCTCGCAAGTTTATTTTTTTCGTTTTGCAAAATATATGTGGACATTATGGGGGGGGGGGAATAGTCATTAAACATTTTAAAAAGTATTTTTTTTTTTAAATAAAGTCCTAACGTTTTGCCTGTTTCAATTGTAGTCGCGAAGGGGGGGGGGACGAATAAAACAGGAAAAGTACAGACAAGTAAATACATATACATAAATAAAACAATTAGATATTTAGAAATTTTAAAAGAATCAGAATCGGTACTTGTATTGGAATTGGGAATTTAGACCAGAATAGGTAATTGTATCAGAATCGGGGGGGGGGATCGTCCCATGATTAGTGTAAACTCAAGATCTTCCCACTCTCCCCTTTAACTATGTGTGCAATAGCAGCTTGTGTTCAGTTAACTATACCCAATGAATCATTTGCAAAGTGCATTATGGTGATAACCTTAAAATGATGTTTATTAACAGATAAGTGACAAAAAGAATTAAAAAATTGCTAAGATCTTGATTTTTGTTAAGCTGAGATTTCAGTGAAATAGATTACATGTGTCCTTATTCATTTAAAACATTAAATAGTGCAAGTCAAGAACTCAATCTAATTAAAAAAAAAAATCAAAAATACCAAAAACGTTTTAGTAATTCAAATAATATGGCTTATAAATCCTCATCTCCAAAATTCAGAAGCATAATACCAACTTGCAAGTTTTTTTGTTTTGTTTTTTTATACATGAAGGTCACCACTTATTAAGGCCCGGAAGCCACTCGGGGATAAGGGTTATTGCATGTACAGTAATCAATGGGATAGTATCATAGTAATCATTAGTATTGGAGATTTGATAAAGTGTCTTACTTAATCAGGAATTTGTTTATGTTGAACTTGAAGTCATCCAAGTTGTAGTCAGGTGGGAAACAGGCAAACAGAAGAGAGTTCCACAGTCGTGCACTTCTAAGAAAGAAGCTTTGCTCATGGAATCTACGCTTTGATTTAGGCACAGATAAAGAGTGGGGAGAATTAATGACAGTGGTTTCAGCTAGACGGGTGTTTATCGTGCAAGATTGGCGAGGGGGGGGGACCAGTGATTTGAGCTCAGACGAGCACTTGCCATGGAAATATCGATAAAACAAAGACAGGCTCACAACATGTCATCTGTTGGAGAGAGGTTGCAGGGAAGAGAAAAGGGCATCCCTGCAAGTTTGAGTGGGGGGCGGGGGTTTACTTGCTGACTCCCACATCACAAGGTATGAAGGTGATGCTCCGGTTTTTTCCTAATGCGTAGAATTCAAGATTACTTGATGATATGACAGTTAACCATGGGTTAATTTAACTATGTAGTCACCCATATAAAAGGTGTGACTCAGAAGTCCTCTTCCTCTTTTTGATCTGACCGTAGGTGCGAATGTTTGCCAAACTCCTCTTTCTTTTCCACTATTTGGTTTAATCCCAGAAACAGTAACATTCATTTGTTAACTGTTTCTATTTTGTCCAAGACAGTTCTGCAGCCTTTAAACCAATATATGGTCAGTCATTTCTATGTCTATAGCAATTATTGTCAGTATGTTTCTCTGCATATTGCTAAGTCTGCCTTTCATATCTTCACATACTAGGAAGCTTTGGCATATGTGTATATTTTTGGTATATTAGTTATAAGAGCGAATAACCCCGTTATATATTTATACTAGCATGGATACCCGTGTTGCCCAGGTGGAGAGAGGTGGTAAACTAAGGATATTGAGTAACCCCCAGCCCTAAAAAAAAAAAATTTTTTTAATGTTTCAATCGAAATAGCAGCGAGTACCCACGCAAAAAAAAAAAAAAAAATAGCCACAGTAAAACCTGTAATGCGAAAAAGGAAAAGGTGAAAAAAGTTAACACGCTAGCTCTCACGGCCATGACAACTTATGATGTCACGACAGGTCGGAATAACGTTTTTTAAACATTGAGATTGCTAGGTGGATAAATTGCAAAACTCTCAATGAAAAAAAGTGACCCCTCTTTGCAAGAAACGGCCCAGTTCACCCAGACAGAATTAATTTTTGGGGCCAATTTTTACATATTTTTCGATTTTTCATCTGAAAGATTGATCTTTCTGACAATACCAATTTTGTCACGGTCCGATGTATCTGTCAGAAGATTTTGGCGGACATACAAACATACACTGACGCACACATATACACGCACATACAAACTAACACACATTTTTCCTTTTCTATAATAGAAGTAAAGTTTTTAGTTCTTTTTTGTTTTTATCGCTTTTATTTATAAGTAATGACAATTAAGAAACTGATAAGTCTTAAAACTTTTACTTAAGAGAGCCGTCTTTTCACATATGAAATGTGCAGAAGTAAATTACAGAATTAGTATTCCGTTTCCTCTTTCCAGAAGGGCATAAAACCCTCAACCGGTTCTGGTTCTGAAGTGAGTGATATATATATATATATATTTTTTTTTTTTTTTTTTTTTTTAAGTTTAACAAACTTAGTGCAATGGCAATAATTCCATAGATGCCACCTCCCACAATCCATAATAAACTACCCGTTCTACCAGTCAATAACCTTAATCGCTACAACCCAGAAATGCTTATGCTATTTAATGAATTTCTTAAAAAGTTGTCTATCAGCCATCTTGCTGAAATATTTCAGTTAAGCTATTTTTAGTACATTCTTTATCTTATTGATTTTTCTATTTACTGAATTTTGATCAATGGTGAACCTTCCTGCCTTCTTCAGATACATTAATGAGGTGTACTCCTGCTTTTGATGATGTCTGCTCATGCTTTCCTCATATTTAAATCCATTGTTGTTGATTATTTATATATAATCTATATAGATGTTCATCATATGCTTAAATGCAATGAATTGATGATTTCTTTTTTTCTTTTCTTTTTTCTTATTGCCACTCAAGCATAAACAACTACTTTCATAGAGGCCAGATTAGGGGTATGCAGGGTCAACCAAGATGTTTGTTCACATTATATTTAAATTTCTCTATGCTGGTACTGTTCAGTAAAAAAGAAAGGAATTCCAAAGAAAAGCAGTAATAAGCTATCAGAGTAGATCATGAACCATCTGAAGACTTTGTGTTATAAACCGGATACCCAGTAACAATAATTCCTAATGTCCTAATTTGATTCGATAAGATTTACCTGAAAAAAATATCATTGGAAAATTTGACTTAACATCTGAATATTTGAAAATATTCATTGATGACGCTTTCCTCTCTCTCTCTCTCTCTATATATATCTATATATATATATATATATATCTATATATATATATATATATATATATATATATATATATATATATATATATATAGGAAAGCCTATTATGCATCCTATCTTAGGTTGAGCATTTGGGAAGTGATATACAAATTACCATTAGCTTATGAAGCGATGTAAACAAATTGAGCTTAGGTACTTTGGACAATGTCAAAACATTGTTAATTTACTGCCTGCATAGCAGCAGCCGTATAACACAATGGTTAGAAGCTCCGACTGTCGTTTGGGCGATTGGGTTTCGATCCTGGTTTGAGGTAGTTGCTTGTCTAGCCGCACTGATAAGCTGTGAAACAACTAAACAGTACTGTATATGATGACTATTATGCTCCCTATCTAAGGTTGAGCATTTGAGAAGTGATATATATTTTCTTATCATAGAGCACTTTTAGATGAATTAATAGTCGGTTAATTTAGCTCATATGTGCAGATTATCATATAATGATTAGATCACTCTGACAGACATTAAAAAGCATTTGAAAAATAAATGTTTAAAATTCAATAGCATTTCTCGCAGTTAACAGCCGAATGGATTAGATCCTTGCTAATAAAGCCAGGGATGGCTTCTGTCACCAGGTTCGAATCTATCGACTGGTGTTAATCGTGACACCTTGTACTGATGATTCCTGAAAGGATGAAACACTAGTGTCTGTAGGTATCAACTCATCAGCGCCGTTGGAAAGAGCAAAACAAACAGAGAAAAACACCGGTTAATAGGCAGTGTCTTTACTCCTTGTTGTAAAGATAGTCCTTAGTAAACGATGCTAAGAGATTCTGTTTACGGAATATGTATAAATTCCAGGTTAATATTTTCCATAGGTAAAATAACCAGTGAAGTTTTAATGAGATTCATACAAGAGTGCTCAATACTGAAGTAAATTACAGACTAAACTTTTGTATGAGTAACATCGCCTGAAGAGGTCTCTAGTTACTAGTAACTGGCTGACCGAAACATGCTCATGAATGTGTAGCGACATATTAATGCTTATGTAAAACAAGTAAAAAGTATATATGTTGTGATATACTGTTATCTTGGTTATTGCGAAATTATAATATATATGCTCGATTATTGATAATCGTTGAGCTTAATTAACCGGGTTAATTAATGTTGAGTCTAGTTTAATTCGTATATGAACATTCCCGGAATTTAATAAGTAAATTTTGGTTAAAAATTATATACATATATGTATTTATATTTATTTGTCACTATTGTTTAGAGCATCACTGAAAGAATTGACCACATCCTGTCTACTCATCCTTCTGTCTGTGGAGATTTCAGTGCGCACAACGTTGAATGGCTGGTCCACTCAAACAAGGCAAATGATGAAGAGCGGTTTTGTCATGATTTCTCCCTAACTTATGATCTAATCCAGACTGTTAACAAACCCACTCGTGTTCCTGGTGCTGATAGACAATTTGCAAGTCTTCTAGATCTTTACAATCTGCCGTGAACTGTGCTCATCCTCTATTTTGTCTCTGATGAGATCTTCTGATTGTTCAGTTGTCTGAATTAAGATTAAAACAAAATACAAGATCACGGATGTCCCTCTCCATCGTACAGTGTATCGCTATTTGATGGCTAAGTAGGACATCTTTTTTCATTTTCATTTCATTGATAGGTTTATTAAAGTAGTCATTGATGGGCAGAAGTCTGAAGCTCACAATTTTAATGCTGACCTGTCTCAATGATTAATCCTGGGCTCAACTCTATTTAACTATTTAACATTTATTCATATGATACTACCATATATTGCAACGCTTCAATGACCAGCAAAGGTCAAGATCTTTCTGATTTTCTCTCCTCTGACCTGAAGCATGTGGTACATTGGGGTAAAGATAGCTAGTTATTTTTAATACTTCCAAGACTAAACCTCTATCTTTTCACTACCTGCGCTCTGATCATACTTAGCCCCAGTTGTAATGAATGGTCTCGTCTTGAGGATGCACCCTGCTTTGACAAACTTCTGGGTGGGACTGGCTTTCACTTCTGACCTGAAATAAAAAATCTACATGAGATCTGTTTCTAAAGCAGTTGGAAAATGGTTGGATCATTCTACTGCTCCAGATACTATCTCATTCCCAATGCAATTCTTTACTATGCAAGAGCTAAATACATCCTAAGATGGAGTACCGTTGCACATGAGAAGGAGTCACTCAGAGTACCCTTTCCTGCCTTGATACGGTACAAAACAATCTTTGAAATTTAGTGGGTAAGGGTCTTTTCGCCTCCCTACTTCACACTCCAGATTAGAACAGTAATCCGATGAATCCAGACGATACAAATAACCAATCCTCATCTCAAAAATTCAGAAACAACATGGTCCTTATATTGCATAAGTACCACAGCATCGAAACTGATCACTATAAATGGGTGGCCATTTTGGAAGACTGTACTGTATGTAATAAAAGTCTTAAAAAAACAAATGAATCTGCAAATCAATTTTGTACAAAAACACATGGTTGCGCTATAAAACGTTTGCATAATGGTTCACATCTTGTACAATCCAATAATAATAATTCTTATTCCTTTTAATTCTAATTCATTTTATCTGATTCTAATTCGCAAATTTTTTTTTCTCAATCTCGTAATTCCACACTTTTCCGTCCCTCCGTCTCTCTCTCTTTCTCTTTAATGTTATTGTTTGTTTTTTGTATTATTTGGATTCTTCAAACTACTTTTGAGTGTCATTTTCACAATGTTTTGGCCAATATAACCTCAGACCTTCTTCAGGTGTATCTTGTCAAACTTGAGAATCTTTCTGTTGAATTCAAAAATCTGCACTGAATTTTGAACGGAATACTTCATTTGATCTGTAGGGGTAGTATGCCCTTGTTCTGTCGGCCATGATTGAGTAAAAAAAACCTAAATAATTTGCAGTTGTATTTTGATTATTACCCACACTGAGGATCGAACCTTTACCCTCCAGGAATGTAACTTTTGAAACTGAATTTTTTTCCAAGTATTTGATCTACTGTGCTACAGGTCCATGTGAAAATGAACACTTGAGATGAGAACAGTAGTCAGAAGAATCCTCATCTCAGAAATTCAAAAACGTTTTTATTTTTTGTTTTGTTTTTTGTATCAACGAAAATGTGATTTTATAATGTTATTTTTTGTTTTGTTTTTTGTATCAACGAAAATGTGATTTTATAATGTTATTTTTTGTTTTGTTTTTTGTATCAACGAAAATGTGATTTTATAATGTTATTTTTTGTTTTTGCATTTGTTTCTAAATTCATAGTTGTTTAAAATGTATTTGTTGTTTCGTACATTGAAAAAAAAATGTTTAATTGTTGTCTTTGTTGCTGCTTAATTGTTGTTGCCTTTGTTGTTGTTGCGTAATCATTGTCTTTGTTGTTGTTTACTTGGCCATGTCTTACAACACCAACACTCAGCATGATTGATTTTGTTGTTGTTTTTTTCAATCTTCTCTTCTTTGCCTTTGAGCTGCTCATATTTCTTTGCAATCTTATTCATTTCTTGTTGTAATCTATTCTTTCTTAAATTATTTTTGTTATCTTTCATCAAAAAAAAAAATCTTTATCTGTTTACCCTCAATTTTACACATTTTTCCCCATTCTCTCTTGACATTTCATATTACTCCATTTTCTTTTGAAAATTTGATTTAAATTTAATTACAGAATCATTACCAACTAACAACATCTGCTTTCATCAAATTAACATTTTTTTTCTCTGGCTTCTTTAACTTTGTTTCTATTATATTAATTTGTGACATTTTCTTACAGTCCTAATTCATTTCTTCTTTCCCCCATATCACTTTGTTCTCAGAGCAGGTGATATGACTCTTATGGTACTTCCCCTCCTGCTCTTCCATAACGACTTTTGTTGAATTTAAACTTTTCATAATTTAGACTACCACCCAATTTTTTAACCATAAAAGTTGGGTTCATTTATGAGGGTCATTCCAAAAGTAAGGCTTCCTATTTTTTTACAGGATTTGTACGGATTTGATAGGTTTTGAATTTTTACTTTTGCTCTGAAAAGGCCTTATTTCTATTATTACCTTGCAAAAATCCTTGAAAATATGGAAAATGTTTTGAAAATGCCTTGAAAATTTTATCCTTTATAATCCAGTAAAAATTTGTGTCAAAATATTAAAAATAAAATCGAAATAAATACTATTAAATTATTTTTAAGTATTAATAAAAATATCATTAAAATGATTTTTTTAAATATTGAAAATAAAATTGAAATACATTGTTTGGAAATTGCATAGTAGTATTATGGATACAAGAGTTGCATCCCATTATCATTAAATTACCTCAGGTAGTTTTGTTTTGTGAGGGTAGCCGCCATAAATAAAAATGACCCCCCCCCCCAAAAAAAAACTTTTCTTCTGTAGACTGAACTCTCCGATGCCAAATTCCTATTATCAGTTTTTTGAATCGCTGTGGATTGTAAAACAAACCCCAAATTTTGTTTTGAAAACTTGAATTTTGTCTGGAGAAGGCCTTGAAAAGCTTTGAAAGGGGACATTGAAAATCTGTATGAACCTAGTTTTAACTAAAAAAACTAAAATGTTGAAGAGCTACAAAGAGGGCAGTGGTACCATTAAAATGAGGGACCGTTTGTGCATCATCTGTGAAACATGTTACTATGGGACTGCTTCTCAGCAGGCTACAACAGGGTAATTTTCAATTCCACTGCCAACAACAAATACTTGTCATGAATCATTGAGATTTTATTCATTTCATTCATTATTTTTAATCCTCTTTTAATGTTCATCTCCCTCTGTTAGCCTCTCTCTGATATTCTGAAACATTACTATAGAGAGGGCAAATGGAGTTCCTTGGCCATGGTAAAAGTAATTCATCGAGCAGAGGGGAATAAAATGCATAAAATAGAACTATTAGACAGTAAGATATAGACAATTAGACATTTAAATAAATCTATGCTTCCTAGATTATAATATCTACGATTCAAAAACAGACGTCGCCTCTACATTTATTTTGATCAACTTTTAAAAAATTCCCTCTATTCCATTCTTTTGTGTGTTTGTTTGTCTTTTTCGTATAAATAAAGCAAACTAATCAAAGCGAAAAACACACCACCTGGCCTTCTCGGCTGGGACGTCCAGAAAGGCAATTAGCGTTGATCAATATGGAGGAAACTCTTCATATCAGACAATTGCTATTCATTTGGACACTGCCAGAGCTCCCCCTTTTAATGGGGAGCTGGTTTTGGGGAAACAGATACGGCAGAAACTGGCTTATAGCCAGAGTTAAGTGTGTGATTCTTAACTTAAGCTAGACGTTCATTTCTGCGCCTGCGTGAACTCATTCACTTAACAATCCATTTCTGCAAGTCAACTTTTTGATTGTCATCGCTAAATGTGAACGCTTTGCACTTCCTGTGACGTCGTAACGTAGCGGTCTTTCGCGTCACGGGTTCAAGCCTGCCTACTAACACTTTTTTATTTTTCTAAACACCCGGGCAACGCCGGGCAGCCCCACTAGTAGAATATAAATATAGATTTAAATAAGTTACACTTAGACAAAACTTGGGAAAGTTAGCTTCCCTCTGGTATTCTAAAGAGTTGCCTTCCAGATATAAATGGAGTTCCTTAATCATGGTGAAAACAATACATCTAGGAAAGGAGGCTTCGATTGAAAAAGAAAGCTGGATAGATGGAGCCTGTTGGCCTTGTATGAGATTTTTTTTAGTAATGGTGCCACAAACAAAACACCTGTTTTCACTTCATCGTGTGCCAGCATAAAAGTAAAATAGCTTAGAAAACTGCCATGAGGATGTTATGTCAGTGACATATCTGGTCTAATCAGAGATAATGAAATATAAGTGGGGATTCATTAGTTTAAAAAAAAAAAAATGAAGGTCTTTGATATGTTAAAAATAAAACCATTTTTTTATTCTTGCAACTAAACCTAAATCAACTGAGACAACACTTTTGCCTATCATAAAAAAAAACACTTTTTTTTCTTCATTCACCTTATTCCCTCTAATTACACAATTTCTTCATAATTTAGGTATTTTTGAACAACATTCTTTTGTAGTGTGTGCTATTTAAATGTATGTATTTATGCAGGTAAATGAATTATACATTTTCAGATGCAGGTAGAGTATAATTTTTTTTTTTTTTTCTTGAGAAAAGTTTTATTTTCTTAACAGAATCTTATTTAAATAATTTTCAATTTCAAAAAAGCAAGATTTAATTTGCACAACTGTTTGACTTCAAACAAAAAAATGTATTATCATATACGAGCCGTATCTATCTGGCATTATTCGGGAGTCATTTTACTTACATTTGGTTTCGCTTCCTTTCGTAACCGATTTTGTGTTATATTTATTCATCAAATTATTTTTTTATCACGTATTAAACTTAATTATTTTTCTATCATATTAATTGAACCAGATTGTTATATAAACCATCAGTTTTGATACTTTAATCTTTGTTTATAAAATTATTAGATGTAAATAGCTTCCAAAAAACATTCAATCACCATTCTGAAATCGACGAACCCATCTCCTTAATTTTTACTGCATGGAGGAATTCAATGATGCATCCCTGCTTCTGATGAACATCCATGACAGAAGTCCCACACTGTGAATATCTGCAACAGGGGGATAAAACTTTTAGGTCATGAATGCATAAGTTCAGTCATTATAACAACAATTCGCAATCCCCTCTAATCCAGTCAGGCAGAAAAAAAATAGGAAACGTTACTTTTGGAGCATCGCTAATACATCTTTAAAATAGAACAGAGTGCAAAATAGACTTTGTGGCCTAATGGAGGATGCCCTTTTCTCTTCCTACAACCTCTCTCCCACAAAACAGACGTTGCAAGCCTGTCTTTGTTTTATCGTTATTTCCATGGCAAGTGTTCGTCTAAGCTCCAATCTCTGGTCCCCCTCACCAATCTTTCACAAAAAACACTCGTCTAGCTGAAACCACTGTTAATAAATTTCCCCATTCTTTATCTGTGCCTAAATACAAAATGTAGATTCCATGAACAAAGCTTCTTTCTTAGAAGTGCACGCCTGTGGAACTCTCTTCCGTTGGCCTGTTTCGACTACGACTTGGATGTCTTCAAGTCCAACATAAACAAATTCCTGATAAACTGCCCCCTTAAGTAAGACACTTTATCAGATCTCCATTACTAACGATTACTACGATATTGTCCCATTGATTACTGTATACGCAATAACCCTTATCCGTGAGTGGCTTCCAGGCCTTGATAAGTGGTGACTATCATGTAAAAAAAAAAAAAAAAAATACCTTTGCCTATCCATTTACGATTTACTGGATTTCATATTTATTGTTAGAAGTTATTCCTTAAATGGCATTACTGTACCATTGAACTTGCAAACGACTTTCTCAGGCGTGGTGCCTCTCACTTTGCAGTGCTCTAAATTGAACTTAGATAAAATACGTCTGTTAAAATTACTTATGTTAAAGCAATTTAGTTTAATTCTATTGGTCCATTTTCATTTCTCCTTTTAAAATCAAATCTTTGCAGCTTTGCTTTATTAATTATAATTTATTATTGTTTCCATGATTGAAAATGAACTGATTGATACCAGAGAAAAAAAAATTAGATGTACTTGATGACAGTGCCTCTATTTAATTAGTTAAACATTCTTCACGCAAATTAAGATAATTGTCTGTAATTAGTTTTTGGAGACATTCATTTTAAACTCGCAACTTTACGGGTGTTTTTGTTCCCCCCCCCCTTTTTTTTAGGGCAGTTGAGAGCAAAAGTTTAGAAAATTAATATTTCACTTTAGATTTATTATCTTAATTTTTTTTTTAAGTAAATATAATTTTTACTTTATTGTTTATTATCTTAATTTTTTTAAAACAAATATAATTTTTACTTTGTTTATTATCTTAATATTTTTTAAACAAATATAATTTTTATTTTGTTGCTTATTATATTCATTTTTTTTTAAACAAATATAATTTTTATTTTTTTGTTTGTTATCTTTTTTCTTTTTAAAAAACAAATATAATTTTTACTTTGTTGTCAGATTCAGTTTTTCCTCAACCCTTCTTATTTATCCTCTAATATTCCCTGTTCATCCATTCTTATTGTTTTATAATGATACCATGAAGAATATTCACTTTCTATCTTCAGGGCAAAGACGGCAGTGAACAAGATGATGATTCTACACCAGCTTTCGTATCCGTAAGTATTTGGAATTACTTCTCTTTCATATTGGATATACTTATATTATTGTTCTTGAATTGTAAGCCATGTTTAATTTCAGAAGAGTTTTCGATCAGTAGCTATTCTGTACAAGTTGTGCAGATAAAGAATTTTCAGCGGGTAACTGTTCTGTACAGGTCCTGGACTTTATAATTTTGCAGGCAAAGAACAAAAGATCCTTATTGAGATTGTCAGACTGACTTCCTCATCTTGGTTGTTATTGTCACAACGTTTCGTCCGTTTTGCCCTCCAGCCTTCCTCCAGCCTTCGTCAGGTGTTTTGTATCAAACTGGCCGAAACGTTGTGACAATAACAACCAAGATGAGGAAGTCAGTCCAACAATCTCAATCAATGAAAACACCTCATCTCAAAAATACAGACAATTACTAAAAGATCCTTATATTGACACGAAAAAATTATGTGCTGGAATGTTCAAAGATTCAATATTTTTATGGAGCAATTCTGAGTTCTGATTGGTTGCTAGCAGAACGTGGCCTTATTTGATTTGTCAGTTCCTATCAGCAGCATTTATGAGTGTGAGCGCCTAACTTTCAGTAGTCATACACCTATAATATATCAAAAATATTGCAACAGTTGTCAAGGATTGAAACCTCCAAGTCAAATGTCCAAGCCTGAAAGATGACCAATCTTAAGACAGAATATACTAGAACAAGGGGAGATAACTCTTGTAATCAAGTGCTAGTGTTTATTTATCTATTTTCCGCGGCAAGAAAACGTGACATTAGGGCCGGAAAGTGAGATTGAAGTGCCAGTACCCCAGAGGAGGAGTGCTCAGGCCTGCAAAAAATGCCTGGCCCAGCCCTGTCGACATTCCCCAGTAGGCTCGCCTCAGGTGATTAGCAATAAAGTAACCACTTCTCAAAAAGAGATGGTTAAGCTTAGGAAGCTGGACCGTCTAGAACTGCACGGGACCAGCAGTATGCTACAGTCAACAGGGAAAATGTTATTTCAAAAATGTCCTAGACTCTATTGATTTTGGTGCCGAGAGAAAGTATTCCCTTGGCTGCACCTTTGGTTAAGTGCTATTATATTTTAGTTGTATGTTATGTCGAAATGTACAGCAATCTATTATAATAATCTATGTCCATATTTTGTCACAAGTCATTAATTAAAATGTGAGAATTTCAACTGAGATGTGTTTTATTATGAATGAATTTCTATACATTATAATGATTTAAAATTCAGATATTTATAATTCCAATTAAAAGACAAGGTTAAAAATTCACAAATGAAATGTATGTAAATACAGGACTATTATCAAATGACATGATTTTGAAGTTTAATTAAGAAATTGAGATCATGAATAAACATAGAAAAAAGATAAATTATGCCTACCAAATGGAAATAAAAACTAAGAATGACACAATTAAGATTAGTAAATACACTTAGCCTGTGAATTATAAGAAAATTTATATATCAATGGCATGACACTCTCATAAAATGTATGGAGGTGTGTAAACTTATACTGATAAATAATAATAATAATAATATGAATTATAAAAGTAAATATGGAAGCCAACAAAGTTTTCCTGTGGCGGTTGCTATTTTATTCATTTATGTATATGAGCACTGATGAGGGACTTACTAAGATAAGATAAATACATACATTGTGAATATTATAAACATCTTAGTGGTGGGCTGAAGCAAGTGTATGGTCTGTGTGGAAAATAAAAAAAGGTTTTTGATGAATATATAATAGTTTGTTTCCTGCATTCAAGGCGATTCATATAAGTATTCTAGTTTTACACTATTAAAATACATATATATATATATATATATATATATATATATATAATCACATAATGTGCAGTCATTATGAATTTTGGAATATATATTCTAAAAAATATGGTGAATAACATATCACATTATTTTTTTTTAGAAATGTTAATATTTAAAGGTGCATATATATATATATATATATATATATATATATATATATATATATATACACACACACATTTTTGTGAATTATTCCATGGATTTCTGCCTTTGGATTATTATGGACCATCTTCCAATTACGGGATTTCTTTGGATTTTACTTGTGCAAATGGAAATTCAATTAACTTTCTTGAAGTTATATATTTTGACTTTAGCGTCACTGGATTATTTATCTTCCACCAGACTATCCATTCACGTGTAATCACCTTTTTCTTCACCATATTCCCTCTGCTTCACTTTTTTGTTATCAAGTAAGATCTTTGACTTACTTGTTGTTTCATCAAATACTTTTGCATGCAAAATCCGATCCCGCATTTTGCTAATTCCTACCCTCTGATGAGAAGGAAAGTATTTCTTCGAAACTCCGCGGATTAAGGACTATCCACTTATCTAGTGTTTCCTTTTCAGATTAAATGTGTTTTTAACTCATTTCAAAGTGTTTTTTAACATGTTTTACTAACTGTTTGCTTATATATATATATATATATATATATATATATATATATATATATATATATATTAAATGAAGTTAATAAATAATATATCTTTACAAAGCAAACCTATCAAGATGGAATATATATATATTAATTTTTTTATGAGTCTATATTCTCAGTAACCTGGGGAGTAATGTGGGCATATTATTTTTCATTTTTTTTTTTTTTTTTTTTGTGTTAATTTTACCATTTAAAGAGTCCGCTCATCCAAACCCACCCTTAAAAAACTCTTAATCTTTTAATGAACAGATCATCATAAATTTTGGAAGATATATTATAAAAAATATAGTGAGAGGGATACATAATTTTTTTTGTAAATGTTAACATTTTGTGTGTGTATGTGTGTGTGTATATATATATATATATATATATATTATCTATTTGTCTTTCTGGTACCAAATATACTTAAGCTTTTATGCATTTTTATTCTTATAGCATTTATATCCTAGTTAACATGTCGCAGAATGAATCTTGTAATGTTATTATTAAATTTACTTATATATATTATTAAGTTTATATATATATTAGTATAAATAGTAATCATCTCATTCTACATTTTCTTATTGGGGAAGTGGTATGTTCCTTTTAAGAGCCATGTATTTTACAGCTGTCTTGTTTTTAAATCTCCGAAACAGCTACATGGTAGACAGCTGAGGATCCCCATTTTCTATTTAAAAAGTTTTAGTTAAAGTTTTTTTGTTTTTTTTTAAATCCTTATATACTTGAATTCTCTTAAAAATTTTAGTTATGGTTTTGTTGCTTTTTTTTTATTTTTTCATTATTATATAATTGAATTCTAATTTGTAATTGTAAACTTTTTAGATGTCGTTTTTTGTTTTTTTCTGGGAGTTTAAACTGCATTCTTTATTTTTATTTTCACATTTTTTTTACTCAAAGCTTCTTTAGATAGCCGCACTGATGAGCTGTGAAACAGCGAAACAGTACTGTATGTGGATGACTATAATGCTCCTCATCTTGAGTTACACGATACACGAATTACCATTAGCATATAAGCGACGCTCTTTGTGTAAACAAATCGAGCGAAGGTATTTTGGACGATGTTAAAATATTGTTAATCTCACTACTTGCTCAGCAGCCGCCAATAGCGTAATGGTTAGGAGCCTTGACTGTCGTACAGACGGTCGGGTTTCAATCCTGGCTTGAGGTAGTTGCCTGTCTAGCGAGCTGTGAAACAGCAAAACAGTACTGTATGTGGATGACTATATATATATATATATATATATATATATATATATATATATATATATATATATATTATTTTTGAGGGCGGGATATGAACCAATCATTATGAATTCTGAAATATATATTCTCAACAACCCGGGGAGTAATATGGTCACATTATTTTATTAGAAATTTTTTTTAATTGTAAACTTTACCATTAAGGGATGCAACCAACCAAATTCATAATTTACTTTCAAAAAAACTAAAAATAAGTTGGATAATAGAGAAAATTTTGTGTTGTCTTATTTTTAAAAGCATCAATAATATGTAGGTGCTTTCTAAAATCCTAAACTATTGAATTTATCATTATGAATTATAGAATGTGTATTTTAGGTAATAGGGTATGTAACATGGGCATATTATTGCTTCTTTTTTCTATTTAAATATACCATTTAGGAGAGTACCACCGAAATTGTGCTACCCTCTTATTACTCCTCCCTAAGAAAAAAAAACCCACTAAAATTTAAAACTAATGGTATCAAATATTTTTTCATTTTTAGCTTTAGGTATGAAAAGGAAGGGTTGTAAAGAGATAGCTTCGAATTTGGGGGTATCAAAACCAAAGCAAAATATGATCAAAGTAAAAATAAAATAGATAAACCCCATAATTTATTATACCATACCTGTTCACACTGAAACACTTATCACAATATTCTCTGGATCTATATTAAAAAACCTTGTTAAACTTTGTGGCATATTTCCATTCTATAGAGGTCAGGCGTGAACGAACACCCCATAATTTTATTAAATCATATTTCTTCAAACTGAAACATAATTATCAAAGTATACTTACACGGATAGATATGAAAAGTCTTTATTAAAGTTTTTGCCTATTTCCATTCTATGGAGGCCATGCACAAACGCAGACCCCACAATTTAATTATATCATCCCTATTTAAGTTAAAACATACTTGTCAAAGTATTCTTATGTACATCTATATCAAAAAAACTTGTAAACTTTTATTTTAATTTTTTATTTTCATACTTTGTGGACCAGGCACGAACGCAGACCCCACAATTTTTATGAACCACCGTTCTGCCAGATCAAACATACCCATTCCTGTGTCTCGATACATCTATCATTATATGTAACCAGTTTTTTAAAATAGTCAACCATATAGGAGCTTATTCGTGACCAGACACACACATTTAGCTTTATATTATAGATATGTATATAATCCTATTTGTTTTTTAATGTTCAAATATTTTTTTCATTTTTAGCTAACACCGGAGCAAAAAGAGTGGTTGATTACAGCAGCAACTGGTGATTATCAGGATATCAGCAAACTTCTCTCTAAAAACCCGCAATTGGCTAAGGAACGGGTGAGTTGAGCCCATAGCAAATTTATACGGCATGTTTATTTTTATCCCATTTTTATTTTTAAGATTTTTTTTGTCATCTATTTTTAGTAGATCCAAATCTTCCTCCATTTTTTTTTTTTTTTTTTTTTTTTTTGCTTGTTCAGCCAATAATATTACTGCCGAGTTGTTTAGCTGCTGTTTTTAATCAAGATCATCATCGTCGTTAACATTAATTCCCTTGAAATCCAAATGATTGGCTTTAAATCAATCAAAAAAGCTATTAATTACACAAGAGCCTGCACTGAAATTTATTATTGATTTATCAAATTATCTATACATAGCCAGTGGGTTGCTTCGACACACAAAGGAACATGTAACTTCTATTTATTCTCTTGACTGTAAAAAAAAAATTTTTCTTGTTTTTTTTTTTTTGTTTTTTGTTTTTTATCTAGAATCCAATAATTCAGTGTGTATAAGTGCAACATTCAAAAACTTACATATAAAGTAAAGTGAGATTTTCCCCCTGTAGTGTTGACTAGTATAGCTTTCTAAACTAAAGCTACATATGAAAATCTGTTTCGTCTTTAATATAGATCAAGTGTCGTCTAGGTTATAAGAAACAAAAATTTATCTTCATTGAAGTTCAATTTTTTTTTTTATTTTAAATTTAATTTAAATAATTAATGCTGTTTTCTTATCTAACTGATTTCAAAAACATGGGAGTAACGAATTCTCCACAGTCATCGTCCATCGACATATTATACTCTAATGTTATGTATATCATCACATTCGGTTTAACTTCCATTTTACATGATGATTGTTGGGCAGCTTTAAGAAATTGACTTCCAACTAATCTATCTCTGGCTAGGTCTTTATTTGAGTCCATTTTTATTACGTCTTTCTCTGTTCTGTTAACTTGGCCTCCTATTTCATCTGTTCTACATTTACTAACCCAAGAACTCTCATCCAGCCTTTCAACGTGGCCAAACCATCATAGTCTCCTTGTTACATATGCCTCTCCATCTTTTACAAAAATACGAACATGTTGCATACGCATATCAGCACTTGCGTTACATACCGTCATATTTATGTAAACAATATATATATATATATATATATATATATATATATATACACGCATGCATATCATGTTATCTCAATGGTGTGCATACACAGTACTTACAGTGTCCGTATAAAGTGCACTACACTTTGTCATCATAGTCATTGGGAGTGTATATACAAACACTAAGACGTGTCTCATTACATGTATGTATAAAGTCAATTGTCAATGCGTGTGTGGATGTGTGATGTATACTTATATATAAAAGATAAATAGACATGTGTCTGCATAGTGCACAAACAAAAGGGACATCCTTTATTCTTCAGTTTGATGTTCCTTTTGATTGGCGGCAGTTTGGTATTTGCTCGAAGCTCTGTAAAAGAAGATCCTTAACTTCCATGCAAGCAGTACCACCAAGACAACTTCTGGTTATATTCTCTGTAGCTTTATTCTCGGTCTCCAGGGTATCGCCCCCACCCCCCGGGTCCTGCCTCCCCAGAGTCACAATCTTTTTGTTAAATTTTACATCTCGGCTGTAACGTCCATATTAGCGCCCAGGATGCAAGTCGTCATGGTCTATCACTGAGCGGATCTCCCCCAATAACTGAAAACTCTTCTCTCCAATGTCATTGCCAACTTAATATCTATCAAAACATCTCCTTTGTCTTCAGAGCCTGCTTATGTCAGCTTTTATATCTGTAAACGGTCAACTCTTGTTATCGTCCTAAACTATTTTTGTCACTTTTGTTTATTGTAAATAAACTTTTGCTTATCGCAAATATTTACCATCATGTTTCAACTACTTGACGTTCATATTGTTACAAGGTACCATTTGTATCTAACTAGCCCAGTTATGCAATCTGTATAACTACTAGCTACATAGCTCACATTTTCCCCATCATAGGGTCCCAATCTGCAACATCCTGTTCTGCACACATCTTTTATTCCTATAGAAATCGAACAGACAATCATCTAGTTGATAGTCGACGATTCTATCCCTAAGCCATAGGATTGGCACTTGTAAATCATATCTTTATTGTCTTTATATAAATAATTACTGATGCTTTTTACAGTGCTCCATTTCTTTATTTACAAAGAGCTTTGTATTATACATACACAAATTTTTTATTTAAAAACTGTATATGACATATCTCAGAGACATACCATGGTTTCATTGCTATGGCTTGATCTTTTACTATTTAAAAGATCATTAAAAATCCATCAAATCATCAGCAACTCATGAAATGAAAACAAATCAAAGAATGGAGTTCAAAATGAATTCACAAGCAAATCTATCAGTGAAATTAATTTTTAAAAAAATGCTTCTGTTGACACTGCATTTTCTTCAAAAGGAACATTTAAGTGAATTCACCAGTAGGATTTGTTGGTGAATTTATTTTGAATTTCATTCTTGGATTTGTTTTCATTTTCATGAGTCACTGATGATTTGAATGGATTTCTGACAACCTTTAAAATGGTTAATCCACATCAATGAAACTATGGTAAGTTTGAAAAATATGTAACATAGTTTTTAAATAAATAATCTGTACTTTTATCTCTTACATTTTGGAGCAAGTACTTAATTGAGTTCTTTTCAACAGATCCTAATGCTATATATATATATATATATATATATATATATATATATATATATATATATATATATATATATATACTAAATTGTAATTCAATGAATTTCAAAAAACTCTCATTGAAATGAATTTCATATCAAAGAATTTTTATTATTCTTAGAAAGACAAAGAATGCTTTAGAAAGTTTATCTCTTTAACCTATAGGGTTTCGATGTCTACCATCTCATCAGAGGAGAGAAAATATTAGCAGTCAAAATAATAAATTTATCAGAAGTCCTGTAGTAGAAAGATTTGCAGATAAAGGATATGAAAGTTTTTTTTAGATCCACCTTGCTTGGTAAAATCAAGATGTAAAGAACGCATAACATGGATTTTACCAAGCAAAGTGGTTCAAAAAAAACTTTCATATCCTTTATCTGCAAATCCTTCTACTACAGGACTTCTGATAAATTTATTATTTTGACTTTGACTTTCCATGTCTCACTGACTTTAGCAAATAGGGTGCATATCTTATAAATATTTGCTAATATTTTCTCTCCTCTGATGAGATGGTAGACATCGAAACCCTATAGGTTAAGGAGATAAACTTTCTAAAGCATTCTTTGTCTTGCTTAGAATAATAAAAATTCTTTGATATGAAATTCATTTCAATGAGAGTTTTTTGAAATTCATTGAATTACAATTTAATTTATTTGCTCTATCTTGCATATCGAGCAATTATTGTTCAGATAGGATAACTTATAGAATATTACTGCCAGTAATATTTTGTAAACCTTACAATCTCACGTTTCCATAACAACTGATTGTTAAATAAAAACTTTTCTGAAGTATATATATATATATATATATATATATATATATATGTATATGTAATGTATTTATATATGAAAAGAAACATGAGATAGGATGTTTTGACACATGCCTAACTGTTTGAAAATATACAGCCCATCTGAAAAGAGATTAATTGAAAAAGGAGATAGATAATAGCGATTTTTAAATAAATGTTTTTTTAAATAAGCAGTACTTTTCCTATGTTTTGTAATTTTTCTCAAATTTAAAATCTTCACTTTTTTTTTCTAAGACATTCAGTTTTTTATTTTTTGTGTGTTTAATTGTTCTTCCATATATATTATGTACTTATATATATATATATATATATATATATATATATGGTGGTTATAACTAATCTGCATAAGTGGGGGATCATTCTTACCAAATTTCACATTCCTATGTCTAATAGCTTAAAAGTAGTTAGACATATAAGTCTCTCATATTAGAATAGACTTCTCCTATAAAAGAAACTTTCCTATCCTCAGTCATTTAATGTGATCGAAGATGGTACAAAATTGATTTATAATAAGCAGTCTCCACTGTACGTTTGTTTTTCTTTGGTAAAACTTAAGATTTAACATTAAAAAAAAACCCAAAAGATTTGTTTGAAAAGTTACCTTTCTGTTGTTTATGAATTTCTCTATTGTTTTGTTTTCCTGCTTACATATTTCTTCCCTTTTGTTTGCTTACTCGGTCGGGGAGGAAGCGGGAGGTCGTATTTTCAAAACAAAATCACTAAGGTTTTTTTTTTTTTTCTGCATTATGCTGCTGGTAGCAAGACACAGACCTTTCTTCTCTGACTCCCACTCCAATCTAACTCAACCTCATTGAGAAACCACAAACCCCCAACCAAAACAAATTGTAAGCGATCTTTATTCTCCCCTCCCTTGACAAACACACACACACACACACACGCACACAACAACAACAAGAAAAAAGAAATAACATTTTACTTCAAAACAAAGAATTCATCAACAATAAATATTCGCTTTGTTTTCATCCAGTTTTGTTTTCGTCTTTTACATTTTTTTTTTCAACTACTGGCCTTACATTTTTCTCTTGTTTTATCTTTCTTTTGTTTACTGTATTCAATATTTTTTTCTCCTTTTTTTTTTAGTAAAAATAAAAATAAATGAAAAGCTGGTATGATTTTTCACAAATTAAGTTTGCCAAAGTTTTCAACAAGGGAGTTTTTAAAAAGGCATTTTCGGAAGCTATGTCAGGAATGGGTAAGGAAGAGGGGGAGGGGGGTGAGTGACAAGTTGAAGGAGGAGGCATTAAGTGAATTATAATCATTGCCAATATGAGCAAAGGGCAAAGACTTTTTTCTTCTATAAGAATGTCCTAGGTTTCCATTATCTCCTTCCATCTTCTATCCTCCCCAACCTGAAATTACCTCTCCCCCATGGTTAGTTATAAAAGCAGCATTTCATTTCTCTTTTCATTGGCAGACTTTAATCAAAGGATCTGTGTGTGTGTGTGTGTGTGTGTGTGTGTGTGTGTGTGTGCACTGTTAACACAATTTTTGAAATGATTGCATAATTCTATTTACAAAAGGTGCCAGTGTCAAACGCAAATGAGAAATGTTCACAAAGAAAGAAATGTGGAAGCCTCCACCCTGCCCAACCTCAGGCTGTGTTTTTTGTGACTCTGTTGATGTGCGCATTTCATGATTGAGTGGGCGATGTAAAAAATTTCTTTTAAAAAAATTTTATAATGCAGATTTTAGGCATAATACTAATGGTATACACTGAAGATCATTATATGTGCATATATATATAGTTCTCTTAGTCTGTCAGTTTGAAATCACTAGGCCAATCTGGCTAAAATTTTGTATGGACCTTTATGATAAGGTGCAGTAAATTAAGTATTATAGTATCGTCTTGATATACTTAAGGCTTAATCAGGATATTGGATGCAAAAAATGAACATAAATTTAACCATCTTCAACCATTAATTTGACATAAAATGCTGATTCTAAGTCAACGGTCTATAACTTTTGCCATGAATTAAAATCTCATATTTAAGTGTATTTTAATTTGTGCAAATTTCGTATTTATTATTATAGAGCCAATACTCTATTGATTATTATATTGTACCGAATATATAGTTGTGATTTCAAAAGTTAAAAAACTACATATACGACCTGAGTGTCATCAGCTAGAATCAAAAACAAAACCTGGAGCTTTCCAGCTTTATTTGTTACCATCTGTACTATGTTTTATCTATATATATAAAAACGAAAATGTATGTTTGTTTGTTTGTGTATATGTTTGTGTGTCTGCTAAAAACTTTCGACAGACGTGACGAAAATTCATAAACTTGGTATCATATCGAAGCCCCATCCTTCGCTTGAAAAATATCGAAAAATTGGCCAAAAACGTTAACTTTTTCACCCCCGAAATCGACAATTTTCCACAGGGGGGGGGGTCAACAAAAACAGGTTTCTTGTAACGATGACCGATTCTACGCATGTGTCAGATGACGTCATGACCTGATTTACTTTAAATAGTTGAAAAACCGAGTAAATTTTATCTACGTCGCTTTAGCGCAGTTGATTAGCGTGTTTGTTCATTATCTAAACGTTTTGGGTTCGAATCGTGGTGTGAGATGGGTTTTTTTTTTTTTTCGATTTTTTAAATTTAAATATTGAACCATGTGTTATTTAAGCCATTTTTCACGTAACGTTTGTTTTCCTGTTTTTTTTTTTTTGTTTTTTTTTTACTTCGCTTATTCTTAGCGACACCCGGGTATCCACCGATCTTTTAAATTTTAATATCGAAACAGGCTTATTTAAGCCATTTTTCACGTGTTCGTTTTTCTGTTTTCATCGTTCGTTTGCCTTGCGTTAGATTTTTTTGTGTTTTTTTTTTTATGTTTTGATTACCCCCACCTCCGCTTAATTAAAACATTGTTTTCTTTTCTTACTTCACTTATAACAATGCTTCGTCGTCGTAACGCTCGACGACTTTCAAACATCTTTCACTAACTCATTCTGGCTGGCCGATTTTATTTTCAAACTTGGCCTCAGGGCTTCGGGTTCGATCCTACCCCCCATCCCCACCCCGGTTTCTTTCTTATTTAACACCACAAACACCCGGGCAACGCCGGGTACCCCTCGCTAGTCACATATAAAACTAAAAAAAAATAATGTTGTCAAAGGTATGAATGCACATTTGCGCATGTGTAGAAGAACACTAAGTTAACTTACGTATACCAAATTCCAATTTTTTAAAAATTTTGACTTCTTAGCAGCTATTTTTACCAACTAAAGATCAAATGGAATTTTTTCCACAGGTCCAAAACCCCTATATATCAAGTTTCAAGTCTGTAGACTAAAAATTGACAGGAATTTGGTAGAAATCATTGTGAGGGGAGAGGGGGTGATCTATCGATTTTAGTTTTACTGGTACTTTAAAATCAATAAACATTAATAATTTATTATTACTATTAGTAGTGGAAGATTTTGCTTTAGCAAAATCAATTATAGATATATAATTAAAGGAATCGTTTTTGGCATTGGAAAATAGACACAATTTTCTTTTCAATTTCGATACCAATTCCAATACTCCAAAAAGTTCTGATTTTTTCGATCACCACTATTCTTTATCTTTTTTTTTTTTTTTTTTTTTTTTTTTTTTTTTACATAGGAGTCACCACTTATCAAGGCCCGGAGGCCACTTGAGGATAAGGGTTAATAAGCATACAGTAGTCAATGGGACAATATTGTAGTAATCATTAGTAGTGGAAATTTGGGAAATTGGATTACTTAGGGGGACAGCTCATCAAGAACTTGTTTACATTAGACTTGAAGATGACCAAATTGTAGTCAGCTGGAACCTATGTCTAAGTGAAATGTGCAAAGCTAATACTGTACATTCATTCTTATAAAAACTACTTAACGACCTGCTGGGTCACAGCAACTATCATTAAAGTGTAACATGTCTATATTATGCAAGAAGGATAAGTTTCAAATAAGTAAAGAGTATTATTATCATGATGCTATCTAATCCTTATATCTGTTTATTGTACAAACTATATAAATTAGATGAGAAAATAAGGTTACTGAGGAGTAATGCTGGCAATTGAATCACTATTTCTCTAAATGCACAAGTATTAAAAAATATGAAAGCGTAGTTGAATCAACATAGTAATAAAGAAGGCGAGGGATCACGAGATGCGGAATGG
Organism: Euprymna scolopes; assembly: GCF_053919585.1. Lineage (NCBI taxonomy): Eukaryota > Metazoa > Mollusca > Cephalopoda > Sepiida > Sepiolidae > Euprymna > Euprymna scolopes. The sequence continues at coordinate 160,921,880 of NC_136482.1, read as the reverse complement.
CTTAATTAATTACAAATCACGGTTAATTAGAAAAATTAAAATGGAATTCTTTTCAAACACATTCCAGAACTAAAGAATATTTTAGCATATATATGACAGGATGCAAAATTGATCAAATCAGTCCTAGAACTAAAGAATTTTTTTAGCATACATGCAGTGATGTAAAATCCTTCCTTCTGGTAAACTCCCTATGTATCGTCACATTAAGTGATGCTAATCTACATCTCTCAATCTCCTCTAAACAGTTTGAGATGCCTGGATATCGCCCACCCTCACATGCATATATGCACAGGCTCAGAGTCTATATCTTTGACTCCCTCTCCTTGACTAGAGAACTTCGTCTAGAATCAGATAATCTGAGGTCCATGTGCTTTAGATTGTCTCTACCACATAGTGTTGTCTTTATTTTCTCTACTCGTCTCCTTCGACCATGTCGGCCTGATCTTATTCCTGCTACAGCAAAATGTTTTGCTGAGCTGGCCCTTGTCCTTTTCAAGCTCTATAACAAATGCCTTTCTGAATGTTGATTTCCTGATACCTGGAAAATTGTCTCTGTTGTACCAGTGTTCAAGAATGCTCGTGAAAGAAATTGACCCACAAAATTACCATCCAATCAGTCTCCTCTTGTTCTTTGCTAAAAATCTTTGTATTGTTAATCAATTTGATAATAGTTTATCACTTCATAAATGCTAAGCTTCTTTCTAATCAATCGTATGGATTTAGACAAGCCTCTTTTACTGTATAAATACCTTGGATGAGGCAGGTGAAATTAGAATGATAGCGCTTGATATATCCAAAGCCCTTAACGACATCTGGCATGGAGGTCTTTTTATGAAAATTAAATTGTACATTAGTACTAGACAAATATTTCATTTAATCAGATCCTTCTTCGACAAAATAAAGATCCAGGCCATCCTCTATGGCCGTACATCTAAAACGATATATTGATGTATGTGTATCCTAGGGACCGTGATTATTCCTGACTTTCATAAACAACCTCCTTAATGCAATTGCATCTGAAATGGGTATATTTGCTGATGACATCCCGCTCTATGCATGCGTATACAAGGCAGTAGCTGAATAGTTAGAAAATGATCTCCAGTCTGTAATAGAATGAAGATATAAATGGAATCATAACATTTGATGCTACTAAGACAAAGCTCCTTTCCTTTAACAATTAATAAGAACCCTTTTCAATCATGAATTGCCATGCCTAATAGCACCTTTCTCAGGAGCCCATCATTTACACTGTTCAGTCTAACATTTACAGATAACATTAACTTTAACAAATGCATAGAAGATATTCAAAGTTTGCTGCAAAGAAGGTAGGCTCCTTCTACCAGGTTAGAAATCTTCTATCATCTGCCAGTATCTTATATCTACAAAGCCACCATTTTTCCATCCATGAAGTCTTGTTACTACATCTTACTTGATATGCCAACCACTATTATCTCCCTCCTAGACAGAGTCCAAAAAAGAACCTGTAATCTAATAAGTTCAGCACTGTCTACAAAGCTCCAACCTCTGTCCCATCGTCACAATGTTGCATTCCTGTGCTTGTTTTACAAGTATTTTAATAGAATGTGTTCTAACGAACTTACTGCATTTGTGCCCTCTCAACGTAAATATCCTTGACATACCAGTAGAAATGCCAATGTCATTCACCCTAAACGGGTTGAACCAGACGCCCTTCCCCCCAGAAGAAAGCTTTTATGGGAATATCAAGTTCACAAGCGCTCCTTAGTCAACTGTATATCTTGGTTAAAAGAAGGTAACGACATTAGGCCTTTACAGTTCTTGCACAGAGGTGTCGAGATCCTCCTACATACAGTGCCTGGTATCTCCAAATAATCACCTATCTGGTTCAACCAGGCTCAACATTCAGTGATCTAATGATCAGCCAATTTTTGGTCTAAACATTTGAAATTTTGCATAGTGTATTCAAACATAGGGCAAGCTTTTTAATTGGTTTTTAGCCAAAAATTTGACTGCCAAGGGGCCAAAGTTCAAAAGATTTAACATTTACAGTCTCTAGCAAACTATTAAGCCAATTTTGGGTTTAAACATTTGAAATTTTACATAAAGACTATTCAGACATGCAACAAGCGAAAATTTGGCTGCCAAGAGGTCAAAGTTGAAAGAGTTGACCATTACAGACTCTACTAAACTCTTCCGCAATTTTGGGTCTAAATACTTGAAATTTTAGATGTAAGTTACCTGGACATGAGTCAAACTTTTTAATATATATATATATATATATATATATATATATATATATATATATATATATATATATATATATATATGCACATAAAGTTATGAACTGTACATAGGGCCCAAGCAAATATATATACAGGGTGACCCAAAAAAAACAGGACATTCAATTGTTTTTCTGAGCATTTTACAGTCAACGGAGAAAAAAAGGCCAAAGACCCTAGTGTTTTGATGTGATGTTTTAAATGTAATAAACTAGTTATGACCAAAGTTTCATTTCATTTGGATTAAACACTAAGAAACGGGGCCTAATTAGAGTGTGGGCCCTTTTTTTTTTAGTCACCCTGTATATATATATAGGAAAAACTTGCCAACTGCAAGTGTTAGATGAAATAAATTCCAACCCAGAAAACAGCAATTCTCCCCTCTTTGTCAGAAACATTACTCCTGGAATGTGAGAACTAAAAGACAAAATAAGGGAATCAAGAGTTCCATGGCTGCCGGAAGTAAACTCAGAATTCACTTTATACTCTCCTTCAACACAAAAAAAAAAAAATGCCAACGTCAAGCTGGAAAATAAAACAATGTTTTGCTTTTGTTTTATTGGAATCTAATCTAATGATCGAAGATATGGTCCTTGCCACATCTGGGCAGGAGCTGCGAGAGTTCAAAATAGACTACATAGCTTAGTGGGGGGATGCCCTTTTTTCTCTTCCCTGCAACCTCTATCTCACAGAAGAAACGTTGCGAGCCTGTCTCTGCTTTATCGTTATTTTCATGGCAAGTGCTCAGCTGAGTTTCAATCTATGGTCCCCACCTCGCCAAACTTTCACGAAAAACACTCGTCTAGCATAAACCACTAACAATAATTTCACACACTCTTTATCTGTGCCTAAACCTAAACATAGATTCCATGAACAAAGCTTCTTTCTTAGAACTGCATGCCTGTGAAACTCTCTTCTGATTGCCTGCTTTCCAGCTGACTACAATCTGATTGTCCAACGTAAACAAGTTCTTGATGAACCGTCCCCCTAAGTAATCCAATTTACAAAATTGTCACTATTTATGCTTACTATCCTATAATCTCATGGCCCTGTCGGTGGGGCATTAGAATATGCCGACTGCCCTCCTGCAGAGGGTAAATGTCCCTCAATGAGGGTCCTGGATATGACCTTAAACTATATCCAGTGGTGAGGCCCCAGCTTGTGGGCTTTGGGGAGTGTGGAGCCACCCTTTAATTACCATTGCTCCCAGGTCCACTCTGACCTGGAGTGGTAGTATCTGTTAGGGTCCCAACTATGGGTTAAATAGAAACCGACGTGAAAACAACAAATATATTCTATTAAAAAAATTTTTCTTCAAAATCTTTGGATTCAGCATTAAATAACCCGAAAAGGGTTGATATGCCGTAAAACAAAAACCAACCAACCTATAATCTCATTGACCTAATGTATACCCATTAACCCTTATCCTCAAGTGGCAGCTGAGCCTTGATAAGTGGTGATTTCTGTGTTAAAAAAAAACAAAAAAACAGGATGTATTTTTTAGAGAAAAATACATGGGAGTCGAAGGTAGAAACATTAGGGCAGTGAGGTTTGTGGGGGAATAGACAGACAGAAAGGAAATAGAATATGAGTAAGTCAAATGAGATGTGGGAAATGTTTCTAAGAGGAGGAAAGAGCTTGAGGTGTTAAATAGGACAAAGAAGAGTATGGGGTCATTATAAGGAATGGGGGGGGGGGGTAAAGGGATGAATAAAAAAAATTTTTTTTTTTTTTTTTTAAATTGAGCCGAATAAAGCACTTTAGCGAAATTTGTAAGAAAAAATGAGATAACTGTTGACATGTCAACCATTATTTTTTTAATGGGGACGATTGGGTGGATACTTAGCTATCTCTAGAATATATACATTTGCTTATCTATAGTATGACCAGACATGATGTCTGCTTACTTTATTTAAACAGTCATGAATTCTTCTAATAAATGGTGCGTGTGTGTTTTTTTTTTCTTTTTTTTTTCTTTTTTGTTTTTGTGTTTTTGGTATTTTTTTTTTAACAATCAACGGTCAATGTGCACAACAGTACCAGCTAAAGATTTATTTTTCATAATTTGATTTTTAAGGGCATTCGGCTGTTTTGAACAAATATCGCATTTACAATTGTCGCTGATAAGTAGTTTTGGTGATGTTAAGACCTTGCGTTCAATGTTTGCCCGCTTGCGCAACAAAAAAAAACATGGCAACCAGTGAAAACAATAGGAAATACTTCAGATGATAAAAGTCTTAATATCATAAAAACTACTTGTCAGCAACAATTCTAAGTGTGATATTCCTTGAAAACAAAAAAAAAAGCCGAATACCCTAGAAATCAACTTTTCAAAAGTAAGTCTTTAGTTGTCCACTAGCACACGCTGAGCTAATCAACAAACTTTGTCATTACGAACAGCGCAAGACGATAAAGGTTGAAAGAATAGTTTGGCTCCCAACCTTTGGAATTTTTTTTTTTTTTTTTTTTTTTTTTTTACAAAGGAATCACCACTTATCAAGGCCCAGAAGCCACTCGAGGATAAGGTTGTTGTTGTTGGGGGGGATTTACAGCATATCAACCATTTTAAGGTCATTTAATGCCAAATCCAGTGATTTCGAAGAAAAAGTTTTTCATAGAATATACTTGTTTTTCTTTTCAAGTCAGTTTCTATTTAACCCATAGTTGGGACCCTAACAGGTACTACCACTCCAGGTCAGAGTGGACCTGGGAGCAATGGCAATTAAGGGGTGGCTCCACATTCCCCAAAGCCCGCAATCTGGGGCCTCACCATCGGATATAGTTTAACAGGATCTCGAGGATAAGGGTTGAAGACAACCGTTTTGGCTTTTTGTACACTGATGCATATGTTTCGCAAACAAAATAAATGAATGATAACATTTGATGCTACTAAGACTAAGCTTCTTTCCTTTAACAATTACAAGAAACCTTCTCAACCACCAGTTGCCATGGTTAATAATACATTACCTGAGAGCTCATCTTTCAAACTCCTCTGCTTAACAGGCGATATGAATTAAAACAAATACATGTGCTCTAATAAACTTTTAGCGCTTGTGCCCCTGAACATACATACTCCCAACGAACCCGATGAGCAGAAAAATCCAACCCCTTCGCTGTTGAGGTCCCTAGATGTCGAAAAGTGTTCTAATCTAATAGTTTCTTCCTACAGATGACTAGACTTTTGCAATTTTCACTGTTTCTTGTTTGCCTGAGTGTACTAACCTGCAAAAGTTAAAATGTACTGTAAACAAACATCTCTACATATCTCCTAGAGACATCATCCCAATTAGTAGCCCCTCTAAGTGATAATACGCCTTGTTTGAGGTGAAAAAGAGTAAAAAGAAAGAAAAATATGATAATTGCACCATATGATCATCATCATCATTGTTGTCATCATCATCATAATCATCATTGTTGTCATCATCATCATCATAATCATCATTGTTGTCATCATCATTGTTGTCATCATCATCATCATCATCATCATCATCTGTTTAATGTCCATTTTATATGCTGGTACATTACTTAAGTTGCTGATGATATTTTAAATGTACCACTGTTTAAGAATTATGTGATTTAAGACATAGGTTTTCTCAGAGGAAGAAGGAGAGGCAGTCAAAGAAAGAAGTTGTACAGGTGAGAGATGAAATGGTCATAATACTATAATTACTTACCTGCTTACTGACAAGCATAAATATAACGCAATGTTTTGCTTATAATGATGAGTGAGATGTAGGTATAGACAACAATTATTCAACTTTTTATCTATTTGGAACACATTAGGGGTCAGGACTTTAATAGCAGGTGTGCAGACAGGTTGCAGGTAACAGCCTCTATAAAGAGTCTATGCCGCGTAAGTTTATTTATCTGCTTTTCTACAGACAATTGGTGCTACATACATATCACCGAAACTTTGACTGAACTAAGCCTAGGGCTAAGCTAGCTGGAGATGCCAAAAGGGATGTTTCAGCAGCACTCTGGAGGCTTCCTTAGATTTCTTTTTTTAACCTTTTATGTTATTGAGTCACTTTAAATAATAACATTTTGGGGGAATTAATTAGAATCTGTATACTCCTGCTCCATTCTCTGAACCCCATATTATCATTTCAATTCTTGTTATTTTTTTAATTTCCATAATTTTTAACTCTTCTACTATATAAAAGCCAGTTGCCTGTGTGTATGTTCAGCTAAAAGTCAAAATATACAAAACAAACATCCACAAAGTTGGTATGTTCTTGATCAGCATTAATCTGGATAAATAATATCTAAAAATTAAAAAAAAAAAAAAAATTATTCATTCTTTGGGTGTCAACAGGGTCAGGTGGTTAGCCATTTTATGTTCTTTTTTAGAAAAAAAAAATTTAAAAAACACTGACTCTACTCAAGGAATGCTGCTCTAGTAGATTTCTCACTGCTGATGCAATCCTCTGCCTGTATAAGAGCCATGTACGTTCTTGGATGGAGTACTGTTGCCACAAATGGGCAGAAGTTGCTCGGATCACTCTGTCCTTCCTTGACTGAGTTCAAAACTAGCTTCGAAATCTAGTAGGTGATGCCCTTTTTCTCTTCTTGCAAGATCTTTGCCACAGAAGAGATGTTGCGAGACTGTCTCTGCTCTGTCATTATTTTCATGGTAGATACTCAACTGAATTTCAATCTTTTTTTTTTTTATTTTTAATGGAAATTCAGTAAATTTTTTAACTTAAGTGGAATGGCTTATCAAGAACTTGTTTACATTGGACTTGAAGGCAACTATATTGTAGTCAGCTGGAAAGTAGGAAAACGGAAGACAGTTCCACAGGCATGCAGTTCTAAGAAAGAAGCTTGTTCACAAAAAACACTCATCTAGCCAAAACCACTATCAACAATTTCACCCACTCTCTGTGTTTAAATCTGAATGCAGATTCCATGAACAAAGCTTTTTTCCTAGAACTACCCACCTGAAGATGATTGGAGGTTACTTTGACCAAAACATCGTGAGAATAAAACTCAAGATAAGAATAGTCATCTGAACAATCCAACTAATCGATCCTTATCTCAGAAATTCAGAAACGTAATTTTATAAAAGAAAAAGAAAAAAATAGACATAAAAATGTTAAAATCTTATATATCATGTATATGTTGTTGTACAGTATTCTTAAACATAGTTTATGCAGATTATGTACGCATTATTATAGAATTAATCCTCTATTGATTATTATATATTACGAGGAATAATTTGCTTAGTGAACTAATATGACAAAAAAATTTAAAAAATAATAAATTTTTTTTAATCAAATTCCGTCTGTGTTTATTTACAATATCACATCAGCTGAAATTTGGGCATGACGATCTTAAACATAGTCTTTCTTCTCTTGTAGATAAAAAAGATGGAAAGGGGGAATATTTTTACCTTACACCGGCTGTTACAATTGATTTTGTAAGATGTGTCCATCCAATCAGCACATTCAATGATGACTATTCAAACTTAAGTGTGATTGACTAACAGAGCAAACAAATCTCTTTTATTGATTTGCTGTTTCTTGTCATTTCTGTTTTTTGTTTTGGTGGTGGGGGGGTTATCAAGTTTTGTAATTGAATTAAAATTTCTGATTCTTGTATTTCTTCTATTTTCATGTCACTTCCTGTTTGAATGGCGATTTCACTGCAGAGTTTTATCAATGTGAGTAAACATGATTCCTTTTTCAAATTCAAGAAATCCTCAAAAAGAAAAACGTTTTTATATTTGAATTCTTGTACAGAACTCCTTCTATATTAAAAAAACAAAAAATAAATAAAGATCTGCATGATGTACATACCTGTGATAAAACAAAAATAAGCAGTAGAACCCCGGGATATGGCATTAAAAGTTAGTAACAAAATACGGTACAGTATATAACACACATGTATATAATCAAAGACATAACACCGTAAGGCGGAGCAAATACTGTAAATAAGGCCTGGAAAAACATTGTATTCCACATCAAAACCTGGGTTCTGCTGTATTCCAAAAGTCACAAATTGAGCAAGTAGTTTTTTAGTTTTATAAAGAAAATCTTTTTTAAGCAATTAATGAGCATTTGTAGGCATTACAACAAAAATCTCGCAAGTTTAAATTATTTATAGTTATCTCTCTTGTTTCTTGAGATTGTTTTCAAAATAGCATTCAAGACACTCATTCCTTGGTTACTTCTAACTTTTAAGTACAATATTTTCTTTTAGTCACACGATATTTCTTTATTTTTGTTTTTTAATATAAGGAGGATTCTGAACATGAACTTATCTTTTGTTTTATTAAGTGTTTTAAGAAAAATAAAATGAAGCTTTATTTTTTTGGTGCATAGATATACATGAATTGTACAAATTTTTAATTTGTTCCTTAAGAAAAGAAAGATAAAGAAAACCAAAGTAATTATTTATGTATTTGAATTGATTTCTGTTAAAGATTTAGAATTGTGATAATTCAGGGAAATCTTTTATTTTGATCAAAAGAAATGTCTGAGCTGTCAAGAAATCAATTCTAAAGATTTTCACTGCTTATCTCCGTTTTATTGAAATCCGCAAACAATGAATAAAATCAACAGAAAAGGAAGCAGATATAACATGCCAAATAAAAGTTTAGCAAAAAGCAAAATTTAAAAAAAAAAAAAAAAAGTTTCCATCTTTGGTAATTTTACAAATTCATAACCATCTGGTAATTACATATATTTTATTTGAACACTGGTTCCCATCTGATCAAAGTTTAATCGACCATTTGAGAATACAAGATTTCTCTGTTTGGAAGCCTGCAATATTAGTTTCTGATACCCTCTGGAAAGGTAGGAATCCATTTTGATCCTCCTCCACTCTCTACTTCTCTAAACATGAACATAATAGTAGAGTAGATTATACTCTCAAGCCTTGGTAGAACGATGGAAAACTGAAATCACATCAACTTTTCTCCATTTTTTTTCTAACACTAGTTAGTTGCCCAGTCGTACAATATGCTTAAACACATTTTAATTCATGCAGATTGCATATGTATTATTATAGAATCAATCCTGTATTGAATCTTATATATTACAAGAAATAATTTGCCCAGTGGACTAATTCACAAAAAAAATTAAAAAATGATAATGTTGTTCCTCAAATGCTGTTTGTTTGTTTACAATATAATGTCAGCTGATATTTGGGCTTGATGATCTTAAAAATAGTCTTTCTTCTCTTATAGATAAAATTAGGAAGAATTTTTACAGGGGAATATTTTAGGTTACACCGGTGTAGCGTAGAATATTCCCCGGTAAAAATTCTTTTTTATCTATAATCTGTTTTTAAGATTGGACTTTTTTTGATACTTATCAGATGAATTTCTGTACAAAACATATCTAAGAACACTGCCAGACATATAAATTAGCTTACGGCATATTAACCCCTTTTTTTTGGTTATTTATGCCGAATCCAATAATTCTGGAAAAAAGTTTTTATTCAAGTTTTTTTAGATCTTCAAATATTTATCACAGTGTTTGGTTTGGTTTGGTTGTTCTGTAAAGGAAAATTGTTTTGTTATTGACTTTGCAGAATATAATTGAGTTTTGCAAAGGCAAAGAAAAAAAATAATGATATCAATGTTTGGTGCATTTTACGTCAGGATACCAGTATCTTTAGCTTGATCTTGTAACACCAGATTTTTAATATAAAACACATTTTTAGATCTTTTCCCTCGGTTCCCTAGGTATGATTTTCGATGAAAAATATGCATGCATATTTAGATGGTGGATTTGGAGGGAATTATGCACTCTCCTAAGTGCAATAATTGATTTTTATTATAAGTTAAATTATTTCCATAAAGTTTTTGTTTTATATATATTTTTTTTTATTTATTTCACATTCATCATGAAATTTATACAAGTCACACAAGATATTTGAATGGCTTCCTTCTCTTTCAAGATTTAGTTGATAACTTCTGGAAAGGTGCTTGTGGCCATGAGTAGCTTATAGTGAAGAAAAGGGTTGTCCAATCCCCTATTTTAATGACTAAGCATGACTCTGGCTTGAGTCCAATAAGAAACAGAAATTCCAGATGACTGAAAACAATCTCTACTATTATATAAAAGTCACATTGTGTGTGTGTTCCTTCCTCATAGGTTCCGAAATGGCTGAGTCTATCTTTTGCAAATTTCACACAAAGCTAATTCATATTTTTGGCGGTGTTCTTAGATATGTTTTGTACAGAAATTCATCCGATAAGTATCGATAATCGAAAAAATCCGATCCTAAAAATAGTCTTTTTTCTTATAGATAAAAAAGAAGAATTTTTACAGGCTAATATTTTGCATTACATCGGTCAAGAGAGGTAATAAAATCTCAGCAAATCATTTCTTAAAAAAAAAAAAAAAAACAATTGTCATCTGGAGATATTGCTCAGTAGTAGAGCATTCGACTATAGATCGAATGATCCCCTGTTCAAGCCCAGATGTACCTCACCATTTTAATTTTTTCATATTAATGAGTTCTGAGTTCAATTTACGATAAAAGAAGAGGTACCATTTAAAATCGACACAAATCATTTTTCATTTGCATATTTTAAAACTAAACATTTATCAGACGTGACGTTTGTGGAGATGTCAAGCCCAAATATCAGCTGACATGATATTGTAAACAAACACAGACGGAATTTGATGAACAACATTATCATTATTATTATTTTTATTTCTTTTTTTGCAAATTAGTTCACCAGGCAAATTATTCCTCGTACTACATAATATTCAACAGAGGATTGATTCTATAATAATAGATACACAATCTGCATAAATTAAAATATCATGTTTAAGCGTATTGTACGACTGAGGGAACACTGGGCATCCAGCTAGTAAAATAGTATATATATTCTACTTCCTTTGTGGTCATTCATTCTTAGCTGGAAAGATAGCGAAAATGGTGATCCAGATCTAGTTACAATGTGAAGTGTTGGATGAACCATATAAAACACTGCAAGAATTCTGAGGATATATCAGAGTGTACAAATTGAGTACAATTAATATTTTCCTTTTCATTTAAAATTTAGTATAAATAAAATAATTATAATATATTAGTAATAATAAACTAAAGTTCTTGTCCAGAATTCCCCCATATTCAAAAACAAAAAGAAAAAAAACCCTGTCCAATGTGAAATGAAAATGTATTCCAAAAATCATGTCAGTTGATCAAATAGATATATTTTTAACTAAAAAAATCAAATTTTATGAATAAGCAAGTATGGATTATCTTATGTCGCCATCTTGAAGAAACAAAGGGAGATAACTCAACAATAATCAAAGCTTGCATGATAAACTTTGTAATGCCTACGATTTCCCATTAATCACTCAAAGTTATTTTTAAATGATTTTCTTTAAAAAAAAAATCAAAACTACTTGATCAATTTACATGATTTTTGGAATATGGTCTTTCATTCCTTCATGAGTACATACATCATAAAGATCTATCTGTATTTTAGTTTTTTTAATATAGGGGAACTTTTGAACAACAACCAAAACTGGTATATATTTTTAATGAGTGTTTGTCTTTATTTCTCAATAACATTATATAAATCTTTTTTTTTTTTTTTTTTCTTTTTTTCATGTTCAATACAATATTGTTGGATCGCTTTTTTAGGGTGTAAGTATGACCTCTTACTTTTTCTAATACACGGTAGAACAATAAATTTGTCGCTCTAAAGAAAACAACACTACAGCTTTATGATGAAACTTCTATTGAAAAAATCAATTCAAGTAACTTGATTATGTAGTAGAGCTGACATCTATTCAATGTAGCCGCCTTCAGCCTTAGTCACCGCCTCGATACGGGTCCGGAACTGGGAGCATCTCTTTTCCACAAGTGCCGACAGGAGCTCGGCGGATTGCGGCGATCAGGCTGGCTTTGGTGTTGTGGGAGGTCATGTTGGTGATGTTCTTGACGTATAACCAAACGAAGTAGTTCAGCGGGTTTAGGTCAGGTCAGGGGAGGATGGAGAGCAGTGAGAAAAGAGTACAAAGTTGTAGCACTCCTTCTGAAGACAAGCTTGGGTCTCTTTGGACTTGTGGGCCAATGCCGAGTCCTGTTGCCACACCCAGGGTCTGCCAGTGGCCACCTGATTGCACCAGGGATCACCACACCTTTTATCACATCCAGGTGGAGAGTAGATAATACAGTGGATGTGTTATCGGCAGCTCCAGTAACTCTCGCTTCTCCTATTTTGTCATTCAGTCCTCATTCAATGAGTGATGTTTCTGACAAAGGGTGAAGAAAAAGCTGCTTAAAGGTCGGTACTACTTGGTGACCAGTAGTCTGAGATGTCGGATATTTTTCTGTCTTTGTCTGTCCTTGTTGCCATGTCACTAGTAAGGGTGCTGGAGGTAAACGTTTTGTCTGGGCTGACGTTATCCGCCTGATAGTCAGGGACCCGAACCTTGGATTAACCACTAAGGAGGCTGTCCTATCAGCAGGCGCAAAGTACTGGGACTGCTGTATTGCCATTTGGTGAGTGGATCTGGACCATGCAGTAGTCTCTGGTGGGGCCTCTCGATGCCATACTAGTGGGTAATTGTTACGGCTTTACCTTTTCGTGTGCTACAAATAAAAAAAAAAATTTTTCCTGTCTTTTTCTCTCTTACTTTCCCTCTCTGTACTGCTCTAACCAAGTATGCCGACCTATTCCACAAATCCCAAAACCTCAACATGAAATATCTCCAGAATAAAAACTCGATTAAACCTAGAACCCCATCTTCCAGCGTAGACCCCTACTACCAGGTCTCCTTCTCCAATATCAGGGGTCTACGTTCCAACCTTCCAGAGGTTGAAACCCAATTACAGGAGACGAAACCGGACATATTATTTCTATGTGAAACTGGAATAGGGCCGACCACTTCCCTAGATGAGTTCATAATTAATGGATACTCCAATTTAACAGCTAAATCTGACTCCCAAGATCGCCATGGGCATGGAATATGTGCCTACATTAAGGATGGCTTCCCATGTGGCAGGGATATCTCTAGAGAAGATCCTAATTTACCCTATATGTGCTTCAGGGTTGCACTTGCTAACACCACTGTATTTATATTTGCCCTCTATAGGCCCCACAACAGCGGAGTTACTATCTTTAAGAGCATATCTGAGAAAATAGACCACATACTGTCTTCACATCCCTCGGCTAACATCCACATCTGTGGTGACTTCAACGTCCATAACGTGGAATGGCTAACCCATTCAAATAAGACAGATGATGAGGGGAGGTTTTGTCATGATTTTGCCATTGCTTATGACCTCACTCAGATTGTTCGCGAACCCACCCGTGTGCCCGATACACCTAATCAATATGCAAGCCTCTTAGACCTTTTTCTTTCAACTTCCCCTGAGCTATGTTCATGTACCGTTCATTCTCCTTTAGGATCCTCCGACCACTCCGTCGTATCAGTTAAGATAAAAACAAAATGTAAGAAGCCATCAGACGTACCCCTCCACCGTACTGTATACCGATACTCTATGGCTGACTGGGATAGCTTCCGTACATTCATATCTGATTTACCTCTGCACTCCATGTTTAAAAAGGAAGTGTCCTCTATAGTATCAGATCTGACCGAATGGTTAATTGTAGGCATAGACCAATTCATACCATCTAAAAAATTCCAACAAAAACCTAACAGCCAGCCATGGTTCTCCCCAGAATGTGCTGCTGCTATCGCGCACAGAAATCACTTTTTCCATAACTACCAACGTAATAGATGCACTGAGACTAAAGCTGCTTTCAGGACTGCCAGCAACCACTGTAAAAGAGTAATAAAAAATGCAAGAGAGCTATATGCCCAGTCTGTTAAATCCAAGGTAGCTGATCAGCGGCTTGGTTCCCACCAGTTTTGGCAAATAACAAATAGGATCTTGAACAGAAGTGTGCGTTCTATCCCAACCATTATCAATGGACCAGAGGTTATCTCGTCAGCATCAGACAAGGCCAAACTATTTGCAAAGAACTTTGCAGCTAATTCTACCCTATGCGACGAAGGCCATCAACTCCCCATATTTCCTCCTATAACACAGAACAAGCTAGGTAACATACAAATATCCGTGCATGAGGTCGCCAAGCTAATAAAAAACCTAGATTCCAGTAAAGCAACTGGCCCTGATGGCATCCCAATTATAGTGTTAAAAAAGCTTCAACCAGAACTTGCTCCCATACTTACGAAACTATTTAAGCGCTGCCTTAAGGAGAAGTGCTTTCCGACCCCCTGGAAGACCTCCTCAGTTTGCCCTGTATTTAAGAATTCAGGTGATAAGTCATCTCCCTCTCAATACAGACCAATAAGTCTTCTCTGTGTTATGAGTAAGTTACTTGAATCAATATTAAATAGAGAAATAGTAAACCACCTCAGCAGGAATAACCTTCTTAGTGACACACAATATGGTTTCCGCTCTGCAAGATCTACCGCAGATGTGCTGACGGTTATATCCCACAGGATTAGTGAATCTCTTGACGGAGGCTTCCTTTCTAGGGCAATTGCTCTCGACATATCAAAGGCCTTTGACAAAGTATGGCATAAGGGTCTACTTCACAAGATTTCCAGCTACGGTATAACTGGAAATGTTTTCTCAATCATTAAATCATTTCTCTCTGATAGGCTCATAAGAGTAGTGGTAGATGGACAAAAATCGGAGGCCTGCAATATAAATGCTGGAGTCCCTCAGGGGTCAATCCTGGGCCCAACTCTCTTCCTGATCTACATCAATGACCTCCCTAAACACATACTTAAATCATTCGTTGACATCTATGCTGATGACACGACCATCTACGGCAACACATCAAAGGCTGTAAATGACGAAGTTCTCTCGGATTCTCTCTCCTCTGATCTCGAGCGCGTGGTTCAGTGGGGGAAGATGTGGCTAGTTACCTTTAATGCATCCAAAACCAAACTCCTATCCTTACATCATCAACGCTCTGATCCCCAGCTGGCATCAATTGTGATGGATGGCTCTCGTCTGGGTGAGGCCCCGTGTTTTGACAAGCTTCTGGGTTTGACCTTTACTCCTGATCTGAAATGGAACACGTACATCAAGTCTGTGGCCAAGGTCGCAGGAAAGATGGTGGGATCCTTCTACCGCTCCAGAAGATATCTCACTACTGATGCAATTCTCTATCTATATAAAAGCCAAGTACGGCCAAGGATGGAATACTGTTGCCATATCTGGGCAGGAGCTGCCAAAAACAGCCTATCATGCCTTGACAGAGTACAAAATAGACTTCGTGGTTTAGTGGGGGATGCCCTTTTCTCTACCCTGCAACCCCTCTCCCACAGAAGAGACGTTGCGAGCCTATCCTTGTTTTATCGTTATTTTCATGGCAGGTGCTCGTCTGAACTCCAATCCCTGGTCCCCCCTCGCCAATCTTTCACGAAAAACACCCGTCTAGCTGAATCCACTGTGAAAAATTTCCCCCACTCTGTATCTGTGCCTAAATCAAAACGCGGATTTCATGAGCAAAGCTTCTTTCTTAGAACTGCACGCCTGTGGAACTCTGTTCCGTCTGCCTGCTTCCCTCCGGACTACAACTTGGATGTCTTCAAGTCTAATGTTAACAAATTCCTAATGAACCGCCCCCCTAATTAAACACTTCATAAAATCTCCTCACTAACGTGATGTACTTACAATAACCCTTATCCCTGAGTGGCTTCCGGGCCTTGATAAGTGGTGATCACTGTGTAAAAAAAAAAAAAAAAAAAAAAAAGGTACACTTTGGTGTTGACTTTCAAGCAGACTTCAAAGATGTGAGGTTGCATGATGTGGCTCTCACTTAAAACCACACTGAAGACCATAACTGTGACCGGAAACTTTGTTTCCATCACCCTGGGCACGTCCCTGTTATTCGTGACAATCCAGCCATGCATTTTGATGGTGCTGACAATGGTCCTCTTATAATAACTTGGATCGGTAGAGAGCATGAGTTGTTCAGAGGCGCATCTCCAATCTCACCCGTTGAACATTGTGTCACTTTCAGACATGATAGAGGGTTCCTATAGCTCTTGGGATTTGTACACAACTGGCCAACTAGTAGATGGTCTGCAACAAAAATAGAAAACCTGTTTTCATCAAGCGGGAATGGAATCATTTTGTCTTTTCTAGGGCGACAATTTTATCGTTCCACCTTGTACAAAATTCGTTTTGACTTTTTATGATTTTGTTTCTATCTTAAAAGTAATTAACTATTCAATTCTCCCCAATGAGTTCAGTTGTGAAGATATGATATGAATGAATACTATGATCCATTTCAGTTTCTTTTAGAAAGTAACAATGACTGAAAATATCTCAACCTCTTAACTGTAAAGACGAGTTCTCTAATATCAAATAAGTTAGTATTTACCAAACATAAGTAATCGTTGCACTAAACAATGTTTCATACTTAAGATGTTATCTTCATCTTGTTTGCTGTGCTGTTATGTTCACAACAATTTTAGCTGATATGAGGTATGGAAATAAAATGCCCATGAAGTAGATCACAGTGTACAACAGTCAACACACAAGTTATGAATATAACAAGATGTGAACAGTATTTTAAAAACCTATAAATGCTTTCATTTTATTTAACTCCGGTTACATTTCTGAATTTTTGAATGAGAGCATGCTATGCACCCCCCCCCCCATGAAATATATAAAGACTTCGAAATTCTATGTAGATTCCCAAGTTTGACAGAAACATTCCTGAGTCTGACAAGATACACTTGAAGAAGGTCGGAGGCTACATCAACCAAAACATTGTGAAAATGACACTCAAGATGAGAACAGTAGTCTGAAGAGTCGAACTCCAATCAGTATTCAACTATTGAATCAAAAATCAGGATGGTTCACATCCATGCCATTAGATGCAATAATAATCCTATTGAAATTGATTGTTTCACTTGGACATCTTGTTATCCATTTCCATGTCAATTTCTCATTTTTCTTTTTTGCTGCAACTTCTGTAAAACTGGAAAAGGCTGTTGTTTCAACTTCTGAGTGCCATTGGCTAGAATTGAAACCAATACATTTAGTGGCCCAGCCACATTCCCTACCATTTGAGCTAACTTGACTGACGGATAAAAAAGTTTTTAAATTAAACTACTTTCAGCTATGATTGGTTTTATGCATGTGCAACAGTGATAGAAATATGTAGGCGTTGAAATGAACATTTTGCATTTCAACTTGCAGACTTCTGTACGCATTATTCATTCATCCATCCAAACAAAGATTTTACTCGTTATAAACCATTCCTGGTGTATGATCACTAGAGCCATGACAACAGCATATTCTTTTCATTGTTTTGACTCTTGAGTGTATATCCAACACAGACACAATTAATCAACCGATAACCACATCAATCTACATAAAAACATAAGATATCAATGGATATATACCTGAGAATCAAAACAAGGAAAAGAATATGCTGTTGTCATAGCCCTAATGATTAGTTTCCTGTTAATTTCAGTTTTATGTGACCAGTAGTTTAAGAATTTATCGGTTAAATATTTACAGACACACATACCTCTACTGTTTTATTTGTATAGATAATATAATATTTAGATGAGTGCTATATTAATTGATATTTTGATTAATTATTAATGTTGAACTCGTATTTTTTCTCTATGTGTTTTTATTTCTTTGCATTTGATTTATGATGGTTTTGTTTCTCTTTTTTTTTTTTTCTTTTTTTTTTTTCTTTTTTTTTTAACCCCATTGGAATTTCTTCTTGAACTCTTGATGATTTTTAAACTAAAGTATGTAAGTAAATACACATTTTCTTTCTTGTGTTTGTTTTATTTCAATATTTTTTAACTGCTCTTACAAACAATACTGCTTTGTTTAGGATGACATCTTCAGAGGTAAGTTGTATGCACAATTATGTTTTTAAGTATTTCAAGCTTTTAAAATTATATTTTAAACTTGGGGTATTTTTTTGGGGGGGGGGGTAGTTATTGCTTGAATTCATGAATTTTTGTGATGATGATTTTTTTTTTTTTAAATGCTCAAATGAGATTGTGCCTTAAAATAATTGAAATTTAATAGCTGGTTTATGTGAAATAATTGAAATTTAATAGCTGGTTTACATCAAATAATTGAAATTTAATAGCTGGTTTACGTGAAATCATGTGTTTAGATAAACTATTAAATTAAAAAAAAAAAGTAGAGAGAGCGAGCCATCTGAAATCCAGCTGTAAAGTTCTGACTATTATACAATGCGACACAATTGAATATGTAAATATCACCACTGGCCGATCTATAAAAAGTTGCTTTAAATCGCGGGCAAGAAATTCAGTAATTTTTTCACCATTTCTCTGGTTTCAGAGTAATTTTGATAGAACTTGGCATTCCGATTTAAAATGTATGTTGTTTCTGAGTTATAAAACATGAGATACAGGTAATTAGCATTTTTTTTAGAAATCGAGTGACTGATAAACATGTGACACATACAGCGTCTCTCAGCAAGTCATGGGAACATGTATGCCAGAAAGAACAGTTGGAAATAAGTCATACACCATCCATCGTATGCACTATGAAATACCTACAGCTATGTACCTAGATAATGGAACTATAAAATCAAACATTGTAATACATCATCAACGTTCTGATCTCCGTCTGGCATCAATTGAAATGAATGGCTCTCGACTTCAGGAGGCTCCATGTTTTGACAAGCTTCTGGGCTTGACCTTTACTCCTGATCTAAAATGGAACACGTACACCAAATCCATTGCCAAGGTCGCTGGAAAAATGGTGGGATCCTTCTATCGATCCAATAGATATATACGAGCTAATGCTCTTTTCTATCTATATAAGAGCCAAGTACATCCAAGGATGGAGTATTGCTGTCACATCTGGGAAGGAGCTACTAGGAAGACCTTATCCTGCCTTGACAGAGTTCAGAATAGACTTCGTAGCCTAGTAGGAAATGTCCTTTTCTCTTCTCTGCAACCTCTATCTCACAGAAGAGATGTTGCAAGCCTGTCTCTGTTTTATCATTATTTTCATGGCAAGTGCTCATCTGAGTTCCAATCTATGGTGCCCCCCCCCCTCACCAAACATTCACGAGAAACACTCGTCTTGCTGAAAACACTATCAATAATTTCTCCCACTCTTTATCTATACCTAAACATAGATTCCATGAACAAAGCTTCTTTCTTAGAACTGCATACCTGTGGAACTCTCTTCCGTTTACCTGCTTTCCAGCTGACTAAAAATATGGCCGTCTTCAAGTCCAACATAAACAAGTTTTTGATGAGCCGTTCCCCTTAAGTAATCCAATTTACCAAATTTACGCTTCTAACGATTACTGATATTATCCTTTTGACCACTGTACACTCTTTAAACCTTATCCTCGAGTGACTTCTGGGCCTTGATAAGTGGTGATTCCCTTGTGAAAAAAAAATGTGACAAGGAGAAAGAAGTAACCTTAGTAGAAGTTAGTGTCCCCAATAATGCAGGGATAAACAGAGTTAAGAGGAAGAAGATGACAAAATACCAAAGGTTTGTGTATGGCATGAAAAGAAACTGGAATCTTAGGAAGATCTCTATCATTCCAATTATTATAGCATCAACTGGACTCATGAAAAAAAAAATTTTCAAAACTACCTGCCAAATATATACCCGGTGAATCAAGTGCAAGAAAGATTAAAACAATTGCACTTAACGCGATGGTTAAAATCTTAAAAAGACCTATCAGTTGGGATATATGAGATAGCGGGCGAATTTCTAGCATCCAGTAGGATGCCCTATCCCCAACTAGAATAAAGTGAAAAGAAAATTGAAAAAAAATATATATATTAAAAGTTTAAATTCTATAATGTCATATCATTCAAGATTTTGTCTTCCATTCATCAGTAAACATTGGAGGAAAAGAATCTTTTAAAACAAAAAAAAAAAAGACTTTAAATTGTATTCATGATAACTTAAGAAATTATGCTGAAAACTTGCCAAAGAGAGAGAAGGGGTGGTGGGGGGGGGGGGCATGAATGTCTTTATATTTCTCCTTTATATTAACTGGCAGATTATGTGGAACATATAATCCAATATAATAAAATATGCATCAAGTGCGCTTGAAAGTCAAATCACGACGTAATAGTAGGAAAATAAACAAATCTTTTACTTGTTTGAAATCTATAACATAAATATATTTTGGAGTTAAACTCCATCCTCAGTATATTGTTTTCTTTCTTTTTTCTTTCTTGCCATGTTGTAAAGATGGAGGATGTTTGTAAAGAGTCACGCGTTGTATCTCAGCGGTTGTATTTTCAAATTAAATCAACATTTCTATATGGAACTCACACCCTTAACTTTATTCTCGCGTTGCCTACACATAGTTCCAACATTATATTATAGACTAGCAGGGGTACTCGACGTTGCCCGGGTGTGGAGAGGTGGTGTAGTAAGAAACCCGGAGGAGGGGAGGAATCAAAACAACAGTAGGCATCCTTGGTTGAGAGAGGTGTTAAAAAGAAAAAAGTGGTAGTAGTGAGAGTCCCTGGCGTTGTTCGAGTGTGGACAGGTGAGATCAAAACAACAGTAGGCAGCCCGGGTAGAGAGAGGTGTAAAAAAAAAAGTGGTAGTTAGCAGACAGGCTCGAACCCGTAACGCGAAGGAGGAAAAGAAGATGAAAAAAGACCTAATGTCTTAACTGATGCATCCATTATGAAACCGGAAGTTGCGAGCATTTGAATTAAGGGTAATCAATCCAAAGGAGATGATGACTTGCGAAAAATGTTAATGCAAAAAACCGCCTAGTTGAGGGGGAAGGAATTAATGTTTTTGGCCAATTTTTGGATATTTGTTGTCCAGGAGATGGAGCTTCGTAACGATATCAATTTCGTTAGAACCTGTTGCATGTGTCAATTTCTAGACATATTCACACACAAACACACAGTTGAGATTTATATAATAGACTAGCCTGGATGTCCGGTGTTTCCCAGGTGTTTGGAGGTGTGTGTTGAGCAAAAGAAAAATAAATAAACGACATATGCCGTCCGATTATTTAAAAAAAAAAAAAAAAAAAAACAGAAAACTGACCATGGTTTTTGTTTTTTGTAATGTTGGTTTGTTTTGGTTTCTTTTCGTTTCTTTTTTTGTATTGTTTTCTTTGCTGTCTCTGTTAACCAATTTGAATGTCGTCTGATTCCAATATCGATAGTGTAGTAGTAACTGTGCGAATGAAACTCTCAGAAATGCAATGTATAGAAATAAATAATGAATAAGTCACTAATCCAAAAATAGGAAGTCAGCTCCCCACCCCTCGGTATCACATATGAAATCAGTGCAAACATAGTAGAAGTATAAAGACAGTAAATAAAATATTAAACGACTAATCGGTGCAAGATTTGAAGAACGCTGGCAGCTGACTGTTAAAGTTTCCTGTATAAACTGGAATCCAATATTAGTTTGTTTTGTTTAAGTAATCCTTCGAATCGCAACCCACACCCCCCAACAAAAAAAAGAAAAAATATATAAAGGGAAGAAAAGAAGAAGAAATTTATAAAATAGCACAAGTAACCCACAGAATAACTGGAATGTAAAGTCGCGTTTCACCCGACGGAAAAATGCCAATCCATATTTTTTAAGCAACTAAGAACTCAAACCGGTCTCCCTCGTATATTCCCCTGTGGACGTATCCGAAACGGTGTTAAGTGGTCGCAGGCGGAGTATGAATCGAATAAAGAGAAAAGATTTTACAACTTCCATTGATTCTAACCGATTGTGGCAGTGAACTCTCACCGGACAAAAAATATAGAAATGTAAGAATATCAAGGAACTGTAAGGGTAGTAGGCCTATAGCACACCTCAGATCCTGTGCTGAAGTGCGGGGACATTAGATTTGAATGTAATGTCGTGATTTTTAATCATGTTACGGTCAAACTCAAACGGGAAAAAATGAGTTCATTTTACTTGTATAGAGATAAAATATATTTCCACAGAAAAAAAAAAAATATATATATATATATATATACACACACACACAAGACTAAGATGCATGATATTAACAAAAACTAGAATTCAGCAATTGCACTGAAAAGATAAAAAATATTCTTGTTTGACATTTTGTTGTCGCAAAATCAGTTCTATTTTCATCTGTTGACATAAGCATATTTTTGAAGATAATTTTATTTTACTGATTTCGTTTCAGCTTTGCTCTTATGAGTTAAATTTACCTAACCCTCGCATGATTGCGACGTGTCACTATTGAGAATTGTTGTGATCTCAGTGATCCTAGGGCGGCAAAAAATAATAGAAAAAGTTACTAATATTTCAAAGTTTTTAAATGCTTGTAAAAAAAAAACATCGTTTGATACAAAAAGACAAACTTTGATGGCGAGTAACGAAAAGGGTTTTTGTAAGAATTGCTATAAGGAGAAATCTCTTGTGCATCGTTTCTCAAATCGAATTTTGTCAAGCAGTAGGAAAAATATTGAAAACAATCACACTGAACATTTTTCTGAAAAAGAAATAAAATTAATAAGTGTAGAAAATCGATAAATCTACAGGATCTACTGCCTCAATATATTAACACATGCTATTTCAAAACAGTTATTCATCTAATTACTAACCAGGCTTGATGTTGCTTAACTGTATTAATTTGAATGAGATTTGGGTGTACTTTTCCTGGCAAGTGCTCATCTGAGCTTCAATCTATAGTACCCTCTTGCGAAACTTTCACGAAAAACACTTGTCTAGCCAAAACTACTATCAATAATTTCCCAAATTCTTTATCTGTGCCTAAACCTAAATGTAGATTCCATGAACAAAGCTTCTTTCTTAGAACTGCACGTCTGTGGAACTCTCTTCCAATTGCCTACTTTCCAGCTGACTACTATCTGATTGTCTTCAAGTCCAACATAAACAAGTTCTTGATGAACCGTCCCTCTAAATAATCCAATTTACTAAATGTCCACTACTTATGTTTACTACGCTATAATCAAATTGACTAATGTGTACCCATTAACCCTTATCCTCGAGTGGCTTCTGGGCCTTGATAAGTGGTGATTCCTGTGTTAAAAAAAAAAAAGAAAACTATTTCTTTTCTTCCCTCTTTTTTTATTCAATCTTCTTTCTTTGTCAACTATGTTTTAAAAGACATCAGTGATCATGGCTCATCTGTTCCCTTTGCATTTGAACCATTTCACCATTATGTTCTTTGCAGTATAGGACCTATAGTAGATTGCAATTACACTTTGAAAAAAAGCACAATACAATGTTTGAAGGCCAAACTGCTTGTAGTCTCATTTTCAAATATCATATAATATATGATTATTGTTGTAATGGTCTGAGAAAGTAACTCGAAGAAAGAAGTCAGCGAAACATTTTGTAAAAAAAGGGAGCATTTGTAAGAAACAGGGTAAAAAAAAAAGCAAATGGACATTGTCAAGAGGTGCTGAACTGAAGGAGTAAATTAAAGCTTGTCTCTTACAATGTGATTTTATTTGTATTGGACTATGTAGCACAATATTACTTTCTGAGTATTTATTAGTACTTATTAATTTATCTAAGTTAGATCAGTTCTGTATTTAAAATACAATGAATACTGTTTTCATGGAAATGTTGAACTCATATTTGCTGCATGTTGTTGGTTTTTCTGTCCAAAAAACTTTCTTTTTTTTTTTTTTTTTTCTGTTATCCAGAAAATTATCAGCTTTATCAAAACATTTATTAATTAAATATATTTCTCATTCTGTGGAATTTCCACGGGTCCTGCTAGTTTTTATTATTTATATGACCATTTAAAAAACAAAATCTATCGGCTACATGCAATAAAACATAATCACTGTGTGATGATGCATGAAAGTGAAACCTGGCCAGTGAGGCTTGAGGACATGCATTGCATGGGAAGAAATGATATGAAAATGATATACGATGAGTGTGTAATGTGAGTTTTAAAGACAGGCTTAGATCTGGTGATCTCAGAAGAAGATTAAATCTAGGCAGTATATAGAAATGTGTACAGAAGAATAGATGTTGATGGCCATTTAAAAAATTATTCCCAACAAACATTGATGTCCAAAGAAAATCCTTTGATGATTTATTAAAATTTATTGAAAACAAATTTAAAAGTTAGAAGAAAATCACATTTATTTCAAATGTGTCAGGAGAAAATTGAGATAGGATGCTCTCTGATATCAGTGACATTTTCAAGATGAAATGGTTCCATCTATTATAATAAATCTCACCTGTTTGTTTATATGTATGTATTTATGTTTGTATGTCTGCCTAAAACTTTTGACAGAGACGATGGATTTTCACGAGATCGGTATCGTTTTGAAGCTGGACCCTTCGGACAACAAATGGCTAAAAACATTAATTCCTTCACCCTCAACTGGGCACTTTTCTACAGGGAGGGGTCGCTTTTTGCGCTGATATTTTCGAAAGTCATCCCCTCTTTCTGATTGACTAGCCTTAGTTTAAACCTTCGCAACTTCCGGTTTGACCATGGGCGCAACAGCAATGTTTTTTTCACGTTGTTTTCCATTCTTTGCAGTGTGGGCTCGAGCCTACCTGCCTGCCTGCCTACTATCACTTTTCTTTTTTTTTGGGGGGGGGGCTCAACACACACCTCCAAACACCCGGGCAATGCTGGGCACCCATGCTAGTTATTAATGAAAAATTTTAATTTTTTTGTAATCTTAAAATTTAGTGCTTAAAAGCTTATTTAATACTTGTGCTTGAGTGTATAATAATAATAATAATAATAATGATTTTGATTATATTAATCTTATTCATTGAATTAATCTAACATTTCTGAGTATCAGATATCAATTTTTTTAAGACAATCTAGTCTGAATTGAAAAAAAAACAAAGAAAAACTGAGAATAATATCTAAAAATTCATCTTATACTGGAGAGATATGACATATAATGGATGTGTAATATGAGTCTTAAAGATAGGCTTAGATCTAATGTGATCAGAGGAAGATTAAATCTCAACAGTATAGGGAGATGTGTACAGAAGAGTAGACTCCACAGTCATTTAAAAAAAAAAGTGGATGAGAGTTTTTGAATTAGATGTAGAACAGTTGAAGTAGCAAGGTCAGATCACAGATGAAGGCCAAGGAAAACACGTGAGGAAATAATAAAAATGAACTTGAGAGAAAAAGGGATAAAAATGTGACCACTGATAAGTTAGATTTGGAGTCAATTTCTTAAGGCCATAAAAAAATAAATAAATATGATAAAAATGGACTTGAGAGAAAGAGGGATAAATAAAGACCTGTCCAGAGATAGGTTACTTTGTAAGTCAATTTCTTAAAGCTATCGAAAGCATGCCAGCATGTAAAATGGATGTTAATAAACTGTATATGATGATGATGGTGGTGGTGGTGGTGGTGGTGGTGGTGGGGAATCACTGTGGTTCTGTGAGGCTCAACACTAAATTCAATATTACCCCTATCTCATTGGACGCACAGTGGCTCATGATTGTCAATCCAATTATTCACGAGCAAATATAACTTGTGACAAGTGAGTTAAAGTGTTAGATTCTAGACCACATGGTCAATAATTCAATCTTGCTCATTGTTGAAGAACAATCTTAAAGTTTTCATTAAGCAACAATGAATCTTGTAAAATCTCTAATATCCGAACATATAGGACATCAATCAAATGAAATATCCTGATCTGTTCAAGCACTTTCAGCTTGCTAGCTTTTTGACTGTTTATAAAATTCAGAGCACTTCTGGTGGCATTGACCTTAAAAAAAAAGAAAAGGCTAAACAATTAGCCTTTTTTGGACAGGGGCGGTGAAGG